>NC_138385.1:64406405-64428554 GCF_054177405.1 Leptonychotes weddellii
CATTGAAGGTATAGATTGCTCTGGGTAGCATAGACATTTTAACAATGTTTACTCTTCCGGTCCATGAGCATGGAATGTTTTTCCATCTTTTTGTGTCTTCTTCCATTTCTTTCATGAGTGTTTTGTAGTTCCTAGAGTATAGATCCTTTACCTCTTTGGTTAGGTTTATTCCGAGGTATCTTATGGGTTTAGGTGCTATTGTAAATGGAATCATTTCTCTAATTTCTTTCTCTACTGTTGCATTGTTAGTGTATAAGAAAGCAACTGATTTCTGTGCATTGATTTTGTATCCTGCCACATCACTGAATTGCTGGATGAGTTCTAGTAACTTGGGGGTGCAGTCTTTTGGCTTTTCCACATAAAGTATCATGTCGTCTGCGAAAAGAGAAAGTTTGACTTCTTCTTTGCCAATTTGAATATATTTTATTGCTCTTTGTTGTCTAATTGCTGTTGCTAGGACTTCTAGTACTATGTTGAACAATAGTGGCGAGAGTGGGCATCCTTGACGTGTTCCTGATCATAAGAAAAAGGCTCTCAGCTTTTCCCCATTGAGGATGATATTCGCTGTGGGTTTTTCATAGATAGATTTTATGAGCTTGAGGCATGTTCCCTCTATCCCTATACTCTGAAGAGTTTTACTCAGGAAAGAATGTTTTATTTTGTCAAATGCTTTTTCTGCATCAGTTGAGAGGACCATATGGTTCTTCTCCCTCCTCTTCTTAATGTGTTCTATCACATTGATTGATTTGCGAATGTTCAACCACCCTTGCATCCTGGGGATAAATCCGACTTGGTCGTGGTGGCTGATCCTTTTAATGTATTGTTGGATCCTATTATCTCAGATTTTGTTGAGGATTATGGAATCCATATTCATCAGGGATATCGGTCTGAAATTCTCCTTTTTGATGGGGTCTTTGCCTGGTTTGGGGATTAAGGTAATGCTGGCCTCATAGAATGAGTTTGGAAGTTTTCCTAATTTTTATTTTTTGACCCAGCTTCAGGAGAATAGGTATTATTTCTTCTTTGAATGTTTGGTAGTATTCCCCAGGGAATCCATCAGGCCCTGGCCTCTTGTTTTTTGGGAGGTTTTTGATCACTGCTTCAATCTTGTTACTGGTTATTGGCCTATTCAGGTTGTCAGTTTCCTCCTGTTTCAGTCTTGGCAGCTTATAGGTTTCCAGGAAGGCCTCCATTTCCTCCAGATTGCTCAGTTTATTGGCATAGAGTTCTTGATAATAATTTCTAAGAATTGTTTCTATTTCTTTGGTGTTAGTTGTGATCTCTCCCCTTTCATTCATAATTTTATTAATTTGGGTCCTTTCTCTTTTCTATTGGATAAGTCTGGGCAGTAGTATATCAATCTTATTAATTCTGTCAAAGAACCAACTTCTAGTTTCGTTGATCTGATCTACTGTGTTTCTGGTTTCTAATTCATTGATATCTGCTCTAATCTTAATTATCTCTCTTCTAATGCATGGCTTAGGCGTCGTTTGTTGCTTTTTCTCTAGTTCTTTATGGTGTAGAGTTATTGGTGAATTCAGGATTTTTCTATTTTTTTTTTAGTGAGGCTTGGATGGCTATGTATTTCCTCCTTAGGACCGTCTTTGCAGTATCCCATAGGTTTTGGACCGTGTGTTTTCATTCTCATTGATTTCCATGAATTGTTTAAGTTCTTCTTTGATTTCTTGGTTGACCCAAACATTCTTGAGCAGAGTGGTCCTTAGCTTCCAAATGTTTGAATTTCTGCCAATTTTTTTCTTGGGATTGAGTTCCAGTTTTAAAGCATTGTGGTCTGAGAATATGCAGGGAATAATCTCAATCTTTTGGTATCGGTTGAGATCTGATTTGTGACCCAGTATGTGGTCTATTCTGAAGAAAGTTCCATGTGCGCTCCAGAAAAATGAGTATTCTGTTGTTTTAGGGTGGAATGTTCTGTAAATATCCATGAGGTCCACCTGCTCAGGTGTGTCATTCAAAGCTCTTGTTTCCTTGTTGATTTGCTGCTTAGATGATCTGTCCATTGCTGAGAGTTGAGTATTGAGGTCTCCTACAATTAACGTATTGTTATCAATATGACTCTTTATTTTGGTTAACAGTTGGCTTATGTATATGGCCGCACCGATGTTGGGGGCATAGATATTTACAATTGTTAGATCTCCTTGTTGCATAGACCCTTTAAGAATGATATAGTGTCCTTCAGTGTCTCTTATTACAGACTTTAGTTTAAAATCTAATTTGTCTGATATAAGAATTGCTACCCCAGCTTTCTTTTGAGGTCCGCTGGCATGGAAGATGGATCTCCATCCCTTCACTTTCAGTCTCGATGTATCTTTAGGTTCAAAATGAGCCTCTTGTAGGCAGCATATGGATGGGTCCTGTCTTTTTATCCAATCTGCAACCCTGTGCCATTTTATGGGAGCATTTAGGCTTTTCACGTTGAGAGTGATTATTGAAAGATATGAATTAATTATCATCATGTTGCCTGTGAAGATGTTGTTTTTATAGATTGTCCCTGTAAATCTCTGTTGTAGATCACTCTTGGGGTCCTTCTCCGTTTATAGAACCCCCTTAATATTCTCCAGGGCCAGCTTAGTGGTCACATATTCTTTAGCTTCTGCTAGTCTTGGAAGCTCTGCATCTCTCCATCCATTCTAAATGACAGCCTTGCAAGATAAAGTATTCTTGGTTGCATGTTCTTGTCATTTAGTACCCTGAATATGACTTGCCAGGCCTTTCTGGCTTGCCAGGACTCTATGGATAGGTCTGACGTGATTCTGATGTTCCTCCCTTGGTACGTAAGGAATCTCTTCTCCCTAACTCTCCTTAAGATGGTTTCCTTGGTTCTAAGATTTGTGAGTTTTACTATTACATGCCGGAGTGTTGGCCTGTTTTCATTGATCTTGGGAGGGGTCCTCTTTGCCTCTAGAACGCGAATCTTTTGTTCATTCCCCAGATTAGGGAAGATCTCAGCTATGATTTGCTCAAATACATCTTCTAGTTTTCTCTCTCTCTCCACCCCCTCTGGGATTCCAATTATTCTGACATTGGAATGCTTCATGGTGTCACTTATTTCTCTGATTTTATTTTCATGGAACCATGAGTTGTTTTTCCCTGGCCTCCTCTTTCCCTTTTTATCTATTATTTTGTCTTCCAGGTCGCTTATTCGTTCTTCTGACTCACTTACCTTAGCTGTTATATTATCTAGATTGGACTGGATCTCATTGATAGCATTTTTAAGTTCTGCCAATTCACCTTTTATTTCTGCCCTTAGAGACTCTATGTTGCCATTAATTGATTTCTCCATTCTAGCCATTGTCTTCAGAATTGATAGCCTGAATTCTATCTCCGACATCTTGGTTATATTTGCATCCATTTGTAAATCTGCAGCATAAGTCATAATCTCTGAGTCTTTTCTGTTTGGAGGCTCCTCCTCCTAGTCATTCTGTGGATGGGTGTTTGAGGGAATGTAGAGTCCAAATTATTGACCAGAACTCAAGCAAGATGCACCTGTTTTCTTGGGACCTTAGGGCTGCTAGCCTCTTGTTTTCCCAGCCTATCTTCTGGGGGAAGGGCTTGTTGTGCTGTTACTCAGGCAACCCTGTTTGGGCAGAGTTGCCCTGCCCCCCTGTGGTGGGGGATGGGCTCAGTGGTAATCCGGTTTTCAGACTTTTGTTATCTGGCAGCCTTCCCTGGGGGCTTTCTGCATCTCTTCCGAGAGTCAGAGCAGAAGAGACCATTTCCAACCCTCTGCCTTAGAGCAGAGAGACCGCAGTCTGTTCTTTAGTGAGCTCTCCAGGCCACACTGTCTCCGTATCTGTCCGTGCTGCTATAAACTGCAGTGTCCTGGGTTCTGTGCCCCTCCACAGTGCCCCCAGTCCTTCCTCCAGGTCAGAGCATGTCTCTGACCTTTGTGCTTCTAAAACACCCAGCCACTTCTAGTTCACATGCGTGATCCCGCCATTCCGGTTTTCTGCCCTGGGGGCTGCCTAAAGTCCTTTCCCTGTGGCTACCGGTCTGTGAGTCTGTGCCCCGGCCCCAGCTGGCGAGGTTGTCGCTCACCGGAGGTGTAAGATCACCAGGGACAGGCTCCCTGCTGCTGCAATTTATCCTTCGATATCTACCCGTGGAATCACGGCTCCCAGCTTCATACCTCAAAACCAACCGCCTGCGATATCCTGTTTGAAGAGATCCAGATCTTTTTTTTTTTTTTTGAGGTTTTATATATCTGAGAGAGAGAATGGGAGACAGAGTGCATGAGAGGGGGAGGACCAGAGGGAGAAACAGACTCCCCGCTGAGCAGGGAGCCCAATGCAGGACTCGATCCCAGGATCCAGGATCATGACCTGAGCCAAAGGCAGTTGCTTAACCAACTGAGCCACACAGGCGCCTCGAGATCCAGATCTTCTTACATCTCAGGCTGATTTCATGAGTGCTCAGAGTGGTCTTGTAGATATCCAGTTCAATTCTGGGGGACCTGTTGAAATAGGGTCCCCTACTCCTCCATCTTTCCTTCTCCCTTTTCTTCCCTTTTTCAACCAACATTTTATCAATTCTTTTTTTAAAATCCTTTTTAATTTTCATTTTTACATTCATATTTTATCCCTTCATTGTATTTAACCTTATTTTTTGAATATATATGTTTTTTTTTCTTTAAAATTTTGGGATACAGTTTCTTCTAACCTACAAAATATACCCTAAATCTAGTGTATGACCATGTCCTTGTTTCCCACCTAATCACAGTCTCTCTCTCTTTTTCTTTTTTAAAATTTTTTCATTATTTCTCCAACCAACTTCTTATCTATCAATTCCCTTTTAAAAATCTTTTTATATTTTCATCTTTACAATCATATTCCATCCCTTCATCGTATTTACCCTTATTTTTTACACATATAGCTAAATCATTCTTTAAAATTTTGGGAGGCATTTTCTTCTAACAGACCAAAAACACTCAAAATCGAGTGTGTGGCTCTGTTCTACTTACAAGCCTAGTCATAATCCTTTTTTTTAATTTCCCTTTCTTTCATCCCTGGTTTCGGGGCTCCCCTGAATTGTTTAGTGTTTATTTCTCTGGGATCATTGTTACTCTGTTAGCATTTTGTTCTCTCATCTATTCTCCACTGGACAACATGACAAGTTGGAAAAAAAATCACCTCAGAAAAAAGAACAAGAGGCAGTACCGACTGCCAGGCACCTACTCAATATGAACATTAGTTAGACGTCGGGACTAGCTTTCAGAATGACGATTATAAAAATACTAGCTGGGCTTCATAAAAACCTAGAAGATACCAGAGAATCATTTCTGGAGAAATAAAAGAATTAAAATCTAATCAAGTCAAAATAAATAAGGCTATTAATGAGGTGCAGTTAAAAATGGAGGCTCTAACTTCTAGGATAAATGAGGCAGAAGAGAGAATTAGGGATATAGAAGACCAAATAATGGAGAATAAAGAAGCTATGAAAAAGTGAGATAAATAACTACTATATCACGAGGTGGCAATTCAAGAGATAAGTGATACCCATAGTGAAACATTAGAATAATTAGGATCCCAAAAGAAGAAGAAAGAGAGAGAGTTGCAGGAGGTATATTGGAGCAAATTATAGCAGAGAACTTCCATAATTTGGGGAAGGAAACAGGCATGAAAATCCAGGAGACAAAGAAAACCCATCCCTCAAAATCAATAAATATACGTCAGCCCCATGATATCCAATAGTAAAATTCACAAGTCTCAGAGACAAAGAGAATATCCTGAAATCAACTCGGAACAAGAGGTCTGTAAGCTACAAAGGTAGAAACATTAGATTGGCAGCAAACCAATACACAGAGACCTCGCAGGTGAGAAAGGACTGGCATGATACATTCAGAGCACTAAATGAGAAAAAATATGCAGCCAAAACACTATATCTGGCTAGGCTGTCACTGAAAATAGAAGGAGAGATAAAAAGCTTCCAGCACAAACAAAAACTAAAGGAATTTGCAAACACAAAACCAGCCATACAAGAAATATTGAATGGGGCCTCTAAGCAAAGAGAGAGCCTAAAACTAACATAGACCAGAAAAGGAACACAGACAATATACAGTAACAGTCACCTTACAGGCAATACAATGGCACTAAATTCCTATCTTTCAATGGTTACCCTGAATGTAAATGGGCAAAATGCCCCAATTAAAGAAACACAGAGTATCAGATTTGATTTAAAAAAAAAAGACCCATTGATATGCTGCCTGCAAGAGATTGATTTTAAACCCAAAGACACCTCCAGATTGAAAGTGAGGGGGTAGAAAACTATTTACCATGCTAATGAAGACCAAAAGGAAGCTGGGATGGCAATCATTATATCAGACGAATTAGATTTTAAACCAAAGACTATGATAAGAGATGAGGAAAGACACTATATCATACCTAAAGGGTCTATCCTACAAGAAGATCTAACAATTGTAAATATGACCCTAACATGGGAGCTGCCAATTATATAAGCCAATTAATAACAAAATCAAAGAAACACATGGACAACAATACAATAATAGTGGGGGACTTTAACACCCCCCTCACAAAAATGGACAGATCATCTAAGCAAAAGATCAACAAGGAAACAAAGACTTTAAATGACACACTGAACCAAAAGGACTTCACAGATCTATTCAGAACATTCCATCCCAAAGCAACAGAATACACATTCTTCTCTACTGCCCATGGAACATTCTCCAAAATAGATCACATCCTAGGCCACAAATCAGGTCTGAACAGGTACCAAAAGATTGGGACCATTCCCTGCATATTTTCAGACCACAGTGCTTTGAAACTAGAACTCAATCACAAGAGGAAAGTCAGAAAGAACTCAAATACATGGAAGTTAAAAAACATCCCACTAAAGAATGAATGGGTCCACCAGGAAATTAAAGAAGAATTAGAAATTCATGGAAACAAATGAAAATGAAAACACAACTATTCAAAATCTTTGGGATGCAGCAAAGGCAGTCCTAAGAGGAAAGTATATAGCAATACAGGGCTTTCTCAAGAAACAAGAAAGGTCTCAAATATACAACTTAACCCTACACTTAAAAGAGCTGGAGAAAGAGCAGCAAATAAAGCCTAAACCCAGCAGGAGAAGACAAATAATAAAGATCAGAGCAGAAATCAATGAAATAGAAACCAAAAGAACAGTGGAACAGATCAACGAAACTAGGAGCTGGCTCCTTGAAAGAATTAGTAAAATTGATGAACACCTGGTAAGACTTATCAAAAAGAAAAGTGACCCAAATAAATAAAATCATGAATTAAAGAAGAGAAATTACAACCAATGCCAAAGAAATACAAACAATTTTAAGAACATATTGTGAGAAAATGTATGCCAGCAAATTAGATAATCTGGAAGAAATGGATGCATTCCTAGAGATATATAAACTACCAAATCTGAACCAGGAAGAAATAGAAAACCTGAACAAACCTATAAACACTAAGGAAATTGAAGCAGTAATCAAAAACCTCACAACAAACAAGAGCCCAGGGCCAGATGGGATCCCTGGGGAATTCTACCAAAGATTTAAAGAAGACTTAATACCTATTCTTCTGAAACTGTTCCAAAAAATAGAAATGGAAGGAAAACTTCCAAATTCGTTTTAAGACGCCACAATTACCTTGATCCCGAAACCAGACAAAGATCCCATCAAAAAGGAAATTACAGACCAAAATCCCTGATGAACATGGATGCAAAAATTCTCACCAAAATATTAGCCAATAGGATTCAACAGTACATTAAAAGGATTATTCAACACGGCCAAGTGGGATTTATTCCTGGGCTTCAAGTTTGGTTTAACATCCGCAAATCAATCAATGTGATACAATACATTAATAAAAGAAAGAACAAGAACCATATGATCCTCTCAGTAGATGCGGAAAATGCATTTGACAAAGTACAGCATTCTTTCATAAACAAAACTCTTCAGAGCATAGGGATAGATGGTACATACCTCAGTATCATAAAAGCCATCTATGAAAAACCCACAGTGAATATCATTCTCAATGGGAAAAACTGAGAGCTTTCCCCCTAAGGTCAGGAACATGGCAGAGATGTCCCTTATCACCACTGCTATTCAACATTGTACTAGAAGTCCTACCCAGAGCAATCAGAAAACAAAAAGAAATAAAAGGCATCTGAATAGGCAAAGAAGAAATCTAACTCTCACTCTTTGCAGATGATATGATACTTTATGTGGATTACCCAATAGACTCCACCCCAAAACTGTTAAAACTCATACAGGAATTTAGTAAAGTGGCAGGATATAAAATCAATGCACAGAAATCAGTGGCATTCCTAAACACCAACAACAAGACAGAAGAAGGACAAATTAAGAAGTCGATCCCGTTTACAATTGCACCCAAATCCATAAGATACCTAGGAATAAATCTAACCAAAGAGGTAAAGATTCTGTACTCAGAAAACTATAAAATACTCATGAAAGATATTGAGGAAGACACAAAGAAATGGAAAAACGTTCCATGCTCATGGATTGGAAGAACAAATATTGTGAAGATGTCAATGCTACCTAGAGCAATCTACACATTTAATGCAATCCTTATCAAAATACCATCAACTTTTTTCAAAGAAATGGAACAAATAATCCTAAAATTTGTATGGAACAAGAAAAGACCCCGAATACCCAGAGGAATGTTGAAAAAGAAAAGCAAAGCTGGTGGCATCACAATTCCGGACTTCAAGCACTATTACAAAGCTATAACTATCAAGACAGTATGGCACTGGCACAAAAGCAGACACATAGATCAATGTAACAAAACAGAGAGCCGAGAAGTGGACCCTCAACTCTATGGTCAACTCATCTTTGACAAAACAGGAAAGAATGTCCAATGGAAAAAAGACAGTCTCTTCAACAAATGTTGTTGTGATAATTGGACCGCTGCATGCAGAAGAATGAAACTGGACTATTTCCTTACACCACACACAAAACAGACAAAAAAATGGTTGAAAGACCTAAATGTGAGACAAGAATCCATCAAAATCCTAGAGGAGGACACAGGCAGCAATCTCTTCGACCTCAGCCATAGCAGGATCTTCCTAGATACATCAACAAAGGCAAGGGAAGCAAGGGAAAAAAAGGAACTATTGGGACTTCACCAAGAGAAAAAGCTTTTGCAGAGCAAAGGAAACAGTCAACAAAACCAAAGACAACTGATAGAATGGGAGAAGATATTTGCAAATGGCATATCAGATAAGTGGTTAGTATCCAAAATCTATAAAGAACTTATCAAACTCAACACCCAAAAACAAATAATCCAATCAAGAAATGGGCAGAAAACATGAACAGATATTTTTCAAAGAAGACATCCAAATGGCCAACAGACATGAAAAAGTGCTCAACATCGCTTGGCATCAGGGAAATCCAAATCAAAACCTCAATGAGATACCACTTCACACCAGTCAGAATGGCTAAATTTAACAAGTCATGAAATGACAGATGTTGGCAGGGATGAGGAGAAAGGGGAACCCTCCTACTCTGTTGGTGGGAACGCAAGCTGGTCAGCCACTCTGGAAAACTGTATGGAGGTTCCTCAAAAAGTTGAAAATAGAGCTATCATATGACCCAGCAATTGCCCTACTGGGTATTTACCCCAAATATACAAATGTAGGGATGAAAAGGGGTACCTGCACCCTGGTGTTCATAGAAACAATGTCCACAATAGCCAAATATGGAAAGAGCCAAGATATCCATCGACAGATGAATGGATAAAGAAGTTGTGGTATATATATACAATGGAATATCATGGAGCCATCAAAAAGAATGAAATCTTGCCATTTGCAAAGACATGGATGGAACTAGAGGGTATTATGCTGAGCGAAATAAGTCAATCAGAGAAAGACATGTATCATATGACCCCACTGATATGAGGAATTCTTAATCTCAGGAAACAAAAGGAGGGTTGCTGGAGTGGTGGGGTGGGAGGGATGGGGTGCCTCGGTGATGTACATTGGAGAGGGTATGTGCTATCGTGAGCACTGTGAATTGTGTAAGACTGTTGAATCACAGACCTGCACTTCTGAAACAAATAATACAATATATGTTAGAAAAGAAAGAAGAAGATACTAGGAAGGGAAAAATGAACAGGGGAAAATCAGAGGGAGAGATGAACCATGAGAGACTATGGACTCTGAGAAACCAACTGAGCGTTCTAGAGGTGAGGGGCGGGGGGTTAGGTGAACCTGGTGATGGGAATTAAAGAGGGCATGTATTGAATGGAGCACTGGGTGTTACATGCAAACAATGACTCATGGAACACTACATCAAAAACTAATTATGTAATATATGGTGATTAACATAACATAATAAAAAAGTTAAAAAAAAGAAAATTAACTATGAAAAGGTTAGTTGGTGGTAAATAAAATGTGAGATTATAATAAAAAGAAACACTTTCTGCTGGAGGAAAAAGATGGCAGAGAAGTAGGGGACCCTATTCCAACTGGCCCCCAGAATTGAGCTGGATATCTACCAGACCACACTGAGCACCCATGAAACCAGCCTGAGATGTAAAAAGATCTGAATCTCTACAAATAGAATATTGCAGATGGTTGGTTTCAAGGTACCAAGTGGGGAGCCGTGATTCCGCGGGCAGATATTGGAGGATAAAAGGCAGCAGGAGGGAGCCTGGGTGTGGGGATCCTACACCGCCAGTGAGTGACAGCCTCACAGGCTAGGGACAGGGCACAGACTCACTGACTGATAGCAGCTGGGAAAGGACTTTAGGGCAGCCCCCAGAATGGAAACCCAGAGTGGTGGGGTCACGCCTACAAACAGGGAGCACCTGGTGGTTCTAGAAGCAGAAAGGGCAGACACGTGCCCCAAACTGAAGGCAGGACTGGGGGCACTGCGGAGGGGTGCACTACCCAGGATGCTGCCGTTTATAGCATCACAGACAAAAACGGAGATAGTGTGTCCTGGAGAGCTCACTGAAGAACAGACTGCAATCTCTCTGCTCTGAGGCAGAGGGTTGAAAAAGGTCTCTTCTGCTCTGACTTGCAGAAGAGATGCAGAAAGCCGCCAGAGAACAAAAGCCCCAAAAACTGGTTCCCACTGAGCCCATCCCCCGACACAGGGGGAAAGGGCAACTCCGCCCAAACAGGGTTGCCTGAGTAACAGCGTAGCAGGTCCCTGCCCCAGAAGATAGGCTGGGAGAACAAGCGGCCAGCAACCCTAAGGTCCATAGAAAACAGGTCCATCTTGCTTTGGTTCTGGTCAATAATTTGGACTCTATACATTCCCTCAACCACCCATCAACAGAATGACTAGGAGGAGGAACCCCCCAAATAGGAAAGACTCAGAGATTATGACTTATGCCACAGATTTACACATGGATGCAGATATAACCAAGATGTCGGAGAAGGAATTCAGGCGAGCAATGTAAAGACAATAGCTAGAATGGAGAAATCAATTACTGGCAACATAGAGTCTCTAAGGGCAGAAATGAAAGCTGAATTGGCAGAAATTTAAAAATGCCATCAATGAGATCCACCCAATATAGATAATCTAACAGCTAGGGTACGCGAGGCAGAACTAATCAGTGACCTGGAAGACAATTTAATAGATAAAAAGGGAAAAGAGGGAGGTGGGAAAAGAAGACGGAGGAGTAGGGGACCCTATTTCAACTGGTTCCTGGAATTGATCTGGATATCTACCAGACCACTCTGAGCACCCACGAAACCAGCCTGAGATGTAAGAAGATCTGGATCTCTGCAAACAGAATATCGCAGGCAGTTGGTTTTGAGGTACAAAGCGGAGAGCCGTGATTCTGCGGGCAGATATCAGAGGATAAATGGCAGCGGAAGGGTGCCTGTCAATGGGGATCCTATACCACCGGTGAGTGACAGCCTCGCATGCTGCGGACGGACACAGACTTGCAGACCAGTAGCAGCTGGGAAAGGACTTTAGGGCAGCCCCCGGGGTGGAAACCCAGAACAACAGGGTCCGCCCTGCGAACTGCAGCCCCGGGAAGGAAACCAGGAGCAGCAGGGACTCACAGGCAAAGTGCAGCCCCTGGGAGGGAAACACAGAAGGGCAGAGTCACGCATGTGCAAACTGGAAGTGGCTGGCGGTCTTAGCAGCTGGTGGTTCTAGAAACAGAAAGGGCAGACACGTGCCCAGACCTGTAGGCAGGACTGGGAGTGCTGCAAAGGGGCGTACAACCCAGGCCGCTGCAGTTTATAGCAGGACAGACAGAAACGGAGACAGTGTGGCCGGGAGAGCTCACTGAAGAACAGACTGTGATCTCTTTGCTCTGAGGCAGAGGGTTGGAAATGGACTCTTCTGCTCTGACTCGCGGAAGAGACGCGAAAGCCACCAGGGAAAGGCGCCAGAGAACAAAAGCCCCAAAAACTGATTCTCACTGAGCCCATCCCCCACCACAGGGGAGCAGGGCAACTCCGCCCAAAAAGGGTTACCAGAGTAACAGTGCTACAGGCCCCTCCGGCAGAAGACAGGCTAGGAAAACAAGAGGCCAGCAACCCTAAGGTCCCAAGAAAACAGGTGCATCTTGCTTGGGTACTGGTCAATAATTTGGACTCTATATATTCCCTCAAACACCCATCAACAGAGTGACTAGGAGGAGGAGCCTCCAAAACAGAAAAGACTCAGAGATTATGACTTATCCTCCAGATTTACAAATGGATGCAGATATAAACAAGATGTCGGACATGGAATTCAGGCTGGCAATTGTGAAGACAATGGCTAGAATGGAGAAATCAATTAATGGCAACATAGAGTCGCTAAGGGCAGAAATGAAAGCTGAATTGGCAGAACTTAAAAATGCTATCAATGAGATTCAATCCAATCTAGATAATCTGACAGCTAGGGTAACTGAGGCAGAAGAGAGAATAAGCGACCTGGAAGAAAATATAATAGATAAAAAGGGAAAAGAGGAGACCAAGGAAATACAACTCAGAATCCATGAAAATAGAATCAGAGAAATAAGTGACACCATGAAGAATTCCAATGTCAGAATAATTGGAATCTTGGAAGGAGTGGAGAGGTAGAGAGGACTAGAAGATGTATTTGAGCAAAGAGTAGCTGAGAACTTCCCTAATCTGGGGAATGAAACAAACATTGGAGGCCTAGAGGCAGAGAGGTCCCCTCCTAACATCAAGGAAAACAAGCCAACACCCCGGCATGTAATAGTAAAACTCGCAAACCTTAGAACCAAGAAAACCATCTTAAGGGCAGTTAGGGGGAAGAGATTCCTTACGTACAGAGGGAAGAACATCAGAATAACGTCAGACCTATCCACAGAGACCTGGCAAGCCAGAAAGGCCTGGCAAGACATATTCAGGGTACTAAATGAGAAGAACATGCAGCCAAGAATACTTTATCTGGCAAGGCTTTCAGTTAGAATGGATGGAGAGATGCAAAGCTTCCACGACCGGTAGAAGCTAAAAGAATATGTGAGGACTAAGCCGACCCTGAAAGAAATAAGGGGGTTTTATAAAAGGAGAAAGATCCCAAGAGTGATATACAACTGAAATTTACAGGGACAATCTATAAAAACAACGTCTCCACAGGCAACATGATGACAATTAATTCATATCTTTCAATAATCACTCTCAACAAGAATGGCCTATATGTTCCCATAAAAGAGCACAGGGTTACAGATTCGATAAAAAGACAGGACCCATCCATATGCTGCCTACAAGAAACTCATTTTGAAAGTAAAGATACATTCAGACTGAAAGGGAAGGGGTGGAGATCCATCTTCCATGCCAGCGGACCTCAAAAGAAAGCTGCAGTAGCAATTCTTATATCAGACAAATTACATTTTAAGCTAAAGTCTGTAATAAGAGACACAGAAGGACACTATATCATTCTTAAGGGTTCTATCCAACAAGAAGATCTAACAATTGTAAATAACTATGCCCCCAAAATGGGAGCAGCCATCTACATAAGCCAACTGTTAACCAAAATAAAGACTTATATTGATAACAATGCATTAATTGTAGGAGACCTCAATACTCCACTCTCAGCAATGGACAGATCATCTAAGCAGAAAATCAGCAAGGAAACAAGAGCTTTGAATGATACATTGGACCAGATATACCCCATAGACATTGACAGAACATTCCACCCTAAAACAACAGAATACACATTCTTCTCGAGCGCACATGGAACTTTCTCCAGAATAGACCATATACTGGGTCACAAATCAGATCTCAACCGATACCAAAAGATTGACATTATTCCCTGCATATTTTCAGATCACAATGCTCTAAAACTGGAACTCAATCACAAGAAAAAATTGGGCAGAAATTCAAACATTGGAAGCTAAAGACCACTCTGCTCAAGAATGTTTGGGTCAACGAAGAAATCAAAGAAGAACTTAAACAATAAATGGAAATCAAAGACAACAAAAACACATCAGTCCCAAATTTATGGCATACTGCAAAGGCGGTCTGAAGGGGGAAATACATAGCCATCCAAGCCTCACTCAAAAAAATAGAAAAATCCCGAATTCACCAACTATCTCTACACCGTAAAGAACTAAAGAAAAAGCAACAAATGACTCCTAAGCCACACATTAGAAAAGAAATAATTAAAATTAGAGCAGAAATCAATGACCTAGAAACCAGAAACACAGTAGATCAGATCTATGAAACTAGAAGTTGGTTCTTTGAAAGAACTAATAAGATTGATAAATCCTGGGCAGACTTTTCCAAAAGAAAAGAGAAAGGAGCCAAATTAATAAAATGATGAATGAAAGGGGAGAGATCACAACTAACACCAAGGAAATAGAAACAATCATTAGAAACTATTATCAACAACTCTATGTCAATAAACTGAGCAATCTGGAGGAAATGGAGGCCTTCCTGGAAACCTGTAAGCTGCCAAGACTGAAACAGGAAGACATTGACAACCTGAATAGGCCAATAATCAGTAACAAGATTGAATCAGTGATCAAAAACCTCCCCAAAAACAAGAATCCAGGGCCTGATGGATTCCCTGGGGAATGCTACCAAACATTCAAAGAAGAAATAATACCTATTCTACCGAAGCTGTTTCCAAAAATAGAAACAGAAGGAAAACTTCCAAACTCATTCTATGAGGCCAGCATTACCTTAATCCCCAAACGAGGCAAAGACCCCATCGAAAAGGAGAATTTCAGACCGATATCACTGATGAATATGGATTCCAAAATCCTCAACAAAATCCGAGCTAATAGGATCCAACAATACATTAAAAGGATCATCCACCACGACCAAGTGGGTTTTATCCCCGGATGCAACTGTGGTTCAACATTTGCAAATCAATCAATGTGATAGAACACATTACGAAGAGGAGGGAGAAGAATCATATGGTCCTCTCAATTGATGCAGAAAAATCATTTGACAAAATGCAACATCCTTTCCTGATTAAAACTCTCCAAAGTATAGGGATAGAGGGAACATTCCTCAAGCTCATAAAATCCATCCATGAAAAACCCAAAGAGAATATCATCCTCAATGGGGAAAAGCTGAGAGTCTTTCCCTTAAGATCAGGAACACGTCAAGGGTGCCCCCTCTCACCACTGCTGTTCAACATACTACTAGAAGTCCTAGCAACAGCAATCAGATAACAAAAAGAAATAAAAGGTATTCAAATTGGCAAGGAAGAAGTCAAACTCTCTCTTTTCACAGACGACATGATACTTTATGTGGAAAAGCCAAAAGACTGCACCCCCAAGTTACTAGAACTCATCCAGAAATTCAGTGATGTGGCAGGATACAAAATCAATGCACAGAAATCAGTTGCTTTCTTATACACTAACAATGCTACAGTAGAGAAAGAAATTAAAGAAACGATTCCATTTACAATAGCACCAAAAACCATAAGATACCTCGGCATAAACCTAACCAAAGAGGTAAAGGATCTATACTCTAGGAACTACAAAACACTCATGAAAGAAATGGAAGAAGACACAAAAAGATGGAAAAACATTCCATGCTCATGGATTGGAAGAATAAACATTGTTAAAATGTCTATGCTACGCAGAGCAATCTATACCTTCAATGCCATCTCAATCAAAATTCCAATGACATTTTTCCAAGTTCTGGAACAAACAATCCTAAAATTTGTATGGAATCAGAAAAGACCCTGAATCGCCAAAGAAATGTTGAAAAAGAAAAACAAAGCTGGGAACATCACGTTGCCCGATTTCAAGCTATATAACAAAGCCGTGATCACCAAGACAGTATGGTTCTGGCACAAAAACAGACATATAGACCAATGGAACAGAAAAAAGAACCAAGATATGGACCTTCAACTCTATGGTCAAATAATCTTTTACAAAGCAGGAAAAAACATGGAATGGAAAAGAGTCTCTTTAATAAATGGTGCTGGGAAAATTGGACAGCCACATGCAGAAGAATGATACTCGACCATTCTCTAACACCATTCACAAAGATAAACTCAAAGTGAATGAAAGACCTCAGTGTGAGACAGGAATCCATCCAAATCCTAGAGGAGAATATAGGCAGTAACCTCTTTGACATCGGCCACAGCAACTTCTTTCAAGATATGTCTCCAAAAGCTAGTGAAACAAAAGCAAAAATGAACTTTTGGATTTCATCAAGATCAAAAGCTTCTGCACAGCAAAGGAAACAGTCAACAAAACAAAGAGGCAACCCACAGAATGGGAGAAGTTATTTGCAAATGACACTACAGATAAAGGGCTGGTATCCAAGATCTATAAAGAACTTCTCAAACTCAACATCCAAAAAGCAAATAATCAAGTCAAAAAATGGGCAGAAGGTATGAAAAGACACTTCTCTGAAGAAGACATACAAATGGCTAACAGACACATGAAAAAATGTTCATCATCATTAGCCATCACGGAAATCCAAATTAAAACCACACTGAGATACCACCTTACACCAGTTAGAATGGCAAAAACGGACAGAGAAAGAAACAACAAATGTTGGAGAGGTTGTGGAGAATGGCGAACCCTCTTACAGTCCTGGTGGGATTGCAAGTTGGTACAGTCAGTTTGGAAAACCGTGTGGAGGTTCCTCAAAAATTTAAAAATAGAGCTACCCTATCACCCAGCAATTGCACTACTGGGTATTTACCCCAAAGACACAGATGTAGTGAAAAGAATGGCCATATGCACCCCAATGTTCATAGCAGCAATGCCCACAAGAGCCAAACTGATGCAAGAGCAGAGATGCACTTCAACAGATGAATGGATAAAGAAGATGTGGTCCATATATACAATGGAATATTACTCAGCCATCAGAAAAGATGAATACCCAACTTTTACATCAGCATGGATGGGACTAGAGGAGATTATGCTAAGTGAAATAAGTCAAGCAGAGAAAGTAATTATCATATGGTTTCACTTATTTGTGGAACATAAGGAATAACATGGAGGACATTAGGAGAAGGAAGAGAAATATGGAGGGGGGATTTGGAGGGACAGATGAACCCTGAGAGACTATGGACCTGAGAAACAAACAGGGTTTTAGAGGGGAGGGGGTAGGGGGGTTTGGTTAGCCCAGTGATGGGTATAAAGGAGGGCATGTACTGCATGGAGCACTGGGTGTTATACGAAAACAATGGATCATGGATCACTACATCAAAAACTAATGAAGTATTGTAAGGTGACTAACATAACATAAAATTAAAAAAAATAAAAAACACATGTTTTGGAAATCAAAAAAAAAAAGGGGGGGTGGGAAGAGGAGGCCAGGGAAAAACAACTCAGAATCCATGAAAATAGATTCAGAGAAATAAGTGACAGCGTGTAGCGTTTCAATACCAGAATTATTGGGATCTTGGAGGGAGTGGAGAGAGAGAGAGAGTACTAGAAGATATATTTGAGCAAATCGTAGATGAGAACTTCTCTAATCTGGGGAATGAAACAAACATTCGTGTCCTAGAAGCAGAGAGGACCCGCCCAAGATCAAGGAAAACAGGCCAACACCCCGGCATGTTATAGTAAAACCTGCAAATCTTAGAACCAAGGAAACCATCTTAAGGGCAGTTAGGGGGAAGAGATTCCTTATGTACAGAGGGAGGAACATCAGAATAACGTCAGACTTATCCACAGAGACCTGGCAAGCCAGAAAGGGCTCGTGAGACATATTCAGGATACTAAATGAGAAGAACATGTAATCAAGAATACTTTATCTGGCAAGGCTGTTATTTAGAATGGATGGAGAGATGCAGAGCTCAAAGAATATGTGACCACTAAGCCGGCCCTGCAAGAAATATTAAGGGTGGTTCTATAAAGGGAGTAAGACCCCAAGAGTGATATACAACAGAATTTCACAGGGACAGACTATAAATACAACGTCTTCACAGGCCACATGATGACACTTAATTCAGATCTTGAAATAAACACTCCCAACATGAATGCCCAAAAGTTCCTATAAAACGGCACACACTTGCAGATTGGATAAAAATACAGGAACAACAAATGCTGTCTACAAGAGACTCATTTTTAACCTAGAGATACCTCCACATTGAAAGTGAAGGGATGGAGATCCATCTTCCATGCCAGGAGACCTCATAAGAAAGCTGGGGTAGCAATTCTCATAATAGACAAATTAGATTTTAAATGAAAGTCAATAGTTAGAGACACATTAGGACATTATATCATTCTTCAAGGGTCTATCCAACAAGAAGATCTAAAAATTATGCATATCTATGCCCCCAACTTGGAAGCAGACATCTACATAAGCCAACTGTTAACCAAAATAAAGAGTCACATTGAAAACAATACGTTAATTGTAGGCGACCTCAATACTCCACTCTCAGCAATGGACAGATCACCTAAGCAGAAAATCAACAAGGAAACAAGAGGTTTGAATGATACACTGGACCAGATGGACCTCATAGATATTACGGAACATTCCACCCTAAAACAACAGAATACTCATTCTTCTCAAGCACACATGGAACTTTCTCCAGAATAGACCACATACGGGGTCACAAATCAGGTCTCAACCAGTTCCAAAAGATCGAGATTATTCCTGCGTATTTTCAGTAGAAAATGCTTTAAAACTGGAACTCAATCACAAGAAAAAAATTGGCAGAAATTCAAACATATGGAAGCTAAATACAACTATGCTCAAGAAAGTTTGGGTCAACCAGGAAATCAAGGAAGAACTTAAACATTTCATGGACATCAATGAGAATGAAAACACATCGGTCCAAAACCTATGGGATACTGCAAAGGCGATCCTAAGGGGGAAATACAGAGCCATCTAAGCCTCACTCAAAAAAACAGAAACATTCCGAATTCACCAACGACCTCTACACCTTAAAGAACTGCAGAAAAAGCAACAAACGATGCCTAAGCCACACATTAGAAGAGAAATAATTAAGATTAGAGCAGAGATCAATGAACCAGAAACAAAGTAGATCAGATCAACGAAACTAGAAGTTGGTTCTTTGAAAGAATTAATAAGATTGATAAACCATTGGCCAGACTTATCCAAAATAAAGGAGAAAGGACCCAAATTAACAAAATTATGAATGAAGGGGAGAGTTCACGACTGACACCAAGGAAATAGAAACAATTATTAGAAATTATTATCAACAACTATATGCCAATAAACTGAGCAATATGGATGAAATGGATGCATCCCTGGAAACATATAAGCTGCCAAGACTGAAACAGGAAGAAATTAACAACTTGAATAGGCGAATAAACAGTAATGAGATTGAAGCAGTGATCAAAAACCTCCCAAAAAACAAGAGTCCAGGGCCTGATGGGTTCCCTTGGGAATTCTACCAAACATTCAGAGAAGAAATAATACCTATTCTCCTGAAGCTGTTTCAAAAAATAGAAACAGAAGGAAAACATCCATACTCATTCTATGAGGCCAAAATTACCTTAATCCCAAACTAGGCAAAGACCCCATCGAAAAGGAGAATTTCAGACTGATATCCCTGATGAATATGGGTTCCACAGTCCTCAACAAAATCCTAGCTAATAGGATCCAACAATACATTATAAAAGGATCATAGATCACGAACAAGTGGGATTTATCCCCGGGATGCAAGGGTGGTTGAACATTCGCAAATCAATCAATGTGATAGAACACATTAACCAGAAGAGAGAGAAGAACCACTGGTCCTCTCAATTGATGCAGAAAAGTATTGACAAAATACAGCATCCTTTCCTCATTAAAACTCTTCAGAGATTAGAGATAGAGGGAACACGACTCAAGTTTATAAAATCCATCTATGAGAAACCCACAGCCAATATCATCCTCAATAGGGAAAAGCTGAGAGCCTTTCCCTTAAGATCAGGAACATGTCAAGGATGCCCACTCTGGCCACTATTGTTCAACATAGTTCTAGAAGTCCTAGCAACAGCAATCAGATAACAAAAAGCAATAAAATGTATTCAAATTGGCAAAGAAGAAGTCAAACTCTCTCTTTTCGCAGATGAGATGATACTTTATGTGGAAAACCAAAAAGACTCCACCCCCAAATTACTAGAACTCATCCAGCAATTCAGTAATGTGGCAGGATACAAAATCAATGCACAGAAATCAGTTGCTTTCTTATATGCTAACAATGCAATTGTAGAAAGAAAATTAGAGAAACGATTCCATTTGCAATAGTAGCAAAAACCATAAGATACCTCAGGAATAAACCTAACCAAAGGGGTAAAGGATCTATACTCTAGGAACTACAGAACACTCATGAAAGAACTGGAAGAAGACACAAAAAGATGGAAAAACATTCCATGCTAATGGATCAGAAGAATAAACATTGTTAAAATGTCTATGCTACCCAGAGCAATCTATACCTTCAATGTCATCCCAATCAAAATTCCAATGACATTTTTCCAAGTGCTGGAACAAACAATCCTAAAATTTGTATGGAATCAGAAAAGACCTCGAATCGCCAAGGAAATGTTAAAAAAGAAAAACAAAGCTGGGGGCATTACATTGCCCAATTTCAAGCTATATTACAAAGCTGTGATCACCAAGACAGCATGGTACTGGCACAAAAACAGACATATAGACCAATGGAACAGAATTGAGAGCCCAGATATGGACTCTCAACCCTATGGTCAAATAATCTTCAACAAAGCAGGAAAAAACATGCAATGGAAAAAGGAGTCTCTTCAATAAATGGTGCTGGGAAAACTGGATAGCCACATGCAGAAGAATGAAACTCAACCATTCTCCTACACCATACACAAAGATAAACTCAAAATGGATAAATGGCCTCAATGTGAGACAGGAATCCATCCAAATCCTAGAGGAGAACATAGGCAGTAACCTCTTTGACATCGGCCACAGCAACTTCTTTCAAGATATGTCTCCAAAAGCTAGTGAAACCAAAGCAAAAATTTACTTTTGGGACTTCAACAAGATAAAAGCTTCTGCACAGCAAAGGAAACAGTCAACAAAACAAAGAGGCAACCCACAAAGTTGGAGAAGATATTTGCAAATGACGGTACAGATAAAGGGCTGGCATCCAAGATCTATAAAGAACTTCTCAAACTCAACACCCAAAAAACAAATAATCAAGTCAAAAAAATGGGCAGAAGACATGAAAAGGCACTTCTCTGAAGAAGACATACAAATGGCTAACAGACACATGAAAAATGTTCATCATCATTAGCCATCAGAGAAATTCATATCAAAACCACATTGAGATACCACCTTACACCAGTTAGGATGGCAAAAATGGACAGAGCAAGAAACAACAAATATGGAGAGGTTTTGGAGAAAGGGGTACCCTCTTACACTGTTGGTGGGAATGCAAGTTGGTAGAACACTTTGGAAAACAGTGTGGAGGTTCCTCAAAAATTTAAAAATAGAGCTACCCTATGACCCAGCAATTGCATTCCTGGGTATTTACCCCAAAGATACAGATGTAGGGAAAAAATGCCAGTATGCACCCCAGTGTTCATAGCAGCAATGCCCGCAATAGCCAAACTGTGGAAAGAGCCGAGATGCCCTTCAACAGATGAATGGATAAAGAAGATGTGGTCCATATATACAATGGAATATTACTCAGCCAACAGAAAGGATGAATACCCAACTTTTACATCAACATGGATGGGACTGGAGGAGATTATGCTAAGTGAAATAAGTCAAGCAGAGAAAGTCAATTATCATATGGTTTCACTTATTTGTGGAACATAAGGAATA
>NC_138385.1:64429054-64447355 GCF_054177405.1 Leptonychotes weddellii
ATGGGTTAGCCTGGTGGTGGGTATTGAGGAGGGCACGTTCTGCATGGAGCACTGGGTGTTATGCACAATGAATCATGGAACACTTCATCTAAAACTAATGATGTAATGTATGGGGATTAACATAAGAATAAAAAAAAAGAAATTTGAGTCTTCTAATTCATAAACATAGAGTATATCTCCATTTTTTAAGTTTTTCTTTCATTTCTTTCACTAGAGTTTACTAGATTTCCTCATATAAAACTGTACAAATTTCATTAGATTTACACTAATGTATTTCATTTGTGTGGTAATATAAATGGTTTAGTGCCTCTGCTAGTATATACTTAAGTGGTAGATTTTTGTATATTAATATTGTATGCTGCAACCTTCCTTTAATTGCTTATTAGTTCCAAAAGTTGATTATTTTCAACTGTATACATAATTATATAATTTGTGATCAATAACACTTTTGTAATTTCCTATCCAATCTACAAATATATTTCAATTTCTTGCCTTACTGCATGAGAAAGTACTTCTCATAAGGTGTTGACAAGGAGTAGTGAGAAATAACACTTTTGCCTTGTAACTGATCTTAGTGAGAAAACTTAAATTTTCTCACCATTAAGCATGATGCTAGCTGTAGTTGCTTTTTAACTATATAGCCATTATGATGCTGAGAAAGTTTCCCTGTATTCCTAGTTTATCAAGAATTGTTATCATGAATGGGTATTGGATTATATCAAATGCTTGTTCTGTGTATATTGATATGATCATGTAATTTTTCTTTAGTCTCTTGATGTGATGAATTGCATTACTTGATTACTGTATGCAAAGCCAGCCTTGTACACTTGGGATAATTCCTTCTTGGTTATCACATTTAATTGTTTTTGTTTGACAGCCCTGGGAAGACAGCAGAACAGGAGGACCCTAAGTTCACCTCATCCCACATTTACAACTAGAATTCACTCACATCCAAGCAAATAAACTGGAGAGTGATTTGAAGACTTGCAGAGCAAACTCCACAGCTAAGGGTAGAGAATAAGCTGCTTCAGAGAGGTTAGGAAGGGCAGAAATGGTGTTTGGGAGCTTCCTGCAGGAGGGAGGGAGATGCAGTCCCAGAGGGAGGAAAGCAAGAATGAGCCCACGGGGGAAAATGCATCCTCATGACACCTGGACTTGAAAACCACAAGGGCTGAAATTTGTGAGTTTGTATCACCAGCAAGATGTGGAGCCTGTAGCTTTAAAAGTCAGTTGACTCCGTCTGGTTTTGGAATCAAAGTGATGTTAGCCTCATAGAATGAGTTTGGAAGTTTTCTTTCCATTTCTATTTTTTGAAACAGCTTCAGAACAATAGGTATTACATTCTTCTTTAAATATTTGGTAGAATTCCATGGGAGGCCATCCGGCCCTGGACTTTTTTGGGGGGGGGGGGGATTTTCGATTAGTGATTCAATTTCATTGTTGATTATGGGCCTGTTCAGGTTTTCTATTTCTTCCTGTTTCCGTTTTGGTAGTTTATATGTTTCTAAGAATTAATCCATTTCTTCCATATTGCCTAATTTGTAGGTACATAATTGCTCATAATATTCTTTTACAATTGTTTGTATTTCTTTGGTGTTGGTTGTGAGGTCTCCTCTTTCATTCACGATTTTATTTATTTTGGTCCTTTCTCTTTTCTTTTTGATAAGTCTGGCTAGGGGTTTATCAATCTTATTAATTCTTTCAAAGAATCAATTCCTAGTTTCATTAATCTGTTCTGTTTTTTGAATTCTATATCATTGATTTCTGCTCTAATTTTTATTACTTATCTTCTTCTGCTGGACTTAGGCTTTATTTGCTGTTCTTTTTCCAGATCCTTTAGGTGTAAGGTTAGGTTGTGTATTTGAGACTTTTCTTTTTTCTTGAGAAGGGCCAGTATTGCTATATACATCCCTCATAGGACCGCCAAAGACCCCATCAAAAAGGAGAGTTACAGACCAATACCCCTGATGAACATGGATGTAAAAATTCTCACCAAGATACTGGGTAATAGGATCCAACAGTACATTAAAAGGATTATTCACTATGACTAAGTGAGATTCATTCCTGTGCTTCAAGGATGGTTCAACATCTGGAAATCAAATAAACATGATACACCACATTAATAAAAGACAGGACAAGAACCATATAATCCTCTCAATTGATGCAGAAAAAGCATTTGACAAAATACAGCATCATTTATTGTTAAAAACTTTCCGTCATGTAGGGATAGAAGGGACGTACCTCAACATCATAAAAGTCATATATGAAAAACCCACAGTGAATATTATCCTCAACTAGGAAAAACTGACAGCTTTTCCCCTAAGGTAAGGAAGACAACAGGGATGTCCACTCACCACTGTTTTTCAATGTAGTACTGGGAAGTCCTGGCATCAGCAATCAGACAACAAAAAGAAGTAAAAGACATCCAAATCAACAAAGAAGAAGTCAAAATTTCACTCTTCACAGTTTACATAATACTCTATGTAGGAATCCCACAAGACTCCACCAAAAAGAACTGATACAGGGATTTAGCAAACCTGCAGGATATAAAATCAATGCATAGAAGTCAGTTGCATGACTATATACTAATAATGAAGAAGAAGAAAGAGAAATCAAAGAATCAATTTCATTTAAAATATCACCAAAAACCATAAGACGCCTAGGAATAAACCTAACCAAAGAGGTAAAGGACCTGTACTCTGAAAATTATAGAAAACTTATGAAAGAAACTGAGGAAGACACAAGAAATGGAATAACATTCCATTCTCATGGATTGGAAGAAGAAATATTGTTAAAATGTCTATGCTACCCAAAGCAATCTACTCATTCAATGCACGCCCTTTCAAAATACCATCAACATTTTTCACAGAGCTGGAACAAACAATCCTAAAATTTGGATGGAATCAGAAAAGACCCTGAATACCCAGAGGATGTTGAAAAAGAAAACCAAAGCTGGAGGCATCACAATTCCAGACTTCAAACTATATTACAAAGCTGTATTCTTCAAGACAGTATGGTACTGGCACAAAAAACAGATACATATATCAATGGAACAATCTAGAGAACCCAGAAAGAGACCTTCAACTCTATGGTCAACTAATGTTCCACAAAGCAGGACAGAATATCCATTGGAAAAAAGACAGTCTCTTTAGCAAATTGTTTTGGAAAATTGGACAGCCACATGCAGGAGAATGAAACTGGACCACTTTATTACAGCATACACAAAAATAAACTCAACATGAATGTAAGACCTAAATGTGAGACAGGAATCCTTCAGAATCTTAGAGGAGAATACAGGGTGCAACCTCTTTGATCACTGCCACAGCAACTTCTTGCTAGACATGTCTACAGAGGCAATGGAAACAAAAGCAAAAATGAACTATTGGAACTTCATCAGGATAAAAAGCTTTTGCATAGCAAAGGAAACAATCAACAAAATGAAAAGGCAAGCTATGGAATGGGAGAAGATATTTACAAATGACATATCAAATAAAGGGTTAGTATCCAAAATATATAATGAAATTAGCAAATTGAAAACCAAAAAACCTCCCAAAATCCAGTCAAGAAATGGGCAAAATCATGAACAGAAATTTCTGCAAGAAGGTATACAAATGGCTAATGGGCACATGAAAAAATGCTCAACATCACTGGGCATCATTGAAATACAAATCAAAACCACAAAGAGATACCACCACACACCAGTCAGAATGGCTAAAATGAACAACTCAGGAAACAACAGATGTTGGTGAGGATGCAGACTAAGGGGAACACTCTTACACTGTTGGTGGGAATGCAAACTGGTGAAGCCACTCTGGAAAAAAAATATGGAGGTTCCTCAAAAAGGTAAAGATACAGCTACCCTACAACCCAGCAACTACACTAATAGGTATTTATCCAAAGGATACAAATATAATGATTTGAAGGGGCACATGCACCTCAATGTTTATAGCAGCAATGTCCACAATAGCCAAAATATGGAAAGAGCTGAGATGTCCATCGACATATGAATGGATAAAGAAGTTGTGGTATATATATATACACAATGGAATATTACTCAGTCATCAAAAAGAATGAAATCTTGCCATTTGCAATGACGTGGATGGAACTAGAGGGTATTATGCTAAACGGAATAAGTCAGTCAGAGAAAGACAAATATCATATTATTTCACTCATGTGAATTTAAGAAACAAAACAGATCAACATAGAGGAAGGGAAGGAAAAATGAAATAAAGTAAAAACAGAGAGGGAGACAAACCTCTCTTAAGACTCTTAACTATAGGAAACAAACTGAAGTTTGCTGGAGGGGAGGTGGGTGGGTGATGAGGTAAATTGGTGATGGGCATTAAGGAGGGCACTTGATGTAGTGAGCACTGAGTGTTATATGCAACTGATGAATCACTAAATTCTACCCCAGAAACTAATAATTGAATTTAAATATATTTTTAAAAGAATACTTTGTCATGCAAGGCTGCCATTCAAAATAGAAGGAGACATAAAGAGTTTCACAGACAAACAACAGCTAAAGTAGTTCATGACCATTAAACCATCCCTGAAATGAATATTAAAGTGGGCTCTTTGAGTGGAATGAAATTTCAAAAGTGACAAAGAAAGGACAGGAACAGAGAAAATCACCATAAACAGTGCCAAAACATGTAATAAAATGACATTAAATACTTATCAATAATTATTCTGAATGTAAATGGACTAAATGATCCAATCAAAAGACATAGGTTATCAGAATGGATTTTTAAAAAAAGAATAACAGCAACAACAACAACAAAGAACAAGACCCATCTATATGCTGCCCATAGCAGGCTCATTTTAAACCTAAAGACACCTGGACATTTAAAGTGAAGGGATGGAGAAACATTTATCATGCAAAAGGACATTAAAAGAAAGCCAGAGTAGCAATATTTATATCAGACAACTTAGATTATTTATTTATTTATTTATTATTATGTTCAATTAGCCAGTATATGGTACATCATTAAGACAACTTAGATTTTAAACCAAAGACTGTAACAAGAGGTGAAGAAGTTCATTATATTATAATAAAGGGGACTGTCCACCATGAAGATCTAGCAGTTGAAAATATCTATGTCCCCAACATGAGAGTACCCAAATATGTAAAACAATTAATAGGAAACATTAAGAAACTTACTGATAATAATACAATAATATTAGGGGACTTTAACACCCACTTTACATCGATGCACTGGTCATCTAAACAGCAATCAACAAAGAAACAATGGCTTTGAATGACGCACTGTACAAAATGGACTTCACAGATAGATTCAGAACATTTCATCCCAAAGCAATAGAGTACACATTCTTTTAAAGTACACATTGGACATTCTCCAGAAGAAATCACATACTGGGTTGCAAATCAGGTCTCAACAAATACAAAAAGATTGAGATCATACCAGGTATATTTTCTGGCCAAAATGTTGTGAAACTTGAGGTCAACCACAAGAAAAATTTGGAAAGATCACAAATACATGGAAGTTAAACAACATGCTACTAAACAATGAATGGATCAAGCAGGAAATCAAGAATACATTTTAAAAATACATGGAAAGAAATGAAAATGAAAACATGACCGTCCAAAATTTTTGGGATGCAGCAAAAGCAGTCAGAAGAGGGAACTACATAGCAATACAAGCCTGCATCAAGAGGCAAGAAAAATCTCAAGTAAACATGCTAACTTTACAAATTAAGGAGCTAGAAAAAGTACAAAAAATAATCCTAAAGCCATCACAAGAAGAGAAATAATAAAGATTAGAGCAGAAAGAAATGATGTAGAAACAAACAAAAACAAACAAAGAAAAAAAAAAAACCCAAACCATAGAATTGATCAATGAAACCAGGAGCTGGTTCTTTGAAAAAATTAATAAAATTGATAAACCCCTTGCCAGACTTATCAAAAAGGGAGAGAGAGAGAGAAAGGACCCAAAGAAATAAAATTACAAATGAAAGAGGAGAAATAAGAACCAACACCACAGAAATACAAACAAATATAAGAGAATATTATGAAAACTTATGCCAACAAATTAGAAAAACTGGAAGAAATGGATAAATTTCTAGAAACATATAAATTACCAAAACTGAAACAGGCAGAAATAGAAAACTTGAGCAAATTCATAAACACCAAAGAAATTGAATCAGTATTCAAAAATCTCCCAACAAACAAAACCCAGGGCAGCTGGCTTCACAGGGGAATTCTACCAAATATTTAAAGAAGAGTTAATACTTATTCTTCTCAAACTAGTCCAAAAATAGTATGGGGAGGAAAAGTCCAAACTCATTCTATGAGGGCAGCATTATTTTTGATTCCAAAACCAGAAAAATGATTCCAGTAAAAAAGAGAATTGCTGGCCAATATCTCTGAAGAACATGGATGCAAAAATTCTCAACAAAACCCTAGCAAACCAAATCCAACAGTACACTAAAAGAATCCTTCACCAGGATGAAGTAGGATGTATTCCTGGGCTACAAATGTGGTTCAATATTCACAAATCAATCCATGTGACACACCACATTAAAAAAAAAAGAAAAGAAAGAAAGAATAAGAGCCATATAATCCTTTCAGTAGATTCAGAAAAAACATTTGACAAAAGACAACATACATTTAGGATAAAAACCTTCAACCAAGTAGGATAGAGGGAACATACCTCAACATCATAAAGGCCATATACAAAAAACCCACAGCTAATATCATCCTCAATGGCGAAAAACTGAGTGCTTTTCTTCTATGGTCAGGAAGAAAATAGGGATGCCCCCACTCAGTACTGTTATTTAACATAGTACTGCAAGTCCTAGTCATGGTAATCAGATAACAAAAATAAATAAATGCCATCCAAATTGTCAAGGAAGAAGTCAAACATTCACAATTTGCAGCTGACATGATAATCCATATAGAAAACTGGAAACACCACCACGAAATTGCTAGAACTGGTACATGAATTCAGTAAAGTTGCAGGATACAAAATCAATGTACAGATACCTATTGCATTTCAAAAAAATTAAAGAAATCTATTGCATTTCTACACAGCAATAGTGAAGTAGTAGAAAGGGAAATCAAGGAACTGACCTCATTTACAACTGCACCCAAACCAAGGAGATGCCTAGGAATAAACCTAACCAAAGAGGTGAAAAATCTGTACTTTGAAAACTATAAAACAGTGATGAAAGAAATTGAGATGACACAAAGAATTGGAAAAAAAAGAGAACACATTCCATGCTCATGGATTGGAATAACAAATATTGTTAAAGAGGCTAAATTACCCAAAGTAATCTGCACATTTAATGCAAACCCTATCAAAATACCACCAGCAATTTCTACACAGGTTGAACAAACAAACCTAAACATACTATGGAACCACAGATGAACCCAAATAGCCAAAGCAATCTTGAAAAAGAAATGCAAAGCTGGAGATAGCATAATTCTGGACTTCAAGTTATTTTTCAAAGCTGTAGTAATCAAAAGAGTATGGTATTGGAACAAAAGTAGATGAATAGACCAATGCAACAAAATAGAATATCCAGACATAAATCCACAATTATCTGGTCAATATATTTTGACAAAGCAGGAAAGAATATAAAATGGGGGGAAAAGTCTTTTAAATAAATGGTTTTTGGAAAACTGAACAGCAACATGCAAAAGAAAGAAACTGGACCACTTTCTTACATTATACAAAAGAAATTCAAAATGGATTATAGACCTAAATGTGAGATCCAAAACCATAAACATTCTATAATAGAACACAGGCAGTAAGTTCTTTGTCATTAGCAGTAACAATTTTTTTCTAGACGTGTCTCTTGTGGCAAGGGAAGCAAAAGCAAAAAAAAAAAAAAAAACATTGGGACTTCATCAAAATAAAAAGCTTCTTTACAGCAAAGGAAACAATCAAGAAAACTAAAGGACAACTTACAGAGTAGAAGATATTTGCAAATGACATATTTATTAAAGGTTTAGTATCCAAAATATATGAAGAACTTATAAATCTCAACACCCAGAAAATGGATAATCATGCTAAGTGAAATGCTAAGTGAAATAAGTCAGACAGAGAAATACAAATATCATATATTTTCACTTATATGTGGAATTTAAGAAGCAAAACAAAGAAGCAAAGGAAAAAATAGTCAAAGCAAGAAACACTTTTATTTTTTTAATTTTTAAAAAAGATTTTATTTATTTATTTGACAGAGCGCACAAGTAGGCAGAGTGGCAGGCAGAGGGAGAGGGAGAAGCAGGCTCCCTGGTGAGCAGGGAGCCCAACTCAGGGCTTGATCCCAGGACCCTGGGATAATTACCTGAGCCGAAGGCAGATGCTTAACGACTGAGCCACCCAGGCGCCCAAGAAACACTTTTAATTATAGAGAAAAATCTGATGGTTACCAGAGGGGATGGGGTGGGGGAATGGGTTAAATCAGTGATGGAAATTTAAGATTGCCTTTGTTGTGATTAGTACAAGGTGATGTATAAAGCTGTTGAAGTAATATATTGTACATCTGAAACTATATGCCACTGTATGTTAACAAACTTGAATTAAAATAAAAAAATTAAAAAACAAACACACAGACCAAAACCAGGAAGATATATACACCCCTATGTTTATTACAGCATTATTTACAATTGCCATGATATGGAAACACCCTAAGTGTCCATCAATAGATGAATGAATAAGGAAAATATTTCACAGTCATAAAAAGGATGAGATTATACCATTTCAGACAACATGGACGGACCTAGAGAGTATTATGATATGTGAAATAATTCTGACTGAGAAAGATATAACACATGCTTCCATGCATAAGTCAAATCTAAAATAAAAACAACAAAGGAATAATCCTCCTCCCCAAAAAAGCAGAATTAGACCTATATATATGGAGAACAAATGGATGGTTGTGTGAGAGAAGAGAGGTGGGGGATTGGGCAAAAGGGATGAAGGTGAGTAGGAGATACAGGATTCCAGCTATGGTTTGAATAATTTATGGGATAAAAGGTACAGCATACTTAATATAGTCAATTATAATGTAAAATTGATGTAACAGAACAGATGATAGTTACACTTATGGTGAAAATTGCATAATGTATAAACTTGTCAAATCACAAAATTGTCCACCTGAAACTAATGTAACATTGTGTGTCAAGTATACTAAAAACAAACAAAAACAAAAACATTAAAAAGATACTTCTTAAGGAGGGCATGTGTTGTGATGAGCACTGGGTGTTATACGCAACTAATGAATTATTGAACACTACATCAAAAACTAAAGGGGCGCCTGGGTGGCTCAGTTGGTTAAGCGACTGCCTTCGGCTCAGGTCATGATCCTGGAGTCCCGGGATCGAGTCCCGCATCGGGCTCCCTGCTCGGCAGGGAGTCTGCTTCTCCCTTTGACCCTCCCCCTCTCATGCTCTCTCTCTCTCTCTCTCATTCTCGCTCTCAAATAAATAAAATCTTAAAAAAAAAACAAACAACTAATGATGTACTGTATGGTGGCTAACTTAACATAATAAAAAAAAGATACCGCTAAAACTTTTGCACATTCACAGTCCAATTCTTCTAAATTGCTGTTGCACTTCCAGGTTGCCTATTTTTTTAATTTAAAAAATTTTAAATTCAAATTCAATTTAATTAACATATACTGTATTATTAGTTTCAGAGGTAGAATTCAGTGATTCATCAGTTGCATACAACACCCAGTGCTCATTATTTCAAGTGCCCTCCTTAATGCCCATCACCCAATTACCCCATCCACTCACCGACCTCCCCTCCAGCAAGTTTGTTTCATATAGTTAAGAGTCTCTTATGGCTTGCCTCCCTGTTTCCTCTTATTTTACTTTTCCTTCCTTTCCCCTATGTTCATCTGTTTTGTTTCTTAAATTCCACATACGAGTGAAATCATATGATATTTATCTTTCTCTGACTGACTTATTTTACTTAGCATAATAACCTCTAGTTTCATCCACATCATTGCAAATGGCAAGATTTCATTCTTTTTGAAACTGAGTAATATTCCATTGTGTGTGTGGAGATTATATATATATGTATATATATATATATATACCTACCTCACATCTTCTTTATCCATTCATATGTCGATGGACATCTGGGCACTTTTCATATTTTGACTATTGTGGATGCTCTGCTGCTATAAACATTGGAGTGCACGTGAGTTTCTCCATCTCATCATTATGTCCAGAAAAGACTAGAAGAAAGAGAAAAGACAAAAATAACAACAACACCAGAAAGAAAAGAAACAAAACAAACCAGAGGAAAACAAAAACAAAACAAAATAAGAAAAAAAAATTAACCAAAAAGTAGAACAGAACAAAACACTAAAATAGAACCTGGGTGTATTTTGGTCTGTTAAAAGAAACTTGACCCCAAAATAGGAAAGAAAGAAAAACATATATATATACAAAAATAAAATAAAATATAATGAAATGAAACCAAAAATAAAAAATATACATAAGTAATATATATAAATAAAAATTTAAAAACTGAAAAAAAGAATTGAAAAAATAAAACTGAAAGTCTAAAGAATAATTTTTTAAAAAAAACCAAAAATGCTATATACTTTTTCCCCAAGGGTTGAAGTTTTGCAGTTCTCTATGATTAGTAAACATGGGGCTAGCTAGTTGTTCCTACTGGCCTTCTGGGTGAGGGGTTGATTCTTAGGTGTCCTTGCTCTGGTGGAATTATGTCTCCTTTGCCAGGGGCCGGGCTCGGTTAAGTGGCTCCAGATTCCTCTATGTGGTGCTGTTTTGCTCCCTGACGGCTTTCAGCACTGGTGGGGGTTGAAAATGGTGGCGTTCAGCTCTCTAGCCCCAGAGATGAAAGTTCCCACTGCCCACTCTTCAGTGAATCCTCACAGAAAAGCAGTCATTCACTCTTGTCTCCTCTGAACTCTGTGTTCACCCAGCCTGTTACCAAGCATTTTTATTTCAGGCATGAAACTCAGTTTCAAGTCTCCAAACTTTATGGACTCCTACAGTGTGGACCGGAACAGTTCTTCTCAGGGGAGGGAGGTGGTCTCCCTGCACTTCTGCCTTTTGCTGGGCCCCTGCCCAGGTAGCTGTCTGGGGACTGTGCAGTAGTTTGCAGTTTATGGCAACACTGAGCAGAAAGCCGGCACCTAGACTCGCTGATTTCAGCTGGCTTCCCCTCTCCTATGCCTGGGAACTCTGCCTCACTCAGGCACCCCCATTCTTCTTGTAACCCTGGAGATCCTGAAACCACACTTTCCCATATGGGATTCCATCCCACTTTGCCACCTGAGCACCTTTAAGCCAGGGACATCCCCCACTGTGAGACTTCTAAAAGTTTTGATTTTGTGCTCTACTGCTTACAATACTTTGCCATAGCCTCCTTAAGCAGGTTCCCTCCCTTCCACCATATCTTTCCTCATTGCCGTGGATTCACATCTCTGTACTTCCTACCATCCAAAGAGTGGTCACTTTTCTATTTGTAGAATTGCAGCAATTCTTTTCTCAGATCTCTGATTGATTTCTCAGGTGTTCAGAATAATTTGATAACTATCTAGCTGAATTCAGGCACAAAACAAAATTAGGCTTTCCTACTCTGCTATCTTAACTCCTCTAGACCACAAATCTGTTTTTAAAGTAATCTTTATTTTATGGATAAACATTAGCATGTCAAAATGTGCCAGTGGGACCATGCCCTCTTAAAAGTGTCAGTAGACCTTTAGGTACAAAGACTTCCATTTCTCTTAACTCTGGAAGATGGAACTAAAAGAAACAAGGCAGATGCAAATGAAATGCTCAGATTTCTACTCAGATCAAGTTCCTTTGATGATCTATTATTTGCCCTGAAAACCTGTGGCCCAAAACATAAGAAAGAGAAAACAGAATGTAAGCTCAAGTGACCAATTTTTTTAAAAAGATTTTATTTATTTCCTTGAGAGAGAGAGAGAGAGAAGCAAGGGGAGTGGTGGAGGGAGACAGAGAAGCAGGGTCCCCATTGAGCAGGGAGTCCAATGCAGGACTAGATCCCAGGACCCTGGAATCATGACCTGAGCCAAAGGCAGATGCTTAATCACCTGAGCCACCCAGGTGCCTCAAGTGACCAAATTTTATAGTAAAAATTCACCCCAAAGATTTTACATTGTCTGTGTTTGAAACACAGATTAAGATAATGATTTCCAAAATAAGTAACATTTTTTCCCCCAAAAAAGCTCCATGATCCAATCCACTGATATATTACATCCCTTAGGCTGGGGCTCTGATTATTCAAGGTGTTCAGTTTTTTCATGTGATTTAACAAAGATGATACATTAATGGACTCATCAGGTATGAACACACATTCTGTTTGGTTAATAGCGCAAGTGCCTCACTGTGAAGTAGTAATAATGTCCATGCTGGGTGAATTTAGAAAGGGATTCTATGTATGATATAATATCCTCCAGGCCAATTGAGTGAAGACAAGGGCCAAATGTTCATACCAGTGTTAAACAGAACATGCCCATCTGGCCTTGAGGTGAGGTGAGGTGAGGTGAGGGAGGTTGTTAAGTTTTGTTACCCTGGTGGCAGATTTTCCCCTGTGACCAGGGCAAACCAAGAGTGCAGCAGCCTACCCACCCAAGTGGGAGCTATGATAAATGATTTGTGCCACACAATTCCTGGATCCAATTCAGGTCTACCCAATATATACCTGTTGGTGGGACCAGTCATTGCCCAACCAGTCGCTACTTTTTAATGTGGCAGAATGGCTACATAGTTCCAGTGATAGCCATCCCATAACCCTCATATGATTGGTTTGGCTTGGTTTAGAGTGATTTTTCTGTTCTAAACATACTGATGCCAGGGTGGTCAAATGTCTATAACCCAGGGAAGCCACATAAAACCATCCCAAATGTGAGTGTAGCCACTCATGGCTTTGATGGTGGTATTTTGGGGACCCTCTGATTAGTAGTTGAATGGGCTACCTCTGAAGTTTGACTGACAGAAAAACAATACTCATGTCCAGAGTTACTCATAGTATGTGCCACAGGCCTGTATTCTGGATCAGTATTGGCAATGTCAGATGAATTAAGAGTTCTAGCCCTAGCTTATTCTTCCCTAATGTACTGTTTCAATAGCTTCCAATCTCTTCCCTGGAGTCGTGATACCCACCAGAGCAATCTTGATGAAGTAAGAAGGGCAGTGGTCTACATATCCAATAGTTGGATTAATTTATTTGCTGGGCATATGAGTGGGCCCATTGAAGAAACGTATTTCCAGGGGCGCCTGGGTGGCTCAGACGGTTAAGCGTCTGCCTTCGGCTCAGGTCATGATCCCAGGGTTCTGAGGTCGAGTCCCGCATCAGGTTCCCTGCTAGGCGGGAAGCCTGCTTCTCCCTCTGCCTCTCTCTCTCTCTCTCTGACTCTCATGAATAAATAAATAAAACATTAAAAAAAATGTATTTCCATCAGGTGCCCATCCCATGACCAGACTCCACAGGAGAAACATAAATGTAAGGTCAAAAAGACAAATCTTTAGTAAGAAATTGTATGGGAAGTTCTATAGAATTACACCTGTGGCATGATCCTTAAATGTTAATATGGCTGCAGCTTTAGAAACCTGACCTGCTTGTGCATACCATACATGTTGGCCAAAGGAACAGCACTGTCAAACATGAGGAGATGAACTGAGGACAGGATATGACAGACCAGAACTCTCAACTTATTTTCTTTCTTCCTTCCTTTCTTTTTCTTTCTCTTCCTTTTTCTTTCTTTCTTTCTTTCTTTCTTTCTTTCTTTCTTTCTTTCTTTCTTTCTTTCTTCTTTCTTTCTTCTTTTTTCTTTCCTTCCTTTCTTTCTACCAATTAAACACTTTCTTTATTATAGTCATTTTTGCATAGAAAAGTCTTATTCATTTGACATTTAAGGACTTTGGGGACAGCCTGCTGCAAGTGATTTTTTACCATCTGTGATCAATTCTAGCAAGATGGGGAAAAACAGTGATTATATTCTCTGAGGAACAAATTCCTTAAGTTCCATAGTAATTCATAAAATCCTTTATACCTAAAGAAAAATTAATTATAACATGGATTTCAATTTTTCTATCATAGCCATTTATCCCTTCATAAAGGATGAATTATTTAAGGAATATACTTGCCTAAATATATATTTTTGTATTTGATTTTTCTTAAAACTTGCTGAAATTTTTAGAAGACACAATCCAGGTAACTGGCAAATTTTGTGCCTGGGTTCTTGAGAGAAACAGGGAAGGTTTAATTCAACTTTTGAGAACAGTAGCTTTCCTCTGCAGCAGTTGAGAAAAATTAATTCAACCAGTATATATTCAGATATCATTCTGAGCCACTCTGAACTTGGGATGAGCAGTGAGAACATAATGGGTGAGGAGCTTGCTCTTATGAAGTTCACATTCTTTTTTTTGAATTTTTTATTATGTTAAGTTAGTCACCATACAGTACTTCATTAATTTTTGATGTAGTGTTCCATGACTCTTTTTTATGTATAACACCCAGTGCTCATTGCAATACATGCCCTCCTTAATAGCCATCACCGCACTAACCCATTCCCCCAACCCCCTCCCCTCTGAAACCCTCAGATTATTTCCCAGAGTCCATAGTCCCTCGTGGTTCATCTCCCAGTCTGATTTTTCAACCTTCAGATTTCCCTCCCTTCCCCTATGGTGATCCGTGCTTTTGCTCATGTTCCACATACAAGTGAAACCATATGATAATTGTCTTTCTCTGCTTGACTTATTTCACTTAGCATAATCCCGTCCACTTCCATCCATGTCCATGCAAATGGTGGGTATTCATCCTTTCTGGTGGCTGAGTAATATTCCATTGTATATATGGACCACATCTTCTTTAACATTCATCTGTTGAAGGACATCTCAGCTCTTTCCACAGATGGCTATTGTGGACATTGCTGTTATGAACATTGGGATACATGTGCCCCTTCTTTTCACTAGGTTTGTATCTTTGGGGTAAATACCTAGAAGTGCAATTGCTGGGTCATTGGTTAGCTCTATTTTTAACTTTTTCAGGAACCTCCATACTGTTTTCCAGAGTGGCTGTACCAGCTTGCATTCCCACCAACAGTGTAAGCGGGTTCCCCTTTCTCCACATCCTTGTCAACACTTGTTTCCTGTCTTGTTAATTTTTGCCATTCTAACTGGTGCAAAGAGGTATCTCATTGTGGTTTTGATTTGAATTTCCCTGATCCTAGTACATTGAATATTTTCTCATGTGTCTGTTATCCATTTGTGTGTCTTCTTTGGAGAAGTGTCTGTTCATGTCTTCTGACCATTTCTTGACTTGATTATTTGTTTTTTGGGTGTTGAGTTTGAGAGGTTCTTTATAAATCTTGGATACCAGCGCTTTATCTGTAATGTCATGTGCAAATATCTTCTCCCATTCCGTGGATTGCCTCATACTTTTGTTGACTGTTTCCTTTGCTGTGGAGAAGCTTTTTATCTTGATGAAGTCCCAAAAGTTCATTTTCGCTTTTGTTTCCCTTGCCTTTGGAGACGTATCTTGAAAGAAGATGCTGTGGCCAATGTCAAAGAGGTTACTGCCTATGTTCTCCTCTAAGATTTTGATGGATTCCTGTCTCACATTGAGGTCATACATCCACTTTGAATTTATCTTTGTGTATGGTGTAAAAGAATGGCCCAGTTTCATTCTTCTAGACATAGTTGTCCAATTTCCCCATGACCATTTATTGAAGAGACTGTCTTTTTTCTACTGGATATTTTTTCCTGATTTGTCAAATATGTTGACTACAGAGTTGAGGGTCCATTTCTGGAGAATCTATTCTGTTCCATTGAACTATGTGCCTGTTTTTGTGACAGTACCATGCTGTCTTGGCGACTACAGCTTTGTAATATACCTTGAAGTCAGGCAACATGATGCCCCCAGCTTTGTTTTCTTTTTCAACATTCCCTTGGTGAATCAGGGTCTTTTCTGGTTCCATACAAATTTTAGAATTGTTTGTTCCAGCTCTGTGATAAAATGTTGATGTTATTTTAATAGGGATGGCATTGAAAGTGTAGATTGCTCTGGGCAGCATAAACATTTTAACAATGTATATTATTCCAATCCGTGAGCATGGAATGGTTCTTCAACTTCTTGTGTCTTCCTCAATTTCTTTTATAAGTGTTTTGTACTTTCTAGAGTATAAATCTTTACCTCTTTGGTTAGGTTTATTCCTAGGTATCTTTTGGGTTTTGGTGCCATATTAAATGGAATCGAGTCCCTAATTTCTCTTTCTACAGTTACATTGCTAGTGTATAGACAAGCAACTGATTTCTGTACATTTATTTTGTATCCTGCCTCTTTACTGAATTCCTCTATGAGTTCTAGTAATTTGGGGGTGAAAATTTTGGGTTTTCCACATTAAGTATCATGTCATCTATAAAGAGAAAGAGAGTTTGACTTCTTTGCCAATTTAAATGCCTTTTATTTCTTTTTGTTGTCTGATTGCTGATCCTAGGACTTCTTTTCTTTTTTAATTTTATTTTATTATGTTATGTTAGTCACCATACAATACATCACCAGTTTTCGAAGCAGTGGTCCATGATTCATTGTTTTCGTACAACACCCAGTGCTCCATACAGTACGTGCCCTCCTTAATACCCATCACCGGGCTAACCCATCCCCCCTCCCCTCTAAAACCCTGTTTGTTTCTCAGAGTCCATAGTCTCCCATGGTTCGTCTCCCCCTCCGATTTCCCCCCCTTCATTTTCCCCTTCTTTCTCCTAATGTCCTCCATGTTATTCCTTATGTTCCACAAATAAGTGAAACCATATGATAATTGACTTTCTCTACTTGACTTATTTCACTTAGCATAATCACTTCCAGTCCCATCCATGTTGATGTAAAAGTTGGGTATTCATCATTTCTGATGGCTGAGACATATTCTCTTGTATATATGGACCACATCTTCTTTATCCACTCATCTGTTGAAGGGCATCTCGGCTCTTTCCACACTTTGGCTATTGCAGACATTGCTGCTATGAACATTGGCGTGCATATGGCTCTTCTTTTCACTACATCTGTGTCTTTGGGGTAAGTACCCAGGAGCACAATTGCTGGGTTATAGGGTATCTCTATTTTTAATTTTTTGAGGAACCTCCACACTGTTTTCCAAAGTGGCTGTACCAACTTGCATTCCCACCAACAGTGTAAGAAGGTTCCCTTTTCTCCACAACCTCTCCAACATTTGTTTTTCTTGCCCTGTCCATTTTTGCCATTCTAACTGGTGTGAGGTGGTATCTCAATGTGGTTTTGATTTGAATTTCCCTGATGGCTAATGATGAGGAACATTTTTTTCATGTGTCTGTTATCCATTTGTATGTCTTCTTCGGAGAAGTGTCTGTTCATGTCTTCTGCCCATTTTTGACTTATTTGTTTTTTGGGTGTTGAGTTTGAGAAGTTTTTTGTTGTTGTTGTTTCAAAGAAATCCATTTATTTTATTTTTTTTATTATGCTAGTCACCATACAGTACATCATTAGTTTTTGATGTAGTGTTCCAAGATTCATTGTTGGCATATAACACCCAGTGCGCCATGAACACATGCCCTCCTTAATACCCATCACTGGGTCAACCCATCCAACTCCCAACATCTCCTCTAAAACCCTCAGTTTATTTCTCGAAATCCATAGTCTCTCATGGTTATTATATTAACATATAATGTATTGTTTCAGGGGTACAGGTCTGTGATTCATCAGTCTTACACAATTCACAGCACTCATCATAGCACATACCCTCCCCAACGTCCAACACCCGGCCACCCCATCCCTCCCACTCCCCTCCACTCCAGCAACCCTCAGTTTGTTTCCTGAGATTAAGAGAAATCCATTTTTTTGGTATTTTTTTGTAGTTTTTAATTTTATTATGTTATGTTAGTCACCATACAATATATAATTAGTTTTTGATGTAGTGCTCCATGATCCATTGTTTTTGTATAACACCCAGTGATCCATGTAGTACCTGCCCTCCTTAATACCCATCACCGAGCTAACCAATCCCCCCTCCCCCCTCCCCTCTAAAACCCTGTTTGTTTCTCAGGTCCATAGTCTCTCATGGTGCATCTCTCCCTCCAATTCCTCCCACCCATTTTTCCCTTCCTTCTCCTAATGTCCTCCATGCTATTCCTTATGTTCCACAAATAAGTGAAACCATATGATAATTGACTTTCTCTGCTTTACTTATTTCACTTAGCATACTCTCCTCCAGTCCCATCCATGTTGACGTAAAACTTGGGTATTCATCTTTTCTGATGGCTGAGTAATATTCCATTGTATATAGGGACCACATC
>NC_138385.1:64447855-64482389 GCF_054177405.1 Leptonychotes weddellii
TTTTTAAGTTCTGCCAATTCACCTTTTATTTCTGCCCTTACAGACTCTATGTTGCCATTGATTTCTCCATTCTAGCCATTGTCTTCACAATTGCTAGCCTGAATTCCATCTCCGACATCTTGGTTATATCTGCATCCATTTGTAAATCTGTAGCATAAGTCATGATCTCTGAGTCTTTTCTGTTTCTGGGGCTCCTCCTCCTAGTCATTCTGTGGATGGGTGTTTGAGGGAATGTTTAGAGTCCAAATTATTGACCAGAACCCAAGCAAGATGCACCTGTTTTCTTGGGACCTTAGGGTTGCTGGCCTCTTGTTTTCCCAGCCTGTCTTCTGGGGAAGGGGCCTCCTGTGCTGTTACTCATTAATTTTTGACGTAGTGATCTATTGTATGGTGACTAAGATAACATAATAAAATAAAATTTAAAAATAAATAATAAATAAAAATTTAAAATAATAAGGCAGGAATTGAAAAAAATAAGAAAATAACTGAAAAATAATAATAAAAAATAAAGAATAAAAGTAGAAAGAATGCTAGGTACTATTTTCCCCTAGAGCTGAAGCTTTTCAGCTCTCTATGATCAGTAAACTTGGGGTAAGTGAGTTGTATATGCTTGTCTTCTGGGGTAGGTGACTTTTGCCTTGCCCCCCTGTGGCGGGAGATGGGCTCAGGGGGAATCAGTCTTCGGGGCTTTTGTTCTCTAGCAGCTTTCCCTGGCAGCTTTCCACATCTCTTCTGCAACTCAGAGGAGAAAAGACCGTTTCCAACCCTCTGCCTCAGAGCAGAGAGATTGCAGTCTGTTTTTCTGTGAGCTCTCCAGGCCACACCATCTCTGTTTCTGTCCGTGTTACTATAAACTTCAGTGTCCTGGGTTGTTAGTCCCTCCACAGTGCGCTCAGTCCTGCCTCCAGGTGGGGGCACGTCTCTGCCCTTTGAACTTCTAAAATCGCCAGCCACTCCCATTTTGCGTGTGCACGACCCCAACGCTCCAGGTTTACGCCCTGGGGGTGCCCTAAAGTCCTTTCCCCACCGCTACAGGTCTGTGAGTCTATGCCTGTCCACAGCACGCGAGGCTCTTGCTCACCGGCGGTGTAGGATCCCCACGGCCAGGCACCCTCCCGCTGCTGTTTTTCCTCCTATATCTTCCTGTGGAATCATGGCTCCCCACTTCGTACATCAAAACCAACCACCTGCGATATTCTGTTTGTAGAGATCCAGATCTTCTTACATCTCAGGCTGGTTTCATGGGTGCTCAGATTGGTCGGATAGATATCCAGCTCAATTCCAGGGACCAGTTGAAATAGGGTCCCCTACTTCTCTGCAATCTTTCCCCCTCCTCCCATAATTGGAACTTTTAGAAGTCTGCTATACTGAGGGAAGTTCCTGGCTTAAAGGTGCTCAGGTGGAGAAGTGGAACAGAATCCCAATGTGACATGATCTGAGGATCCCCTGGGTCACAAGAAGGCTTGTTGGTGCCTAAGTGTTTTATTATTCCTAGGCATTGCAGCGTGGAAGCCAGCTGAGTACAGGAAGAACTGCTGGGTTTCTGCACTGCTACCATAAACTTTGAACTGGTACATGGTCATGCGTCCATGTTCCAGGGACTGGTCCAGCAAAAGGCAGAAGCAAGAAGGGACCCTCCCTGAGAGGAATCTGCATGCAGGATTCCCTAGAATTTGGAGATTTGAAATTCATTCACATGTCAATGATAAAAAAAAAAAAAAGCTTGGACATATGCAAGGTGAGCATAGAGTTCTAATGGAAAGTGGGGAGAAGAGTGATTGATTGCTTTTCTCTGAGGACTCACTGAAGACTGGGGGGCTGAATTTTCAGCTCTGGGGCTAGAGAGCAGGGTGCTGCCATATTCATCCTGCCCACCAGTGCTAAAAGCCTTCAGGGAGCAGAAGAGCACAAACTAGTGGAGTCCCAAACAGCTTACATGAAGCCCTGCCTCCCTGCACACTGGAGGCGCATTTCCACTAGGGCAAATCCACCTAAGAATCAAGGCAAAAGTCACTTACCCCAGAAGACAAGCATATACAACTCACTTACACCAAGTTTACTGATCATAGCTGAAAAGCTTCAGCTCTAGGGGAAAATAGTACCTAGCATTCTTTCTACTTTTATTCTTTATTTTTTATTATTATTTTTCAGTTATTTTCTTATTTTTTTCAATTCCTGCCTTATTCTTTTTAAATTTTTATTTATTATTTATTTTTAAATTTTATTTTATTATGTTATCTTAGTCACCATACAATAGATCACTACGTCAAAAATTAATGACATATTGTACAGTGACAAATTTTTATTTTTATATATGATTTATATACTTTTTATTTAGTGTTCCTTTCATTATATTTTATTTTATTATATATAAACATATATAAAAATAAAACAAAAGTGTATATATATATTTTTTTCTTCATTCTTATATTTGGATCTACTTTCTTTTAAAGCATACCAAAACAAACCGAGGATCTAGGGTTTTTTGGTTGTTTTGTTGTTGATGATGTTATTGTTGGTTTTTTTCTTTTTCTTTCTTCTTTTTGTTTCTAGACAAATGAACAGATGGAGAAATTCACACCAAAAGAAAAAACAGGAGGTACTACTCACACCCCAGGATTTAATCAATACAGCTATAAGTGAGCTGTCTGAACTAGAATTTAAAATAACAATTATAAGGATAATAGGTGGGATTGAAAACAGCATAGAAGACAATACACATCCCTTTCTATAAAGATAAAAGAACTAAAATCTAGTCATGACAAAATTAAAAATGCTATTAGCAGGATGCAGTCTCAAACAGAAACCATAGAAATGGAGATGAATGAATCAGAAGAGCAAATAAGTAATAAGAAGAAAAATTATGGGAAAAACTAAGCTAAAAAAAAGAGGGAAAGAAAATTATTAGATCAGGAAGGTAGACTTAGGGAACTCAGTGATTCCATAAAGCAAAATAATATCTGTACCATAAGGACCAAGAAGAAAAAGAGCAGGAAAAAGGGACAGAAGGTTTATTTGAACAAATTATAGTTGAGGACTTCCCTAAACTGGGGAAGGAAACAGGCATTCAAGTCCAGGAGGCACAGAGAACTTCCCTCAAAATCAATAAAAGTAGATCAACATGATGACATATCAGTGAAATGTGCAAATTACAAAGATGAAAAGAGAATTCTGAAAGCAGCTTGAAAGAAAAGGTACTTAATCTACAAGGACAGAAACATAAGGCTGGCAGCAGACCTGACCACACAGACCTGGAGGCCAGAAAGGACAGCCATGACGTATTCAACGTGCTAAGTGGGAAAAATGTGCAGCCAGCAATACTTTATCCACCAAGGTTGTCATTCAGAATAGAAGGAAAGAGAAAGAGTTTCTAGATGAGCAAAAACTAAAGGAATTCATGAACACTAAAACAGGGTACAAGAAATACTAAAGGGGACCCTTTGAGAAGAAGGAAGACCAAAACTAACAAACACTAGAAAGTAAGAGAGACAATCGACAGGAACAGCTACCTTACAGGTAACACAATGGCACTATAATCATATCTTTCATTAATTACTCTGTCAATGGACTAAATGTTCCAATCAAAAGACAGGATATCAGGATGGATTAAAAAAGAAAACAAGACCCATAAGACCCATCAATATGTTGCTTACAAGAGACTGATTTAATTTTAATTTTTAACTTAATTTTATTTTATTATGTTACATTAGACATCATAGAATACATCACTAGTTGTTGATGTAGTGATCCACGATTCATTCTTTTCGTACAACACCGAGTGCTCCATGCAGTACATGTGTTCCTTAATACCATCACCAGGCTAACAAATCCCCGCAACCCATCCCCTCTAAAACCCTCAGTTTCTTTCTCAGAGTCCATAGTCTCTCATGGTTTGTCTCCCCATCCGTTTACCACACTTCACTTTTCCTTTCCTTCTCCTAATGTCCTCCATGCTATTCCTTAAGTTCCACAAATAAGTGAAACCATATGATAATTGACTTTCTCTACTTCACTTATTTAACTTAGCATAATCTCCTCCAGTCGCATCCATGTTGATGTAAAAGTTAGGTATTCATCCTTTCTGATGGCTGAGTAATATTCCATTGTATATATGGACCACATCTTCTTTATCCATTCATCTGTTGAAGGGCATCTTGTCTCTTTGCACAGTTCGGCTATTGTGGACATTGCTGCTATGAACATTGGGGTGCATATGGCCCTTCTTTTCCCTACATCTGTGTCGTAGGGGTAAATACCCAGGAGCGCAATTGTTGGGTCATACGGTAGCTCGTTTTTAATGTTTTGAGGAATCTCCACACTGTTTTCCAAAGTGGCTATACCAACTTGCATTCCCACCAACATTTTAAGAGGATTCTCCTTTCTCCACAACCTCTCCAACATTTGTTGTTTCTTGCCCTGTCCATTTTTGCCATTCCAACTGGTGTAAGGTGATATCTCAATGTGGTTTTGATTTGGATTTCCCTGATGGCTAATGATGATGAACATTTTTTCATGTGTCTGTTAGCCATTTGTATGTCTTCTTCAGAGAAGTGTCTGTTCATCTCTTCTGCCCACTTTTTGACTTGATTATTTGTTTTTTGGGTGTTGAGTTTCAGAAGTTCTTTATACATCTTGGATACAAGCCCTTTATCTGTAGTGTCATTTGCAAATATGTTCTCCCATTCTGTGGGTTGCCTCTTTGTTTTGTTGACTGTTTCCTTTGCTGTGCAGAAGCTTTTGATCTTGATGAAGACCCAAAAGTTCATTTTTCCTTTTGTTTCACTAGCCTTTGGAGATGTATCTTGAAAGAAGTTGCTGTGGCCGATGTCCAAGAGGTTACTGCCTATGTTCTCCTCTAGGAGTTGGATAGATTCCTGTCTCACATTGAGGTTTTTCATCAATTTTGAGTTTATCTTTGTGAATGGTATTAGAGAATGGTCGAGTTTCATTCTTCTGTATATACCTGTCCAATTTGCCCAACACCATTTATGGAAGAGACTGTCTTTTCTCCATTGCATGTTTTTTCCTGCTTCATCAAAGTTTATTTGACCATAGAGTGGAGGGTCCATATCTGGGCTCTCTATTCTGTTCCATTTGTCTGTATGTCTGTTTTTGTGCCAGAACTATGCTGTCTTGGTGATCACAGCTTTGTAATATAGCTTGAAATCGGGCAACGTGATGCCCCCAGCTTTGTTTTTCTTTTTCAACATTTCCTTGGTGATTTGGGGTCTTTTCTGATTCCATACAAATTTTAGGATTGTTTGTTCCAGCACTTTGAAAAATGTCATTGGATATGACATGATCTGGTTGGCGTTTAAGGTATAGATTCCTCTGGGTAGCATAGATATTTTAACAATGTTTATCCATCTGATCCCTGACCATGGAATGTTTTTCCATCTTTTTGTGACTTCTTCAATTTCTTCCATGAGTGTTCTGTACTTTGGTTAGGTTTATTCCAAGGTATCTTATATTTTAGTGCTACGGTAAATGGAATCAATTGTCAAATTTCTCTTTCTACAGTTGCATTGTTACTGTATAAGAAAGCAACTGATTTCAGTGCATTGATTTTGTATCCTGCCACATTACTGAATTGCTATATGAGTTCTAGTAATTTGGGGGTGGAGTCTTTTGGATTTTCCACATAAAGTATCACGTCATCTGTGAAGAGAGAGAGTTTGATTTCTTATTTCCCAATTTGAACACTTGTTATTTCTTTTTGCTGTCTCATTGGTGGTGCCAGGACTTCTAGTACTATATTGAAAAATAGTGGCGAGAGAGGGCATCCTTGAAGTGTTCCTGATCTGAAGGGAAAGGCTCTCAGCTTTTCCACATTAAGGATGATATTCGCTGTGGGGTTTTCATAGATGGATTTTATGAACTTGAGGAATGTTCCCTCTATCCCTATATACTGAAGAGTTTTAATAAGGAAAGGATGCTGTATTTTGTCAAATGCTTTTTCTGTATCAATTGAGGACCATATGATTCTTCTCTCTCCTCTTATTAATGTGTTCTATCACATTGATTGATTTGCGAATGTTGATCCACCCGAGGATAAATCCCACCTGATCGTGGTGGATGATCCTTTTCATGTACTGTTGGATCCTATTAGCTAAGATTTTGTTGAGGATTTTGGAATCCATATTCATCAGGGATATTGGTCTGAAATTCTCCTTTTTGATGGGGTTATTCCCTGGTTTACAGATTAAGGTAATGTTGGCCTCATAGAATGAGTGAAGCTTTCCCTCTGCTTCTATTTTTTGAAACAGCTTCAGTAGAATAGGTATTATTTCTTCTTTGAATGTTTGGTAGAATTCCCCAAGGAATCCATCAGGCCTGGACTCTTGTTTTTTGGGAGGTTTTCAATCACTGCTTCAATCTCCTTACTGGTTATTGGGCTATTCAGGTTGTCACGTTCCTCCTGTTGCAGTCTTGGGACTTTATATGCTTCCAGGAAGGCATTCATTTCTTCCATTTGCTCAGTTTATTGGCATACAGTTGTTGATAATAATTTCTTTTTTTTTTTAAGATTTTATTTATTTATCTGAGAGAATGGGAGACAGAGAGCATGAGAGGGGAAGGGTCAGAGGGAGAAGCAGACCCTCCGCTGAGCAGGAAGCCCGATGTGGGCCTCGATCCCTGGACTCCAGAATCATGACCTGAGCCGAAGGTAGTTGCTTAACCAACTGAGCCACCCAGGCGCCCCGATAATAATTTCTAATAATTGTTTCTACTTCCTTGGTGTTAGTCATGATATCTCCCCTTTCATTCATAATTTCATTACTTTGGGTCCTTTCTCTTTTCTTTAGGATAAGTCTGGCCAGTGGTTTGTGGATCTTAAGTCTTTCAGCAAACCAGCTTGTAGTTTCGTTGATCTGTTCTACTCTGTTTCCAGTTTCTAATTCATTGATCTCTGCTCTAATCATAATTATTTCTTTTCTAATGCATGGCTTAGACATTGTTTGTTGCTTTTTCTCTAGTTCTTTAAGGTGTAGAGTTAGTTGGTGAATTCGGGATTTTTCTATTTTTTTGAGTGAGGCTTGGATGGCTATGCATTTCCCGCTTAGGATCACCATTGCAGTATCCCAAAGGTTTTGGACCGATGTGTTTTCGTTCTCATTGGTTTCCATGAATTGTTTAAGTTCTTCTTTGACTTCCTGGTTGACCCAAACATTCTTGAGCAGAGTGGTCTTTAGCTTCCAAGTGTTTGAATTTCTGCCAAATTTTTTCTTGGGATTGAGTTCCAGTTTTAAAACATTATGGTCTGAGAATATGCATGGAAAAATCTCAGTCTTTTGGTATCGGTTGAGACCTGATTTGTGACACAGGATTTGGTCTATTCTGGAGAATGTTCCGTGTGTGCTCGAGAAGAATGAGTATTCTGTTGTCATAGGGTGGAATGTTCTGTACATATCTAAAAGAGGTCCATCTGGTCCAGTGTGTCATTCACAGCTCTTGTTTCTTTGTTGATTTTCTGCTTAGGTGATCTGTCCTATAATTAACATATTATTATCAATATGACTCCTTATTTTGGTTAACAGTTAGCTTACATATTTGGCTGCTCCCATGTTGGGGGCGTAGATATCTACAACTGTTAGATCTTCTTGTTGGATAGACCTTTTAAGAATGATATAGTGTCCTTCTGTGTCTCTAACTACAGTCTTTAGCTTAAAATCTAATTTGTCTAATAAGAATTGCTACCCCAGCTTTTTTGTGAGGTCCGTTGGCATGGAAGATGGATCTCCATCCCTTCACTTTCAGTCTGGATGTACCTTTATATTCAAAAGGAATCTCTTATAGATAGCATATGGATGGGTCATGTCTTTTTATCCAATCTGCAACCCTGTGCATTTTATGGGAGCATTTAGACTGTTTATGTTGCGAATGATTATTGAAAGATATGAATTTATTGTCATCATGTTGCCTGTGAAGACCTTGTTTCTATAGATTGTACCTGTACATTTCTGTTCTATATCACTCTTGGGGTCTTTCCTCTTTTATCGAACCCCCTTCAATATTTCTTGCAGGACAAGCTTAGTGGTCACATATTCTTTCAGTTTCTGCCAGTCATGGAAGCTCTACATCTATCCATCCATTCTAAATGACAGCCTTGCCAGATAAAGTATTCTTGGCTGCATTTTCTTCTCGTTAAGTACCCTGAAAATGTCTTGCCAGCCCTTTCTGGTTTTCTAGGTTTCCATGGATAGGTCTGACGTTGTTCAGATGTTCCTCCCTCTGTACGTAAGGAATCTTTTCCCCTAACTGCTCTTAAAATGGTTTCCTTGTTTCTAAGATTTGCGAGTTTTACTATTACATTCTGGGGCGTTGGCCTGTTCTCCTTGATCTTTGGAGGGGTCCTCTCTGCCTCTAGGACAAATATGTTTGTTTCATTCCCCAGATTAGGGAACTTCTCTGCTAAGATTTGCTCAAATATATCTTCTAGTCCTCTCTCTCTCTCCACCCCCTCAGGGATCCCAATGATTCTGACATTGGAATGTTTCATGGTATCACTTATTTCTCTGATTCTGTTTTCATGGATTTTGAATTGTTTTGCCCTGGCCTCCTGTTTTTCCTTCTTTTCTATAAATAGGTCTTCTAGATCACTAATTCATTCTTCTGCCTCACTCACCCTAGCTGTTAGATTATCTAGATTAGATTGGATCTCATTGATACCATTTTTAAATTCTGCCAGTTCAGCTTTCATTTCTGCCCTTAGAGACTATGTTGCCATTAATCGATTTCTACATTCTAGCTATTGTCTTCCCAATTTCTCCCCTAAGTCCATTTCCGACATCTTGGTTATATCTGTATCCATTTGTAAATCTGTGGCAGAAGTCACAGTCTCTGAGTCTTTCCTATTTTGGGGGTTCTTCCTCCTAGTCATTCTGTTGAGGGGTGGTTGAGGGAATGTACAGAGTCCAAATTATTGACCACACCCAAGCAAGGTGCACCTGTTTTCTAAGGACCTTAGGGTTCTTGGCCTCTTGTTCTCCCAGCCCGTCTTCCCTGGGAGGGGCCTGCCACGTTGTTTACTCAGGCAACCCTGTTTGGTCAGAGTTGCCCTGTCCCCTGTTGCAGCTGATGGGCTCAGTGAAAACTGTTTTTTGGGGGCTTTTGTTCTCAGGCGGCTTTCCCTTGTGGCTTTCCACATCTCCTCCAAGAGTCAGAGCAAAGAGATCATTTTCAACCCTGTGCCTCAGAGCAGAGAGATCACAGTCTGTTCTTCAGTGAACTCTCCAGGCAACACTGTTTCTGTCTGTGCTGCTATAAACTGCAGTGTTTGCTGTTTTGCAACCCTCAGTTGGGCTCCCAGTAGTTGCCTCCAGGTCGGGGCATAGAGACACGTCTCTGCTCTTTGTGCTTCTACAACTGCCAGCCACACCCAGTTCACACACATAGCCCCGCTACTCCAGGTTTCAGTCCGGGGGCCTGTCCGAAAATCCTTTCCCACCACTATTGATCTGCCAGTCTGTGCTTGCCCCAGTGTGGGAGGCTATTGCTCACCGGCAATATACAATCACTTCAGCTCCCTCCCTTTTCCATTTATCTTTGGATATGTGCCCTCAGAATCATGGTTCCCCACTTCATACTTTGAAACCAACTGCTTGCGATATTCTGTTTGTAGAGATCCAGATCCATCTTCTTACATCTCAGGTTGATTTTGTGGGTGTTCAGGGTTGTCTGGTAGATATCCAGCTCAATTCTGGGGACCAGTTGGAATAGGGTCCCCTACTCCTCTGCCATCTTTTCCCAAAATGAAGAGAATGGTTTTGGACCAAAGGACACCTCCAAATTGAAAGTGAGGAGGTGGAGAACAATTTATCATGCTAATGGAAATCAACAGAAAGCTAGAATAACCATCCTTATATTAGAAAAACTAGATTTTAAACCGAAGACTGTAATAAGAGATGAAGAAGGACACTACATCATATAAAAGGGGATTATCCAAACAGAAGTTCTAACAATTGCCAATAATTATGCCCATAACATGGGACCAGCCAAATATAAATCAATTAATAACAAAGTGAAAGAAACTCATTGATAATGATACAATAATATTAGGGTACCTTAACCTCCCCCTTCACAGCAATGGGCACATCTAACCAGAACATCAAAAAGGAAAAATGGGCTTTAAATGACATACTTGACCAGGTGGACTTAACAGATATATTCAGGGTATTCCATCCTAAACTAGCACAATACACATATTTCTTCAGTGCACATGGAACATTCTCTAGAATAGTTCACATATTGGGTTACAAACCAGGCTTCACCAGCAGAAAAAGATTGATGTAATACAATAAATATTTTCAGAACCTGACACTATGAATCTTAAAAAAAAAAAAAAAAGGAAGTTCCAAAAATACATGGAGTTTAAAGAACATCCTACTAAAGCATGAATCGGTCAATGAAAAAATTAAAGAAAAAATTTAAAAATACATGGAAGGAAATGAAAATGAAAACACAACTGTTCAAGCACATGGGGATGTAACAAGGGTGGTCCTAAGAGGGAATTATATAACAATAAAGGCCTTCCTCAAGAAGCAAGAAACGTCTCAAAAACACAACCTAATATTACATCTAAAGTAGCTGGATAAAGAACATCAAATAAAGCCTAAATCCAGCAGGAGAAGGAAAATAATACAGATTATAGCAGAAATCAATGATATAGATATCAGAAAACCAGTAGAAAGGATCAAGGGAACTACGAATTGGTTCTTTGAAAGAAATAATAAGATTGATAAAATCCTACCAGACTTCTAAAAAAAGAAAATGAAAAGGACCAAATAATTAAAATCATGAATGAAAGAGGAGCAATCACAACCAACACCACTGAAATACAAATAGAATATTATGAACAATTATATGCCAACAAATTAGGCAATCTGGAAGAAATGGATAAATTCCTAGATACATATAAACTACCAAACAGGCAGAAATAGAAAATCTGAACAGGCCTATAATCAGCAAAGAAATTGAATCAGTAATCAAAACTATCCTAAAACACTAGTCCAGAACCAGATGGCTTACCAGGAGAATTTTACCAAACATTTAAAGATGAATTAACACCTATTCTTCTGAAATTCTATAAATAGAAATGGAAGGAAAACTTCCAAACTCATTATAAGAGGCCAGCATTACTTGGATACCAAAACCAGAAAAATACCACACTAAAAAGGAGAATTACAGACCAATATTGGTAATGAACATGGATGCAAAAATTCTCACCAAGATACTAGATAGTAGGAACAACAGTACATAAAAGGATTATTCACCACGACCAAGTGGGATTTATTCCTGGAATGCAAGTTTGGTTCAACAGCCACAAATAAATCAATGTGATATAATTCATTAATAACCAAGTAAAGATTCATCCCTGGACGGAACGTGTGGTTCAACATTTGCAAATCAATCAGTGTGATACACCACACTGATAAAAGAAAGGATAAGAGCCATATGATCCTCTCAAATGATTCAGAAAAAGCATTTGACAAAATAAGCATTCTTTCCTGATTAAAACTCTTCAAAATATCTCTTTGGTGTTGGTTGTGATCTCTCCTCTTTCATTCCTGATTTTATTTATTTGGGTCATTTCTCTTTTCTTTTTGATAAGTCTGGCCAGGGGTTTATCGATCTTGTTAATTCTTTCAAAGAACCAGCTCCTAGTTTCGTTGATGTGTTCTACTGTTCTTTTGGTTTCTATTTCATTGATTTCTGCTCTGATCTTTATTATTTATCTTCTCCTGCTGGGTTTAGGCCTTATTTGCTCTTCTTTCTCCAGCTCCTTTAGGTGTAGGGTTAGGTTGTGTATTTGAGACCTTTTTTGTTTCTTGAGAAAGGCTTGTATTGCTATATCCTTTCCTCTTAGGACTGCCTTTACTGCATCGCAAAGATTTTGAACAGCTGTGTTTTCATTTTCATTTGTTTCCATGAATTTTTTTAAAACTTCTTTAATTTCCTGGTTGACCCATTCATTTTTTACTAGGATGCTCTTTAGCCTCTATGTATTTGAGTTCTTTCTGACTTTCCTCTTGTGATTGAGTTCTAGTTTCAAAGCATTGTGGTCCAAAAATACGGAGGCAATGACCCCAATCTTTTGGTACTGGTTGAGACCTGATTTGTGACTTAGGATGTGATTTATTCTGAAGAATGTTCCATGGGCACTAGAGAAGAATATGTACTCCATTGCTTTGGGATGGAATGTTCTGAATATATCTGTGAAGTCCATTTGGTCCAGTGTGTCATTTAAAGCGTTTATTTCCTTGTTGATCTTTTGCTTAGATCATCTGTCCATTACAGCAAGAGGGGTGTTAAAGTCCCCTAATATTATTGTATAATTGTTGATGTGTTTCTTTGCTTTTGTTATTAATTGGCTTATATGATTGGCTGCTCCCATGTTAGGGGCATAGATATTTACAATTGTTAGATCTTCTTGTTGGATAGACCCTTTAAGTAGGATGTAGGGCCCTTCCTCATCTCTTATTACAGTCTTTGGTTTAAAATCTAATTTGTCTGATATAAGGATTGCCACCCCAGCTTTCTTTTGATGTCATTAGCATCGTAAATAGTTTTACACCCCCTCACTTTCAATCTGGAGGTGTCTTTGGGTCTAAAATGAGTCTGTTGCAGACATCATGTTGATAGGTCTCCTTTTTTTATCCAATCTGATACCCTGTGTCTTTTGATTGGGGCATTCAACCCATTTACATTCATGGTAACTATTGAAAGATATGAATTTAGTGTCATTGTATTGCCTATAAGGTGACTGTTACTGTATATTGTCTGTGTTCCTTTCTGGTCTGTGTTACTTTCAGGCTCTCTCTTTGCTTAGAGGACCCCTTTCAATATTTCTTGCACTATTGGCTTGGTGTTTGCAAATTCGTTTTGTTTTTGTTTGTCCTGGAAGCTTTTTATCTTTCCTAATTTCAATGACAGCCTAGCTGTATATAGTATTCTTGGCTGCATATTTTTCTCATTTAGTGCTCTGAATATACTATGCCAGTCCTTTCTGCTGGTGGCATCACAATTCCGGACTTCAAGATCTATTACAAAGCTGTCATCATCAAGACAGTATGGTACTGGCACAAAAACAGAAACATAGATTAATGGAACAGAATAGAGAGCCCAGAAATGGACCCTCAACTCTATGGTCAACTAATGTTTGACGAAGCAGGAAAGAATGTCCAATGGAAAAAAGACAGTCTCTTCAACAAATGGTGTTGGGAAAATTGGACAACCACACGCAGAAGAATGAAACTGGACCATTTTCCTTACACCACACACAAAAATAGACTCCAAATGGATGAAAGACCTAAATGTGAGTAGGAGTCCATCAAAATCTTAGAGGAGAACACAGGCATCAACCTCTTCGACCTCAGCCACAGGAACTTCTTCTTAGAAACATCACCAAAGGCAAGGGAAGCAAGGGCAAAAATGAACTATTAGGACTTTATCAAGATAAAAACTTTTGCACAGCAAAGGAAACAGCCAACAAAACCAAAAGACAACCGACAGAATGGGAGAAGATATTTGCAAATGACAAATCAGATAAAGGGCTAGTATCCAAAATCTATATAAAACTTACCAAACTCAACACCCAAAGAACAAATAATCCAATCAAGAAATGGGCAGAAGACAGGAACAGACATTTTTCCAAGGAAGACATCCAAATGGCCAACAGACACATGAAAAAGTGCTCAACATGGCTCGGCAACAGGGAAATCCAAATCAAAACCTCAATAAGATACCACCTCACACCAGTCAAATGGCTAAAATTAACAAGTCAGGAAACGACAGATGTTGGCGAGAATGCAGAGAAAGGGGATCCCTCCTACACTGTTGGTGGGAATGTAAGCTGTGCAGCCTCTGGAAAACAGTATGGAGGTTCCTCAAAAAGTTGAAAATAGAGCTACCATATGACCCAGCAATTGCACTACTGGGTGTTTACCCCAAAAATACAAATGTAGGGATCCGAAGGGGCACATGCACCCCAATGTTTATAGCAACAATGTCCAAATAGCCAAACTATGGAAAGATGTCCATCGACAGATGAGTGGATAAAGAAGATGTGGTATATATACACAATGGAATATTATGCAGCCATCAAAAAAAATGAAATCTTACCGTTTGCAACAATGTGGATGGAACTAAAGGGTATTATGCTAAGTGAAATAAGTCAATCAGAGAAAGACATGTATCATATGATAACACTGATATGAGGAATTCTTAATCTCTGGAAACAAACTGAGGGTTGCTGGTGTGGTGGGGAGTGGGAGGGGTGGGGTGACTGGGTGATAGACATTGGGGAGGGTATGTGCTATGGTGAGCGCTGTGAATTGTGTAAGACTGATGAATCACAGACCTGTACCTCTGATACAAATAATACATTATATGTTAAAAATTAAAAGAAGATTGTAGGAAGGGAAAAATGAAGGGGGGGAAATCGGAGGGGGAGACGAACCATAAGAGACTATGGACTCTGAGAAACAAACTGAGGGTTTTAGAGGGGATGGGTTAGCCTGGTGATGGGTATTAAAGAGGACATGTATTGAATGGATTACTGGGTGTTATACACAAACAATGAATCACGGAACACCACATCAAAAACTAATGATGTGGGCACCTGGGTGGCTCAGTCGTTAAGTGTCTGCCTTCAGCTCAGGTCATGATCCTGGGATCCCGGGATCGAGTCCCACATCGGGCTCCCTGCTCAGCGGGAGGCCTGCTTCTCCCTCTCCCACTCCCCCTGCTTGTGTTCCTGCTCTCGCTGTCTCTGTCTGTCAAATAAATAAAATCTTTTTTTAAAAAAAAACTAATGATGTAATGTATGGTGATTAACGTAACATAATAAAATAAAAATTTTTTAAAAGTCTACAAAATATAGGGATGGGGGAATGACCTCACCATCATAAAGGACATATATGAAAGAATCACAGATAATACGATCCTCAATGTGGAAATACTGAGAATTTTTCCCTCAAGGTCAGGAACACGACAAGGATGCGCACCTTCACCACTGTTTTTCAATGTAATACTGGAAGTCTTAGCCTCAACAATCAGACAATAAGAAGGAATAAAAGACATTCAAATCGACAAAGAAGAAATCAAACTTTCACTCTTCGCAGAGGACATAATACTCTATGGAGAAAACCTGAAAGACTCCACTAAAAAATTGCTAGGGCTGATACTGGAATTCACCAATGTCACAGGATATAAAATCAGTGCACAGAAGTCTGTTGCATTTCTATACACAAACAATGAAGCACCAGAAAAAAAAATGAAGGAATCAATCCCATTTACAATTACACCAAAAACCATAAGATACCTAGGAATAAACCTAACCAAAGAGGCTAAAGATCTGTACTCTGAAAACCGTAGAACACATATGAAAAAAATGAGGAAGATACAAGAAATGGAAAAACATCCCATGCTCATGGAATGGAAGAACAAATGTTGTTAAAATATCTACACTTGGGCGCCTGGGTGGCTCAGTTGGTTAAGCGACTGCCTTCAGCTCAGGTCATGGTCCCGGAGTCCTGGGATCGAGTCCCACATCGGGCTCCCGGCTCAGCGGGGAGCCTGCTTCTCCCTCTGACCCTCTCCCCTCTCATGCTGTTTCTCTCTCTCTCTCAAATAAATAAATAAATAAAATCTTTTAAAAAAAATCTACACTCTGCAAAGTAAGAGACACTTTCAGTGCAAGCCCTATCAAACTAACACCAGTACTTTTCAAAGAGCTAGAATAAAGAAATCTAAAATTTATATGGAACAAGAAAAGATCACGAACAGCCAAAGTGATATTGAAAAAGAAAACCGAAGCTGGAGGCTTCACGATTCCAGAGAGTAAGCTGTATTACACAGCTGTAATCATCAGGTCAGTATGCTACTGGCACAAAAACAGACACAGAGATCAATGGAACAGAATAGAGAACCCAGAAATGGACTCTCAACTCTTTGGTCAACTAATCTTGGAAGGCATGAAAGAATATATCCAATGGAAAAAGACAGTCTTACCATTTCACAAATGGTGCGGTGAAAACTGGACAGCCATACACAGAAAAACAAAACTGGATCACTTGCTTTAACCATTTACTTAAATAAATTCAAAATGGATGAAAGACCTAACTATGAGACAGAAATCCATCAAAATGCTAGAGGAGAAAACAGTCAACAACCTCTTTTACCTTGGCCATTGCAAACATCTTGCTAGACACGTATGAAGAGGCAAGAGAGACAAAGGCAAAAATGAAATATTGGGACTTCATCAGGATAAAAACTCTTGCAAAGCAAAGGAAACAATCAACAAAATTAAAAGGCAACCTACAGAAAAGGAGAAGATAGTCATTAGTGATGTATCAGAAAAAGGGCTAGTATTCAAAATCTATAAAGAGCGTATTGAACTCAACAAGAAAAATAAACCCAAAAACTTCAGTCAAGAAATGAGCAGAAGATATGAACAGACATTTCTCCAAAGAAGACATACAAATGACTAACAGACAGATGAAAAAATGCTCAACATCACTCATTTCAGAAAAATACAAATCAAAACCACCATGAGATATCACATCACACTGGTTGGAATGGCTAAAATTAACAACTCAGGAAACTATAGATTTTGGAGAAGATACAGACAAAGGGGAACCCTCTTACACTGTTCGTGGTAAAGAAAATTGGTTCAGCCACTGTGGAAAATATTATGGAGATTCCTCAAAAATGTGAAAAGAGAACTACCCTAAGACCCAGCATTTGCACTACTAGGTTTTTACCCAAAGGATATAAAAATAGTGATTTAAAGAGGCATATGCACCACAATGTTTATAGTAACAATGTTCAAAATAGTCAAAATATGGAAAGAGCCCAGATGTCCATGGACACATGAATGGATAAAGAAGATGTGGTGAGGAGGGAAGCAAGATGGTGGAGGAGTAGGGGACACAGTTTCACCTAGTCCCCTGAATTTAGCTGGATATTTTTCAAACCATTTTGAATACCCACGAAATCATCCTGAGATGTAAGAATATATATCTGTATCTCTACAAGAAGGAAAACACTGCTTTTTGCAATGTAGTATGTGCAGTTGTGAATCTGTGGGGAGATATCAGAAGATAAACAGAAGGGGGAGGAAACCTCCATAAGCTGGCTCCTGGAAAGAAATATATCACTGGAATGCAAAATCAGAACCCTTAGAAATCTGCTCTAGTGAGACACATCCCACTCTGAATGGGGCTCTGGAAATGAAAAGGAAGAATTCTAGATAGGGCATTGTGGTCTTGGGATACAAGGAGCCACAGAGTGAAAGGGGGTGCCTGAATTGGTAGAGTACCTGAGCAGTGGAGCCGGAAAGCAGGTTATGCTCAGTGAGCCCAAGAAAGGATGCTCAGCTTGGATGGCCATAAACTGCAAACCAGGCCAGTTGATCGTCGCTCTTTTCCTGAGCAGCCTGAAAAAGTCCAGAACCTGTGCCTGACCCAACAAAAACTCGCAGGGCCCTAGTGCCCTGGAAAGGACATTAGAGCGGCACACAGACTTGATTCAGGAGCTTCAGGTGCATGCGAGAGCCTGTGGCTGCTTGCGGTTTGAGAATCACAAAGGGCAGTGGCACTCCTGGGCCCCTGGGACTACCTCAGAGAGTTGCTTTGGGCCTGCACACCAGGAGGCTGCAGATTTTAGAGGGGCATACAGAAGTGGAGACTGTTTGTCTGGGAGGGCTTATTAAAGAGGGCAGAGTGTGATCTTTCTGCTCTGGGCCAGAGGTTTGGGTGTGGCCATTTTCGCTCTGATCCTCTGAGGAGGCGTCGAAAGCATCAAGGAAACAAAATCCGCAAAGAATGCCAGTTTCCACTGAGCCCATCCTTTTGACAGGGGGTGGGGCAACATCTCCCAAGCAGGTTTACCTGAGAAACAGTGTCCCAGGCCCCTCCCTGATAAGACAGTCTGGACAAACAGGTGGACAACAAGCGTATGGATTCCACAAGACTATAAAACTCCAACACCAGGGCAAAATAATATATTGAGCTCCAGGTTTTGCCTCATGACATATTTATTTTTCAAATAAAATTCTCCTTTCCTTTTTTTTCCTTATGCTTTTTCTCTTTTTTACTTTTTACCATTTTCTCATTTCTACTAGGTGTTTATTATATCAATGTATATTTCATAGATGCTTTTTTTTTTAAAGATTTTATTTATTTATTCATGAGAGACAGAGAGAGAGAAGCAGGCTCCCAAGGAGCAGGGAGCCCGATGCGGGACTCGATCCCAGGACCCTGGGATCATGACCTGAGCCGAAGGCAGACGCTTAACCATCTGAGCCACCCAGGCGCCCATAGATGCTTTTTAACTTGTATTTTTTCAAAATTATATTTTTTATCCTTTTATGCTTCATTTTAGTTCTTTTCTTACTCTCTTCAATTTTACTCTCTTCAATTTTTCTACATATATATAGATACATATAGTGTTAAATTCATGGCAATTTTGAGATGCAGTGTCTTCTAACACAGAGACCAAAATACAGCCCAGAAGAATTGGAACAGCCTGCTTTGTCCACACTGAGAGATTATACTCCCTCTTCTCCTCACTCTTTTTTTTCTCTTTTTTAAAATTTTTAAATTTTATTCTTGTGGTTCATTTTGGCTGTTTTTTGGTGGTGGCTTCCAAACACTCTGGATTTTGCTAGGGTGTATCCTGCTTGGGTCATTGTTGATATTGTGAACTCTGTTCATTAGCTCAACCATGCCTAGACAGAATGACTAAGAGAAGGAACCCTCAAAAATAAAAAGAACCAGGGATGCCTGGGTGGCTCAGTCAGTTACGTGTCTGTCTTCAGCTTGGGTCATGGTCCCAGGGTCCTGGGATCTAGCCCCAAATCAGGCTCCCCACTCAATGGGGAGCCTGCTTCCCCCTTTCCCACTCCCACAAAATACAGCATCCTTTCCTGATTAAAACTCTTTATAAGGATAGAGGGAACATGCCTCAACATCATAAAAACCATCTATGAAAAGCCCACAGAGAATATCATTCTCATTGGGGAAAAACTAAGAGCTTCTCCCTTAAGGTCAGGAACACAACAACGATGCCCACTCTCACCACTATTGTTCAACATAGGGATAGAAGTCCTAGTTTCAGCAATCAGACAACAAAAAGAAATAAAAGGCATCCAAATTGGCAATGAAGAAGTCAAACTCTCTCTCTTTGCAGATGACATGATACTTTATGTGGAAAACCCAAAAGGCTCCACCCCCAAATGGCTAGAACTCATACAGGAATTCAACAACATGGTAGGATACAAAATCAGTGCACAGAAATTAGTTGCTTTTCCATACAGTAAAAATGTGACTGAATAAAGGGAAATGAAAGAATATATCCCATTTATAGTAGCTCCAAAAATGATAAGATACCTAGGAATAAACCTAACCAAAGAGGTACAGTATCTATCCTCCAAAAACTACAGAACACTTATGAAAGAATTGGAGGAAGACACAAAGAGATGGAAAAACATTCCATGCTCATGGATTGGAAGAATAAATATTGTGAAAATGTCTATGCTGCCCAGAGCAATCTATACATTCAATGCAACTGATCCCTATCAAAACACCATTGACATTTTTCACAAAGCTGGAAAAAATAATCCTAAAATTTGTATCGAATCAGAAAAGATCTCGAATTTCCATGGGACTGTTGAAAAAGAAAATGAGAGCTGGAGACATCACAATGCCTGACTTTAAGGTATATTACAAAGTTTTGATCATGAAGACAGCAGGGTTTTGTCACAAAAACAGACACATAGACCAATGGAACAGAATGTACACACCAGAAATGGACTTTCAACACTATGGTCAACTAAACATTGACAAATCAAGAAATAATATCCAATGGAAAAAAGACAGTCTCTTCAATAAATGGTGTTGGAAAAATTGGACAGCCACATACAGAAGAATGAAACTGAACTATTCCCTTAACACAATACACAAAGATAAACTCAAAATGGATGAAAGACCTCAATGTGAGATAGGAATCCATCAAAATCCTAGATGGAACATAGACAGCAACCTCTTTGACATTGGAAAGAGCGATCTCTTTCATGATATGTCTATATAGGCAAGCGAAACAAAAGCAAAAATGAATTTTTGGGACTTCATCAAGATAAAAACCTTTTGCACAGCAAAGGAAACAGTCAACAATACTAAGAGGCAGCCCAAGGAATGAGAGAAGATATTTCCAAATGACATTACAGGTAAAGGACTGATATCCAAGATTTATAAACAACTTCTCAAATTTAACACCCAAAAAACAATTAATACAGTCCAAAAATGGGCAGAAAACATGAACAGACACTTCTCCAAAGAAGACATACAAATGGCTTACAAACACATGAAAAATATTCAACATCACTAGCAATCAAGGAAATACACATGAAAACCACAATGAGGTACCACTTTTCACCAGTTAGAATGGCCAAAATTAACAAGACGGGAAACAAGTGTTGGCGAGGATGTGGAAAAACGGGAACTCTCTTACACTGTTGGTGGGAAGGCAAGCTGGTACAGCCACTCTGGAAACAGTATGGAAGTCCCTTAAAAAGTTAAAAATAGAGCTACACTATGACCCAGTGCTTGTACTACTAGATATTTACCCCCCAAAGATACAGACCTAGTGAAAAGAAGGGATGCATGTGCCAATATGTGCACAATAGCCACTGTGATAGGAGCTGTGTTGCCCTTCAAAAGATGAATGGATAAGGACAATGCTGTTTATATATACAATGGAATATTACTCAGCCATCAGAAAGGATGAATACCCATTATTTGCATTTTCATGGATGGAACTGGAGGGGATTATGCTAACTGAAATAAGTCAAGCAGAGAAAGACAATTCTCATATGGTGTCATTCACATGTGGAACATAAGGAATAGCATGGAGGACCATAGGGGAAGGGAAGGAAAACTGAAGGGGAGATGTCAGAGAGGGAGACAAACGGAGAGAGCCTCTGGACTCCAAGAAACAATCTGAGGGTTTCAGAGGGGAGAGGGTGGGGGATGCATTAGCTGGGCGATGGGTATTAAGGAGGGGACTGTTGTGATGAGCACGGGGTGTTATATGCAACCAATGAATCACTGAATACTACATAAAAACGAATGATGTACTATACAGTGGATAACTGACCACAATACTTAGGTAACTGTTTTTGTTTGTTTGTTTCTTTGTTTGTTTGTTTGTTTGTTTTTAATTTTATTATGTTATGTTAGTCACCATACAATATATCATTAGTTTTTGATGTGGTGATCCACAATCCATTGTTTTCCGATAACAGCCAGTACTCCATGAAGTACGTGCCCTCCTTAATACCTATCTCCAGGCTAACCGCCCCCCCCCACATCCCCTCTAAAATCCTGTTTGTTTCTCAGGGTCCATAATCTCTAATGGTTCATTTCTCCCTCCGATTTCCCCTCCGTTCATTTTCCCCTTCCTTCTAATGTCCTCCATGCTATTCCTTATGTTCCACAAATAAGTGAAACCATATGATAATTGACTTTCTCTGCTTGACTTATTTCACTAAGAATAATCTCTTTCAGTCCCATCCATGTTGATGTAAAAGTTGGGTATTCATCCTTTCTGATGGCTGAGTAATAGTCCATTGTATATATGGACCACATCTTCTTTATCCATTCATCTGTTGAAGGGCATCTCGGCTCTAGCAACAGTTCAGCTATTGCAGACATTGCTGCTATGAACATTGGGGTGCATATGGCTCTTCTTTTCACTACATCTGTGCTTGGGGTAAATACCCAGTAGTGCAATTGCTGGGTCATAGGGTAGCTCGATTTTTAATTTGTTGAGAAACCTCCACACTGTTTCCCAAAGTGGCTGTATCAACTTGGTTTCCCACCAACAGTGTAAGAGGGTTCCCCTTTCTCCACAACCTCTCCAACATTTGTTGTTTCTTGCCTTTCCATTTTCGCCATTCTAACAGGTGTAAGTGGTATCTGAATGTGGTTTGAACTTGAATTTCCCTGATGGCTAATGATGATGAACATTTTTTCATGTGTCTGTTAGCCATTTGTATGTCTTCTTCAGAGAAGTGTCTGTTCATATCTTCTGCCCATTTTTTGACTTGATTATTTGCTTTTTGGGTGTTGAGTTTGAGAAGTTCTTATAGATCCTGGATACCAGCCCTTTATCCGTAGTGTCATTTGCAAATATCTTCTCCCATTCTGTGGGTTGCCTCTTTGTTTTCTTGACTGTTTCCTTTGCTGTGCAGAAGCTTTTTATCTTGATGAAGTCCCAGAAGTTCATTTTTGCTTTTGTTTCACTAGCTTTTGGAGACGTTTCTTGAAAGAAGTTGCTGTGGGCGATGTCCAAGAGGTTACTGCCTATGTTCTTCTCTAGCGTTTTGATGGATTCCTGCTTTACATTGACGTCTTCCATCCATTTTTAGTTTATCTTTGTGTATGGTGTTAGAGAATGGTCGAGTTTCATTCTTCTGCATGTGGCTGTCCAATTTTCCCAGCACCATTTATTGAAGAGACTGTCTTTTTTTCCATTGCATGGTTTTTCCTGCTGTGTTGAAGATTATTTGGCCATAGAGTTAACGGTCCATATCTGGGTTCTCTATTCTGTTCCATTGGACTATATGTCTGTTTTTGTGCCAGTACCATACTGCCTTGGTGATCACTGCTTTGTGATATAGCTTGAAATTGGGCAACGTGATGCCCCCAGCTTTGTTTCTCTTTTTCAACATTTCCTTGGCGATTCGGGGTCTTTTCTGATTCCATACAAACATTAGGATTGTTTGTTCCAGCATTTTGAAAAATGTCATTGAAACTTTGATCGAGATGGCGTTGAAGTTATAGATTGCTTTGGGCAGCATAGACATTTTAACAAAGTTTATTCTTCCAATCCATGAGCATGGAAAGTTTTCCATCTTTTTCTGTCTTCTTCCATTTCTTTCATGAGTGTTCTGTAGTTCCTAGAGTATAGATCCTTTACCTCGTTGGTTAGGTTTATTCCAAGATATCTTATGGTTTTTGGTGCTATTATAAATGGAATCAATTCTCAAATTTTTCTTTCCACAGTTGCGTTGTTAGTGTATAAGAAAGCAACTGATTTCTGTGCATTGATTTTGTATCCTGCCACAAAACTGAATTGCTGTATGAGTACTAGTAATTTGGGGGTGCAGTCTTTTGGGTTTTCCACATAAAGTATCCAGTCATCTGCAAAAAGAGATTTTGACTTCTTTGCCAGTTTGAATACGTTTTATTTCTTTTTCTTGTTTGATTGCTGTTGCTAGGACTTCTAGTACTATGTGGCATAATAATGGTGAGAGTGAGCATCTTTGACATATTCCTGATCTTAAGGGAAATGCTCTCACCTTTTCCCCATTGAAGATGATATTCACTGTGTGTTTTTCATAGATAGATTTTATGAACTTGAGGAATATCCCTCTATCCCTATACTCTGGAGAGTTTTAATGAGAAAAGGATGATGTATTTTGTCAAATGCTTTTTCTGCATCAATTGAGAGGACCATATGGTTCTTCTCTCTCCTCCTATTTATGTGTTCTATCACATTGATGGATTTATGAATGTTGAACCACCCTTGCATCCCGGGGATAAATCCCACTTGGTCGTGAGGGATGATCCCTTTAATGTATTGTTGGATCCTATTAGCTAGGATTTTGTTGAGGATTTTCGAATCCATATTCATCAGGGATATCGGTCTGAAATTCTCCTTTATGATGGGGTCTTTACCTGGTTTGGGGATTAAGGTAATGCTGGACTCATAGAATGAGGCTGGAAGCTTTCCTTCTGTTTCTATTTTTTGAAACAGCTTCAGGAGAATAGGTATTATTTCTTCTTTGAATGTTTGGTAGAATTCCCCAGGGAATCCATCACGCTCTGGACTCTTGTTTTTTGGGAGGTTGTGGATCACTGTTTCAATCTTGTTACTGGTTATTGGCCTATTCAGGTTGTCAATTTCTTCCTGTTTCAGTCTTGGCAGCTTATAGGTTTCCACGAAGGCCTCCATTTCATCCAGCTTACTGAGTTTATTGGCATACAGTTGTTGATAATAATTTCTAAAAATTGTTTCTATTTCCTTGGTGTTAGTCGTGATTTCTCCCCTTTCATTCATAATTTCATTAATTTGGGTCCTTTCTCTTTTCTTTTGGATAAGTCCGGCCAGTGGTTTATCCATTTTATTAATTCTTTCAGCGAACCACCTTCGAGTTTAGTTGATCTGATCTACTGTGTTTCTGGTTTCTAATGCATTGATCTCTGCTCTAATTTTAATTATTTCTCTTCTAATGTGTGGCGTAGGCATTGTTTGTTGCTTTTTCTCTAGTGCTTTAAGGTGTGAAGTTAGTTGGTGAATTTGGGATCTTTCTATTTTTTTGAGTGAGGCTTTGATGGCTATGTATTTCCCCTTAGGACTGCCTTTGCAGTATCCCATAGGTCTGGACCAATGAGCTTTCATTCTTATTGATTTCCATGAATTGTTTTAGTTCTTCTCTGATTTCCTGTTTGACCCAAACATTCTTGAGCAGAGTGGTCCTTAGCTTTCAAGTGTTTAAAATTCTTCCAAATTTTTTCTTGTGATGAGTTCCACTTTTAAAGCATTATGGTTTGAGAATATTCAGGGAATAATCTCAATATTTTGATATCTGTTGAGACCTGATTTGTGACCCAGTATGTGGTCTATTCTGGAGAAAGTTCCATGTGCCCCGGAGAAGGATGAGTATTCTGTTGTTTTAAGGTGTAATGTTCCACACACATCTAAAAGAGGTCCTACTGGTCCAGTGTGTCATTCAAAGCTCTTGTTTCTTTATTGATTTTCTGCTTAGACGATCTGTCTACTGCTGAGAGTGGAGTATTGAGGTCTCCTACACTTAACGTATTACTATCAATATGACTCTTTATTTTGGTGAACAGTTGGCTTATGTAGTTGGCTGCTCCCATGTTGGGGGTGTAGATATTTACCATTGTTAGAACTTCTTGTTGGATAGACCCTTTAAGAATGATATCATGTCCTTCTCTGTCTCTAACTACAGTCCTTAGCTTAAAATCTAATTTGTCTGATATAAGAATTGCTACCACAACTTACTTTTGAGGTCCGTTGGCATGGAAGATGGATCTCCATGCCTTCACTTTCAGTCTGGATGTATCTTTAGGTTCAAAATGGGTCTCTTGTAGACAGCATATGGATGGGTTCTGTCTTTTTATCCAATCTGCAACCCTGTGCCATTTTATGGGAGCATTTAGGCCGTTCACGTTGAGATTGATTTTTGACAGATATGAATTTATTGTCATCATGTTGCCTTTGAAGACCTTGTTTTTATACATTGTCCCTGTAAATTTCTTTTCTATATCACTTTTGGGGTCTTTCTCCTTTTATAAAACCCCCCTTAATATTTCTTCCCGGGTAGACTTAGTGGTCTCATATTCTTTTAGTTTCTGCCAGTCTTGGAAGCTTTGCATTTCTCCATCCATTCTAAATGACAGCCTTGCCAGATAAAGTATAATTGGCTTCATGGTCTTCTTGTTTAGTTCCCTGAATATGTCTTGCCAGGCCTTTCGGGCTTGCCAGGTCTCTGTGGATAGGTCTGTCATTATTCTTTTGTTCCTCCCTCTTCACATAAGGAATCTCTTCTCCCTAACCACCCTTAAGATCGTTTCCTTGGTTCCAAGATTTGCAAGTTTTACTATTACATGCTGGGGCATTGGCCTGTTCTCCTTGATCTTGGGAGGGGTCCTCTCTGCCTCTAGGACACAAATATTTGTATCATTCCCCAGATTAGGGAAGTTCTCAGCTATGATTTCCTCAAATATACCTTCTAGACATGTCTCTCTCTCCACCCCTTCAGGGATCCCAATAATTCTGACATTGGAACGTTTCATGGTGTTACTTATTTCTCTGATTCCATTTTCATGGATTTTGAGTTGATTTTCCTTGGCCTCCTCTTTTTCCTTCGTTTCTATCATTTGGTCTTCTAGATTACTAATTCGTTTTTCTCCCTCGCTTGCCCTATCTGTTAGATTATCTGGATTAGATTGGATCTCATTGATAGCATTTCTAAGTTTTGCCAGTTCAGCTTTCATTTCTGCCCCTAGAGACTCTATGTTTCCATTAATCGATTTCTCCATTCAAGCTATTGTCTCCCCAACTGCTACCCTGAATTCCATTTTCAATATCTTGGTTATATATGTATCCATTTGTAAATCTGTGGCAGAAATCACAGTCTCTGTGTCTGTCCTGTTTTGGGGGTTCCTCCTCCTAGTCATTCTGTTGAGGGGGAGTTGAGGGAATGTATAGAGTCAAAATTATTGACCACAACCCAAACATGATGCCCTGTTTTATAGGGACCTTAGGGTTGCTGGCCTCTTGCTTTCCTAACCTGTTTTCTAAGGGAGGGTCCTGCCGCCTGTTACTCAGGCAATCCTCTTTGGGTAGAGTTGCCCTGCCCCTGTGGTGTTGGATGGGCTCAGTAAAAACCATTTTTATGGGGCTTTTGTTCTCTGGCGCATTTCCCTGGTGGCTTTCTGTGTCTCTTCTGAGACTCAGAGCAGAAGAGACCATTTCCAACCCTCTGCCTCAGAGCAGAAAGATCACAGCCTGTTCCTCAGTGAGCTCTCCAAACCACACTATCTCAGTCTGTCTATGCTGCTATAAACTGCAGTCTCCTGGGTTATGTGCCCCTCAGCAGCAGTTCCAGTCCTTCCCTCCATGTCGGGGCATGTCTCTGCCTTTTGTGCTTCTAAAACCGCTGGCTGCCCACAGTTGGCATGCACGGCCCCACCGCTCCGGGTTTCCATCCAGGGACCTGACCTAAAGTCCTTTCCCTATCACTACTGGTCTGCGAGTCTGTGCTCCGTCCCCAGTGAAGGAGACTATCACTCACTGGCAGTTGAGATTCCCCATGGCTCAGCTCCCTCCTCTGCCATTTATCCTCCAATATCTGACCACAGAATCAAGGTTTCCTGCTTCATACCTCGAAACCAACCACCTGCAATATTCTGTTTGTAGAGATCCAGATATCTTCTTATATCTCAGGCTGATTTCATGGGTGTTCAGAGTGGTCTGGTAGATATCCAGCTCAATTGCCAGGACTGGTTGGAACAGCATCCCTACTCCTCTGCCATTTTTTCCCCTCCTACAAAGGCTGTCCTAATGGGGAAATACATAGCCATCTAAGCCTCACTCAAAAAAAAAAAATAGAAAAATCCCAAATACACTAATTAACTTTACACCATAAGGAACTGGAGAAAGAAGAACAAATAAAGCCTAAGCCACGCATGAGAGGGGAAATAATTAAGATTAGAGCAGAGCTAATGATTTAAAAACCAGAAATACAGTAAAGCAGATCAAGGAAACTAGAGGCAAGTTCTTTGAAAAAATTAGTAAGATGGATACACCACTGGCCAAACTTATCCAAAAGAAAAGGGAAAGGACCCCTATTAATAATATTTTGAATGAAAGGGGAGATATCACAACTAACACCACGGAAATAGAAAGAATTATTAGAAATTATTATCAACAACTATATGACAATGAATTAAGAACCTGGAAGAAATGGGTGCCTTCCTGGAAACCTATAACCTCAAAGACTGAAACAGGAACAAATTGACAACCTGAATAGACTAATAACCAGTAACGAGATTGAAGCACTGATCCAAAACTTCCCAAAAAACAAGAGTCCGGAGCCTGATGGATTCCCTGGGAATTCTACCAAACATTCAAAGAAGAAATAATACCTATTCTCTGGAAGCTATTTCAAAAAATAGAAACAGAGGGAAGGCTTTCAGACTCATTGTATGAAGCTAGCATTACCTTGATCCCCAAACCAGGCAAAGACCCCATCAAAAAGGAGAATTTCAGATCCATATCACTGATGAATATGGATTCTAAAATTCTCAACAAAATCATAGCTAATAGGATCCAACAATACATTAAAAGGATCATCCCTCACGACCAAGTGGGATTTATCCACAAGATGCAAGTTTGGTTAAACACTTGCAAATCAATCAATGTGATAGATAGCCCAGTGATGGGTATTAAGGAGGGTATGTACTGCCTGGACATTGGTTGTTATTCGAAAACAATGAATCTTGGATCACTACATCAATAAGGAAGGATGTATTGTATGGTGACTAACATAACATAATAAAAAATTAAAATTAAATGTATTAATTCCACAATCATGTTGGATTTATTCCTGAACTGAAGCGGTCGTACAGTGTTTGTAATCATTCAACAGGATACACCACATTAATAAAAAAAAATGATAAGAACCATGTGATCCTATCAATAGATGCAAATTTAAAAAAAAAGCATTTGACAAAATACAGCCTCCATTCTTCATTAAAAAAAAAACCCTAAACAAAATAGGTATAGATATAAAATACCTCATCATCATAAATGCCATATATGAAAGACTCACAGCTAATATCATCCTCAATGGGGAAAAACTTTTCCTCTAAGATCAGGGTTAAGATAGTGATATCCACCCTCTTCATCATTATTAACATAGTACTGCAAGACCTAGCCTCAATAATCAGAAAACATAAAAGAATAAAAGACATCCAAATTGGCAAGAAAAGAAGTCAAACTTTTTCAGTATTTGCAGATGACATGATACTGTATGTAGAAAACCCAAACGGGGACGCCTGGGTGGCTCAGTCGGTTAAGCGTCTGCCTGCGGCTCAGGTCATGATCCCAGGGTCCTGGGATCAAGTCCCGCATTGGGCTCCCTGCTCAGCGGGGAGCCTGCTTCTCCCACCCCCACTCCCCCTGCTTGTGTTTCCTTTCTCGCTGTGTCTCTCTCTGTCAAATAAATAAATAAAATCTTTAAAAAGAAAAAATGAAAACCCAAACGGCTCCACCAAAAAATTGTTCAAATTAATACATGAATTAATCAACACTGCAGGATATAAAGTCAACGCACAGAAATCTGTTTCACTACAATACACACCAATAATGAAGCAACAGAAAGAGAAATCAAGTAATGTATCCCATTTACAATTACACCAAAACCCGTAAGATACCTAGGAATAAACTTAACCAAATAGGTAAAAGATCTATACTCTGAAAACTATAGAAAACTTATGAAAGAAGTTGAACATGATACAAAGATTTGGAAAAGTATTCCATGCTCATGGATTGGAAGAACAAATATTGTTAAAATGTCTATGCTACCCAAAGCAATCTACACATTCAATGCAAACCTTATCAACAACACCAGCAGTTTTTGCAGAGCTAGAACAAACAATTTTAAAATTTGTATGGAGGGGCACTTGGGTGGCTCGGTCATTGGGCGTCTGCCTTTGGCTCAGGTCTTGATCCCAGGGTTCTGGGATTGGGCCCCACTTCGGGCTCCCTGCTCAGTGGGAAGCCTGCTTCTCCCTCTCCCACTCCCCTGCTTGTGTTCCTGCTCTCACTATCTCTCTCTCTCTGTCAAATAAATAAATAAAATATTTTAAAAATAAAAATAAAAAATAAAATAAAATAAAATTTGTATGGAGCCACAAAGATCCTAAATAGCCAAGACAATTCTGAAAAAGAAAAGCAAAGCTGGAGGCATCACAATTCCAGACTTCAAGCTATACTACAAAGCTTTAGACATCAAAACAGTATGGTACAGGCACAAAAACAGACACATAGATCAATGGAATAGAATAAAAAACCCAGAAATGAACCCAGAACTATATGGTCAACTAATCTCCAATAAAGTAGGAAAGAATAATTAATTGAAAAAAGACAGTTTCTTCAACAAATGCTGTTCTGTTAATAGGACAGCAACATGTAGTAGAATGAAAGTGGACCACTCTTACACCACACAGAAAATAATGGATGAAACACCTAAAGTGTTTTTGAAACCATCAAAATCCTAGAGGAGAACACAAGCAGCAACCACTTTGATCTCAGCCATAAAAACTTACTAGACACATCTTTGGAGGCAAGGGAAACAAAAGCAAAAATTAAGTATTTAGACTTCATCAAGATAAAAATCTTGTGCTCAGTGAAGGAAATAATCAACAAAACTAAAAGGCAGCCTGTGGAATGAGAGAAGATAGTTACAAATGATGTATCAGATAAAGGGCTAGTATCCAAAATTTTAAAGAACTTATCAAACTCAATACACAAATAAACAAATAATCCAGTTAAGAAATGTGCAGAAGACATTTTTCCAAAGAAGGCAATCAGATGGCTAACAGACAAATGAAAAGATGCTCAACATCACTCATCATCAGGAAAATATAAATCTTACCACAATGATATACCACCTCACACCTTTCAGAATAGCTAAAATTAACAACAGAAGAAACAACAGATGTTGGCAACGGTGTGGAGAAAGTGGAACCCACTTACATTGTTGGTAAGAATGCAAACTGGTGCAGCCATTCTGAAAAACAATATGGATGTTCCTCAAAAAGTAAAAAATAGAACTCCCCTATGACTCAGCAATTACATTAGTAAGTATTTACCCAAAGGATAAAATAATACTGATTTGAAGGGGCACATGCAAATCAATATTTATAGCAGTATTATCAATAATAGCCTAATTATGGAGAGAGTCCAATGTGCATTAGATGAATGGATAAAGAGCATGTGGTACATATATGCAATTAAATATTATTCAGCCATCAAAAGGAATGAAATCTTGCCATTTGTTATAACATGGATGGACTTAGAGCATATTATGCTAAACAAAGTAAGTCAGTCAGAGAAAGACAAATACCATATGGTTTCACTCATATGTGGAATTTAAGAAGGAAAACAGATGGATATATGGGAAGGGGAAAAAAGAGATGGGGATGGGAACCATAAGAGACTCTTAAGTATAGAGAACAAACTGAAGGTTGATGGATGGAGGTAGGTGGGCCATGGGTTAAATGGGTGATGGGTATTAAGGAGCTCACTTGTTATGATCAGCACTGCATGTTATATACGAGTGCTGAATCACTAAATTGTACTCTTGAAACCAAAATTACACTATATGATAACTAACTAGAATTTAAATAAAAATTTGAAACAACAAAAAAAATAGAAGTGTTACACATCTGATAAACTTATTCCTCAATATTTTATGCTTTGTAATGTTGTATATACAAGCATATTTCATTTGTTAATTTTTATTCCTATTATATAGAAATAAAATCGATTTTTAGGAACTGAAAAAAATTTAAAAATCAATCTTTTACATTAATCTCAAAAATATAGGGTTATATATATATATATAAATTTACCTCTAAATAGGTAAATTTAACCAAGAAACTGAAGGATCTTTGTAATGAAAACAATAAAACATTGATTAAAGTAACTGAAGATGGGCCTCAGTTAGACAAGATGGCAGGAGAGTAAGGGACCTCCTTTCATCTGGTCCCTTAAATTTGGCTACATAATTATCAAATCATTCTGACCACCTGTGAATTCGACCTGAAATGTAAGACAAGAATTGCTGGAATTCTACAAACAGTAAAGAGATGACTTTTTGCAAGGTAGGAGGTGAGAAGTGAATCTGAGGGGATATATCAGAAATTAATCAGTAGAGGGAGGGAGCCTCTGTAGGCCGGCTACCAGAAAGTGATATAACCCCAGAGTGCAAAGAACAGAACCTTTAGAAGAGAAAGTGACATAGAAGACAAGATGATGGAAAGGAAGGAAGCTGAGGAAAAGAGAGAAAAACAACTAATGGACCATGAAGGGAGGCTTTCAGAAATCTGTGATACCATAAAGATAAACAATATTAGAATTATTGGGGTGCCAGAGGGAGAAGAAAGAGAGATGACAGGAGGTATATTTGTTTTTTTATATATTATGTTATGTTAGTCACCATACAGTACATCATTAGTTTTTGATGTAGTGTTCCATGATTCACTGTGTATAACATCCAGTGCTCCATGCAATATGTGCCTTCCTTAATATTTGACCAAATCATAACTGAGAGCATCCTTAATCTGGGGAAGAAAGCAGGCATACAAGTCTAAAGATAGAGAGGACACCTCTCAAAATCAATAAAAATAGATTAACCCCCCAACGTATAATAATGAAGCTTGGAAATTTCAGAGATTAAGAGAAAATCCTGATGGCAGCTCGAGACCAGAGGTTCTTACAGATGTACGAATATTAGATTGGCAACAGACCTATCCACAAAGATCTGGAAGGTCAGAAATGGCTGCCATGATATATTCAGGGTACTAAATGAGAAAAACATACAGCCAAGAATACTTTATCCAGCAGGACTGTCAATCAGAATGGAAGGAGAGATTATGAGCTTCCAGGAAAAACAGAAACTACAAGAAACTGTGACACTAAATTAGCCCTGCAAGAAATATTAAAGGGGATCCTCTAAGAGGAGAGACCAAAAGTAACAGACCAGAAAGAAACAGACCATCTACAAACACATGAACTTTACAGGTAATAGAATGGCATTAAATTCATATCTTTCTTTTTTTTTTTTTTAAAGATTTTATTTATTTGACAGAGAAAGACCCACAGCAAGAGAGGGAACACAAGCGGGGGAGTGGGACAGGGAGAAGCAGGCTTCCCGCGGAGCAGAAAGCCCAATGTGGGGCTCGATCCCAGGACCCTGAGATCGTGACCTGAGCCGAAGGCAGATGCTTAACGACTGAGCCACCCAGGCGCCGAAATTCATATCTTTCAATAGTTATTCTGAATGAAAATTGGTTAAATGCTCCAATCAAAAGACACAGGGTATCAGAGTAGATAAAAAAGCAAGACCCATCATATGCTGTCTACAAGAGATGCATTTTAGACCTAAAGACACATCCAGATTGAAAGTGAGGAGGTAGAGAACCATTTATCATGCCAACGGACCTCAAAAGAAAGCTGGGGTACCAATCCTCATATCAGACAAATTAGATTTTAACCAAAAACTGTCGTAAGGGATGAAGAGGGACACTATATCATACTTAAAGAGTCTATCCAAAAAGAAGATATAAAACTTATAAGTATTTATGCTCCTAACATAGGAGCAGCCAATTATATAAACCAATTAACAACCAAATTAAAGAAACACAATTATAATAATACAATATTAATAGGGGACATCAAAACCCCACTCACATTTAAGACCATCTAGACCATCTAAACAGAAGATCAACAAGGAAACAAAGGCCTTGAATGACACACTGGACCAGATGGACTTCACAGATATATACAGAGCATTCCATCATTCTTTTTTTAATTTCATTATGCTATGTTAGTCACCATACAATATATTATTGGTTTATGATGTGGTGATCAATGATCCACAGTTTTCGTATAACACCCAGTGCTCCATGCACTACATGCCCTCCTTAATACCCATCACCAGACTCACCCATCCCCCCACCCCCCTCCCCTCCAAAACCCTGTTTGTTTCTCAGAGTCCAGAGTTTCTCATAGTTCATCTCTCCCTCCAATTCCCACTCCCCATTTTCCCCTTCCTTCTCCTAAAGTCCTCCATGTTATTCCTTATGTTCCACAAATAAGTGAAACCATATAATAATTGACTTTCTCTGCTTGACTTATTTCACTTAGCATAATCTCCTACAGTCCCATCCATGTTGACGTAAATGTTGGGTATTCATCTTTTTTGATGGCTGAGTAATATTCCATTGTATATACGGACCACATCTTCTTTATCCATTCAGCTGTTGAAGGGCATCTCGGCTCTTGTAACAGTTTGGCTATTGTGGACATTGCTGCTATGAACATTGGAGTGCATATGGCCCTTCTTTTCACTACATCTGTGTCTTTGGGGCAAATACCCAGGAGTGCAATTGCTGGGTCATAGGGTAGCTCTATTTTTAATTTTTTGAGGCACCTCCACACTGTTTTCCAAAGTGGTTGTACCAACTTACATTCCCACCAACAGTGTAAGAGGGTTCCCCTTTCTCCACAACCTCTCCAACATTTGTTGTTTCTTTCCCTGTCCATTTTGATATTCTAACTAGTGAAAGATGGTATCTCAATGAGGTTGTGATTTGGATTTCCCTGATAGCTAATGATGATGAACCATTTTTCATGTGTCTGTTAGCCATTTGTATATCTTCTTCAGAGAAGTGTCTTTTCATATCTTCTGCCCACTTTCTGACTTGATTATTTGATTTTCGGTGTTCAGTTTGAGAAGTTCTTTATACATCTTGGATACCAGCCCTTTATCTATACTGTCATTTGCAAATATCTTCTCCCATTCTGTGGGTTGCCTCTTTGTTTTGTTGACTGTTTCCTTTGCTGTGCAGAAGCTTTTGATCTTGATGAAGTCCCAAAAGTTCATTTTTGCTTTTGTTTCACTAGCTTTTGGAGATGTATCTTGAAAGAAGTTGCTGTGGCCGATGTCCAAGAGGTTACTGCCTATGTTCTCCTCTAGGATTTGGATGGATTCCTGTCTCACACTGAGGTCTTTCATCCACTCTGAGTTTATCGTTGTGAGTGGTGTTACAGAATGGTCGAGTTTCATTCTTCTGCATGTGGCTGTCCAGTTTTCCCAGCACCATTTATTGAAGAGACTCTTTCTTCCATTGCATGTTTTTTCCTGCTTTGT
>NC_138385.1:64482889-64499778 GCF_054177405.1 Leptonychotes weddellii
TGTTCAAAAGCTTTTTATCTTGATGAAGTTCCAATAGTTCATTTTTGCCCTTGCTTCCCTTGCCTTTGGCGATGTTTATAGGAAGAAGTTGCTGTGGCTGAGGTCGAAGAGGTTGCTGGCTGTGTTCTCCTTTAGGATTTTGATGGACTCCTGTCTCACACTGAGGTCTTTCAAACATTTTGAGTCTATTTTTGTGTGTGGTGTAAGGAAATGGTTCAGTTTCATTCTTCTGCATGTGGCAGTCCAATTTTCCCAACACCATTTGTTGAAGAGACTGTCTTTTTTCCATTGGACATTCTTTCCTGCTTTATCAAAGATAAGTTGACCATAGAGTTGAGGATCCATTTCTGGGCTCTCTATTCTATTCCATTGATCTATGTTTCTGTTTTTGTGCCAGTACCATACTGTCTTCATGATGACAGCTTTGTGATAGAGCTTGCAGTCCAGAATTGTGATGCCACCAGTTTTGCTTTTCTTTTTCAACATTCCTCTGGCTCTTCGGGGCCTTTTCTGGTTCCATACAAATTTTAGGATTATTTGTTCCATTTCTTTGAAAAAAGTGGATAGTATTTTTATAGTGAATGCTTTAAATGTGTAAATTGCTCTAGGTAGCATTGACATCTTCACAATATTTGTTCTTCCAATCCATGAGCATGGAACATTTTTCCATTTCTTTGTCTCTTCCTAAATTTCTTTCATGAGTATTTTATAGTTTTCTGAGTACAGATTCTTTGCCTCTTTGGTTAGATTTATTCCTAGGTATCTTCTGGTTTTGGGTGCAATTGTAAATGGGATCGACTCCTTAATTTTTTCTTTCTTCTGTCTTGTTGTTCGTATAAAGGAATGCGACTAATTTCTGTGCATTGATTTTATATCCTGCCAATTTACTGAATTCCTGTATGAGTTCTAGCAGTTTTGGGGTGGAGTCTTTTCGGTATCCACATAAAGTATCATATCATCTGCAAAGAATGAGAGTTTGACTTCTTCTTTGCCAATTCGGATGCCTTTTATTTCTTTTTGTTGTCTGATTATTGTGGCTAGGACTTCTAATACTATGTTGAATAGCAGTGGTGATAGTGGACATCCCTGCCATGTTCCTGACCTTAGGGGGAAAGCTCTCAGTTTTTCCCCATTGAGAATGATATTCGCTGTGGGTTTTTCATAGATGGCTTTTATGATATTGAGGTAGGTACACTCTATCCCTACACTCTGAAGAGTTTTGATCATGAAAGGATGCTGTACTTTGTCAAATGCTTTTTTCTGCATCTATTGAGAGGATCATATGGTTCTTGTTCTTTCTTTTATTGATGTATTATATCACATTGATTGATTTGTGGATGTTGAACCAACTTTGCAGTCCAGGAATAAATCCCACTGGTCTTGGTGAATAATCCTTTTAATGTACTGTTGGATCCCATTGGCGAGTATTTTGGTGAGAATTTTTGCATCCATGTTCATCAAGGATATTAGTCTGTAAATCTCCTTTTTGATGGGGTCTTTGTCTGGTTTGGGGATCAAGGTAATGGTGGCCTCATAGTCCATTTCTATTTTTTAGAGCAGTTTCAGAAGAATAGGTATTAATTCTTCTTTAAATGTTTCGTAGAATTTCCCCTGGGAAGCCATTTGGCCCTGAGCTTTTGTTTTTTGGGAGATTTTTGATGACTGCTTCAATTTCCTTAGTGATTATAGGTCTGTTCAGGTTTTCTATTTCTTCCTGGTTCAGTTTTGGTAGTTGATACATCTCTAGGAATGCATCCATTTCTTCCAGATTATTTAATTTCCTGGCATAGAGTTGCTCATAATATGTTCTTATAATTGTTTGTATTTCTTTGGTGTTGGTTGTGATCTCTCCTCTTTCATTCATGGTTTTATTTATTTGGCTCCTTTCTCTTTTGTTTTTGATAAGTCTGGCCAGGGGTTTATCAATCTTGTTAATTCTTTCAAAGAACCAGCTCCTACTTTTGTTGATCTGTTCTACTGTTCTTTGGTTACTATTTCATTGATTTCTGCTCCGATCTTTATTATTTTTCTTCTCCTGCTGGGTTTAGGCTTTATTTGCTGTTCTTTCTCCAGCTCCTTTAGGTGTAGGGTTAGGTTTCTTTTTTCTTGAGAAAGGCTTGTATTGCTATATACTTTCATTTTAGGACTGTCTTTACTGCACCTGAAACATTTTGAACAGTTGTGTTTTCATTTTCATTTCTTTCCATGAATTTTTGAAATTCTTCTTTAGTTTCCTGGTGGACCCATCCATTCTTTAGTAGAATGCTCTTTGGCCTCCATGTATTTGAGTTCTTTCTGAATTTCCCCTTGTGATTGAGTTCTAGGTACAAAGCGTTGTCGTCTGAAAAAATGCAGGGAATGATCCCATCTTTTGGTACTGTTTGAGACCTGATTTGTGACCTAGGATGTGATCTATTCTGGAGAATGTTCCATGGGCAGTAGAGAAGAATGTGTATTCTGTTGCTTTGGGATGGAATGTTCTGAATAGATCTGTGAAGTCCATTTGATCCAGTGTGTCATTTAAAGTCTTTATTTACTTGTTGATCTTTTGCTTAGATGATCTGTCCATTTCAGTGAGGGGGGTGTTAAAGTCCCCCACTATTATTGTATTCTTGTTGATGTATTTCTTTGCTTTTGTTATTAATTGGCTTATATGATTGGCTGCTCCCATATTAGGGGCATAGACATTTACAACTGTTAGATCGTCTTGTTGGATAGACTCTTTAAGGAGGATATGGTGTCCTTCCTCATCTCTTATTATAGTCTGTGGTTTAAAATCTAATTTGTCTGATATAAGGATTGCCACTCCAGCTTTCTTTTGGTGTCCAATAGCATGGCAAATTGTTTTCTACCTCCTCACTTTCAATTTGGGGGTGTCTTTGGTTCTAAAATGAGTCTCTTGCAGACACCATATCGATGGGTCTTGTTTTTTTATCCAATCTGATACCCTGTGTGTTTTGATTGGGGCATTTAGCCCATCTACATTCAGGGTAACTATTGAAAGATATGAATTTAGTGCCATTATTTTGCCTGTAAGGTGACTGTTACTGTATATTGTCAGTTTCCTTTCTGGTGTATGTTACTTTTAGGCTCTCTTTGCTTAGAGGACCCCTTTCAATATTTTTGTTTGTCCTGGAAGCTTTTTATCTCTCCTTCTATTTTCAATGACAGCCTAGCTGCATATAGTATTATTGGCTGCATATTTTTCTTCTTTAGTGCTCTGAATATATCATGTCAGTCCTTTCCAGCCTGCTATGTCTCTGGGGATATGTCTGTTGCCAATCTAATGTTTCTACCATTGTAGGTTACAGATCTCTTGTCCCGAGCTTCTTTCAGGATTTTCTCTTTGTCTCTGAGACACGTAAGTTTTACTAATAGATGTTGGAGTGTTGACCTATTTTTATTGATTTTGAGGGGGGTTCTCTGTGCCTCCTGGATTTTGATGACTGTTTCCTTCCCCAAATTAGGGAAGTTCTCTGCTATAATTTGCTCCAATATACCTTCTGCCCCTCTCTCTCTTTCTTCTGCTTCTGGGATCCCAATTATTCTAATATTGTTTCATCTTATGGTATCGCTTATCGCTCGAATTCTGCCCTTGTGATCCAGTAATTGTTTATCTGTTTTTCTCAACTTCATTATTTTTCATCATTTGGTCTTCTATATCACTAATTCTCTCTTCTGCCTCATTTATCCTAGTAGTTAGAGCCTCCATTTTTTTTTTAGATTTTATTTATTTATTTGAGAGAGAGAATGAGAGAGAGAGAGAGCACATGAGAGGGGGGAGGGTCAGAAGGAGAAGCAGACTCGCTGCTGAGCAGGGAGCCCAATGTGGGACTCAATCCTGGGACTCCAGGATCATGACCTGAGCTGAAGGCAGTCGCTCAACCAACTGAACCACCTAGGCGCCCTAGAGCCTCCATTTTTTATTGCACCTCATTAATAGCCTTTTTGATTTCAACGTAGTTAGATTATAGTTCTTTTATTTCTCCAGAAAGGGTTTCTCTAATATCTTCCATGATTTTTTCAAGCCCAGCTAGTATCTTTAAAATCATCATTCTGAACCCTAGTTCCAACATCTTACTAATGTCCATATTTATTAGGTCCCTGGCAGTCGGTACTGCCTCTTGTTCTTTTTTTTGAGGTGATTTTTTCCATCTTGTCATTTTGTCCAGAGGAATATAGATGAATGACAGAACAAAATGCTAACAGGGTAAAAATGACCCCAGAAAAATATACACTAAACAAATCAGAAGAGAACTGAAACCAGGGGAAAAGAAAGGGAAAGAAAGAAAAAGAAAACAATAAAAAAACAAACAAACAAAAAACCAGAATATGATCAAATATGATCAGGCTGATGCATAGATCCATGCCACACCCTAGATTTTGGGTGTATTTTGGTCTGTTGAACAAAGTGTCCTCCAAAATTTTAAAGAAAGAAAAGCTTATACATGTACAAAAATAAGGGTAAATATGGTGAAGGGATGGAATATGACTGTAAAGTAGAAAATCAAAAAAGATTTTATGAAAAGAATTGGTAAGATTAGAAGTTGGTTGAAAAAAGGGAAAAGGATTTAAAAAAAAAAGATAGAGAATGTGATCAGCAGGAGACTAGAACAAAGCCATATACTAGATATTTAGGGTATATTTTGGTCTGTTAGAAGAAACTGTATCCCAAAATTTTAAAGAGAGAACAACTTATATATATATATATGCCAAAAATAATGTTAACTACTATGAAGAGATAGAATATGACACTAAAAATGAAAAAAAAGATTTTTTTAAAAAGGGATTGATAAGATGTTGGTTGAAAAAGGGAAAAAGAAAAATTCAAAAAAAAAGAAAAAGAAAAAAAGGAAATTAAAAAAATTAACTTTGAAAGACTAAAGGATCATGGGAAAAAAGCTGTGAATTCTATGTGCAGTATTCCCATAGTGCTGGCATTCTGCCATTCTCATTGATGGGTAAACTTGGTCTTGGCTGGCTGTTCTTGCTGATCTTCTGGGGGACGGGCCTGTTGCAGTGGTTCTCGAATGTCTTTTCCGGAGGCAGAATTGCCCCCACCCTTGCTGGGGCTGGGCTAAGTAATCTGCTCGGGTTTGCTCTCAGGAGCTTTTGTTCCTTGCATGCTTTCCGTACAGCTTTGGAGGACGAGAGTGAAAATGGCAGTCTCCCAATCTCTGCCCCGGAGGAGCTGAGAACTCGGGGCCCTACTCCTCAGTGAGCCCCTAGAGAAAAGCAGTCAGTCAGTCCCATCTCCCCGGTCTCTGGCCTCACTCCGTGCTCACCCAGCCTGTGACCAAGCGTTTCTATCTCTGGCACACGAGCCCGTTTGGAGTCTCCAAACCCAGCAGATTCCTGTGGTGCACTCCCGCGCCACTCCTCCTGGGGGAGGAAGGGGAGTCTCCCCCAATCTGCTCCTTGTTAGGTCCCTGCTAGAAGAGCAATGGCCCAACTAAGCCGTGGATCATGGTTTATCACAACCCTGAGCTGAGAGCCCATTCCTGGGCTCCATCTTTGTAGCCGGACTCCCTGCTCCTGTATCTGGGAGCTCTGACACACTCAGGCACCCTTGGTCTTTCTGTGACCCTGAGGGTCCTGAGACTACACTGTCCAAGCAAAGTTTCCACCCCTTGCTTAGCCACTGGAGCAACGTCCCTCAGCAGAATCGACTTCTAAAATTTCCGATTTTGTGCTCTGTTGCTCTATCACTTGTCAGTAGCAACTGATGGAGGCCCCCTCCCCCACCATCTATCTTCCTGAATATCACCTCGGATTCACTTCTCCGCACGTCCTACCTTCCAGAAAGTGGTCATTTTCTGTTCAGAGAGTTGTTGCTATTCTTTTCTTCGATCTCCTGTTGAGTACGTTGGTGTTCAGAATGGTTTGATCCCTCTCTAGCTGAATTCCTGGGACCAAATGAAATTTAGGTCTCCTACTCCTCTGCCATCTTGCTTCTCCCCTGTTTACTTTTTTTCATAGAGATATGTATTCTGAATTATTTTTCCTTTCTTAACTGAGTATATTTAACCAGGGAGGAGATAACTTGACTGGTACAAGTTTTAAAATGAGAGATCTAAAAAACAAGTCTCCAAAGTCTTTAGCCTTGGATTTTAAACATTTTGCATAAGATATATAACTCCATATATAATGCATAGCCACCTCGGGCCTGTGAGCCAAATCCAGCCCAATGCCTGCTTTTTTTTGAATTTTATTTTATTTTATTATATGATATTAGTCACCATACAGTATATCATTAGATTTTGATGTAGTGTTCCATGATTCATTTTTTTCATATATACCAGTGCTCCATGCAGTACATGCTCTCCTTAATACCTATCACCAGGAAAACTCATCGCCCTAACCCCGTCCCCTCTAAAACCGTGAGTTTGTTTCTCAAAGTCGATAGTTCCTCATAGTTCTGTCCCTCCCCAATTACCCCCTTCCTTTTTCCTTTCTTTCTCCTAATGTCCTCCATGCTATTCCCTATGTTCCACAAAAAAGTGAAACCTTACGATAATTGAGTTTCTCTGTTTGACTTATTTCACTTAGCATAATCTCCTCCAGTCCCATTCATGTTCATGTAAAAGTTGGGTATTCATCCTTCCTGATGCCTGAGTAATGTTCTATTGTATATATAGACCACATCTTCTTTATCCATTCATCTTTTGAAGGGCATCTTGGCTCTGTCCACAATTTGGTTATTACGGACACTGCTGCTATGAACATTGGGGTGCATATGGCCCTTCTTTTCACTACATCTGTGTCTTTGGGGTAAATACCCAGGAGTGTGATTGCTGGGTCATAGGGTAGCTCTATTTTTCATATTTTGAGGAAACACCACACTGTTTTCCAAAGTGGCTGTACCAACTTGCATTCCCACCAACCATGTAAGAGGGTTCCCCTTTCCCCACAACCTCTCCAACATTTGTTGTTTCTTCCCTTGTCAATTTTTCCCATTCTAACTAGTGTAAGGAGGTATCTCAGTGTGGTTTTGATTTGGATTTCCCTGATGGCTAATGATGATGAACATTTTTTCATGTGTCTCTTAACCATTTCTATGTCTTACTTTGAGAAGTGTCTGTTCATGTCTTCTGCTCATTTTATGACTTGATTATTTCTTCTTTGGGTGTTAAATTGAGAAGCTCTTTATAGATCTTGGATTTCAGACCTTTGTCTGTAGAATCATTTGCAAATATCTTCTCCCATTCTGTGGGTTACCTCTTTGTTTTGTTGACTGTTTCCTTTGCTGTGCAGAAGCTATTTTATCTTGATGAAGTACCAAAAGTTCATTTTCACTTTTGTTTCCCTTGCCTTTGGTGACGTGTCTTGAAAGAAGTTGCTGTGGCTGATGTCCAGGAGGATATTGCCTATGTTCTCCTCTAGGATTTTGATGGATTCCTGTCTCACATTGAGGTCTTTCATCCACTTTGAGTTTATCTTTCTGTATGGTGTTAGAGATTGATCGAGTTTCATTGTTCTCCATATGGTTGTCCAATTTTCCCAGCACCATTTAAAGAAGAGACAGTCTTTTTTTTCCACTGCATATTTTTTCCTGCTTTATTGAAGATTATTTGACCATAAAGTTGAGGGTCCATATCTGGGCTCACTATTCTGTTCCATTGGTATATATGTCTGTTTTTGTGCCAGTACCATGCTGTCTTGGTGATCATGGCTTTGTACTATAGCTTTAAATATGGCAACGTGTTGCCCCCAGCTTAGTTTTTCTTTTTCAACATTTCCTTGGCAATTCAGAGTCTTTTCTGATTCCATACAAATTTTATCATTGTTTGTTCCAGCACTTTGAAAAATGTCATTGGAACTTTGATCGGGATGATGTTGAAAGTGTAGATTGCTCTGGGTAGCATAGACATTTTAACAATGTTTATTCCTCCAATCCATGAGCATGGAATACTTTTTCAGCTTATTGTGTCTTCTTCCATTTCTTTCATGAGTGTTCTGTAGTTCCTAGAGTATAGATCTTTTACCTCTTTAGTTAGTCTTATTACAGGGTGTCTTACGGTTTTTGGTGCTATTGTAAATGGAACCGTTTCTCTAATTTCCCTTTCTACAGTTGCATTGTTAGTGTATAAGAAAGCAACTTATTTCTGTGCATTGATTTTGTATTCTGCCACATTACTGAATTGCTGTATGGGTTCTAATAATTTGGGGGTGTAGTCTTTTGAGTTTTCCACATAAAGGATCATGTCATCTGTGAAGAGAGTGAGTTTGACTTCTTCTTTGCCAGTTTGAATGAATTGTATTTCTTTCTGTTGTGTCATTGCTGTTGCTAGGACATCTAGTATTATGTTGAACAATAGTTGCGAGAGTGGGCATCCTTGACGTGTTCCTGATTTTAAGGGAAATGCTCTCATCATTTCCCCATTGAGGATGATATTTGCTGTGGGTTTTTCATAGATGGATTTTATGAACTTGAGGAATGTTCCCTCTATCCCTATATTCTGAGGAGTTTTAATGAGGAAAAATGCTGTATTTTGTCAAATGCTTTTTCTGCATCAATTGAGAGGACCATATGGTTCTTCTCCCTCTTATTAGTGTGTTCTATCACATTGATTGATTTGTGAATGTTGAAGCTCCCTTACATCCCAGGGATAAATCCCATGTGGTCGTGGTGGATGATCCTTCTAATGTATTGCTGGATCCTATTAGCTAGGATTTTGTTGAGGATTTTGGAATCCATATTCAACAGGGATATTGGTCTGAAATTCTCCTTTTTGATGGGGTCTTTGCCTGGTTTTGGGATCAAGGTAATACTGGCTTCATAGAAATAATCAAGTCATAAAATGGGCAGAAGACATGAACAGACACTTCTCAAAGTAAGACATAGAAATGGTTAAGAGACACATGAAAAAATGTTCATCATCATTAGCCATCAGGGAAATCCAAATCAAAACCACACTGAGATACCTCCTTACACTAGTTAGAATGGGAAAAATTGACAAGGGAAGAAACAACAAATGTTGGAGAGGTTGTGGGGAAAGGGGAACCCTCTTACATGGTTGGTGGGAATGCAAGTTGGTACAGCCACTTTGGAAAACAGTGTGGTGTTTCCTCAAAATATGAAAAATAGAGCTACCCTATGACCCAGCAATCACACTCCTGGGTATTTACCCCAAAGACACAGATGTAGTGAAAAGAAGGGCCATATGCACCCCAACGTTCATAGCAGCAATGTCAGCAATAGCCAAACTGTGGAAAGAGCCCAGATGCCCTTCAACAGATGAATGGATAAAGAAGATGTGGTCTGTATATACAATGGAATATTACTCAGACATCAGAAAGGATGAATACCCAACTTTCACATGAACATGAATGGGACTGGAGGAGAGTATGCTAAGTGAAATAAGTCAAGCAGAGAAAGTCAATTATCATATGGTTTCACTTATTTGTGAAACATAAGGAATAGCATTGAGGACATTAGGAGAAGGAAGGGAAAAATGAAGGGCGGGAAATTGGAGGGAGAGATGAACCATGAGAGACTATGGACTCTGAGAAACAAACAGGTTTTAGAGTGGAGGGGGTTGGGGGGATGGGTTAGCCCGGTGATGGGTATTAAGGAGGGCACGTATTGCATGGAGCACTGGGTATTACACGAAAACAGTGGATCGTGGATCACTACATCAAAAACTAATGATGTATTGTATGGTGACTAACATAACATAATAATAAAAAAAAAGAATGATATAGTGTCCTTCTGTGTCTCTAACTACAGTCTTTAGTCTAAAATCTAATATCTCTGATATAAGAATTTTTACCCCAGCTTTCTTTTGAGGTCTGTTGACATGCAAGATGGATCTCCATCCCTTCACTTTCAGTCTGGATGTATCTTTAGGTTCAAAATGAGTCTCTTGTACACAGTATGGATGGGTCCTGTTTTTTTTATCCAATCTGCAACCTTGTGCTCTTTATGGGAACATTTAGGACATTCACTTGTGAGTGATTATTGTAAGATATGAATTTATTGTCATCATGTTGCCTGTGAATTCCTTGTTTCTATAGATTGTCTCTGTAAATTTCTGTTCTATATCACTCTTGGGGTTTTTCCTCTTTTACAGATCCCACCTTAATATTTCTTGCAGGGCCGGCTTAGTGGTCACATATTCTTTCAGTTTCTGCCAGTGGTAGAAGCTCTGCATCTCTCCATCCATTCTAAATGAAAGCCTTGCCGGATAAAGTATTCTTGGCTGCATGTTCTTCTCATTTAGTACCCTGAATATGTCTTGCCAGGCCTTTCTGGCTTGCCAGGTCTCTGTGGATAGGTCTGATGTTATTCTGATGTTCCTTTGTATGTAAGGAATCTCTAACTGCCCTTAAGATGGTTTCCTTGGTTCTAAGATTTGGGAGTTTTACTATTACATGCTGGGGCATTGGCCTGTTCTCCTTGGTCTTGGGAGGGGTCCTCTCTGCCTCTAGGACTCAAATGTTTGTTTCATTCCCCAGATTAGGGAAGTTCTCAGCTATGATTTGCTCAAATATATCTTCTAGACCTCTCTGTCTCCACCCCCTCAGGGATCCCAATAATTCTGACATTGGAACGCTCCATGTTGTCACTTATTCCTCTAGTTCTATTTTCACGGATTTTGACTTTTTCCTCCCTGGCTTCCTCTTTTTCCTTTTTCTTATCAGTTTGTCTTTTAGATCACTAATTTGTTCTTCTGCCTCAGTTACCCTAGCTGTTAGATTATCTAGATCAGACTGGATCTCATTGATAGCATTTTTAAGTTCCGCCTGTTCAGATTTCCTTTCTGCCCTTAGAGACTCTATGTTCCCATTAATTGATTTCTCCATTCTATCTATCGTCTTCATAACTCTTACCTTGAAATCCATTTCCAACATCTTGATTATATCTGTATCCATTTGTAAATCTGTGGCAGACGTCATATTCTCTGAGTCTTTCCTATTTTGGGGATTCCTCCTCCTAGTCATTCTGTTGAGTGGTGGTTGAGGGAATGTACAGAGTCCAAATTATTGGCCACAGCTCAAGCAAGATGCACCTGTTTTCTTGGGACCTTAGGGTCATTGGCCTCTTGTTCTCCCAGGCTGTCTTCTGAGGGAGGGACCTGCCATGTTGTTACTGAGGCAACACTGTTTTGAGCAGAGTTGCCCTACCCCCTGTGTTTGGGGGATAGGCTCAGTGAAAACTGGTTTTGGGGGGCTTTTATTCTCTGGCAGCTTTCCCTGGCAAATTTCCCTGGCAGCTTTCTGTGTTTCTTCTTAGAGTCAGAGCAGAAGAGACCATTCCAACCCTCTGCCTCAGAGCAGAGAGATTGCAGCCTGTTCTTTAGTGAGCTCTCCAGGCCACAATGTCTCCATTTCTGTCTGTGTTGCTAAAACCACGGTGTCTTGGGTTGTGCGCCCCACAGCAGCACTCCCAGCCCTCACTTCCACATCTAGGCATGTCTCTGCCCTTTGTGCTTATAAAACCACCAGACACCCCCAGGTCACAAGAGTCCCTACTGCTCCATGTTTCAGTCTGTCTGGCTGCCCTAAAGTTCTTTCCCCACTGTTACTGGTCTGCACATCTGTGCCCAGTCCCTAACGTGGGAGGCTATTGAGCTTGGGAGGTGCAGGATCCTGAAGGCTCTCTTCCCCTTCTATTTATCTTCAGATATCTGCCTGTGGAATCATGGGTCCCTGTTTCATACCTCAAAATCAACCACCTGGGATATTCTGGTTGTAGAGATCCAGATATATCTTCTTACTGATTCTTTTTTTTTTTTAAGATTTTATTTATTTATTTGACAGATAGAGAGCACAAGTAGGCAGAGAGGCAGGCAGAGGGAGAGGGAGAAGCAGACTCCCCGCCAAGCAGGGTGCCCGATGTGGGGCTCGATCCCAGGACTCCAGGATCATGACCTGAGCCGAAGGCAGCCGTTTAACCAACTGAGCCACCCAGGCGCCCCATATCTTCTTACTGATTCTTACTTGGCTGATCTTGTGGGTGTTCTGAGTGGTCTGGTAGATATCCAGCTCAATTCAGGGGACTGGTTGGAATAGGGTCCCCTACTCCCCCCATCTTTTCCTCCCCTTTTTTCCCAATGCCTGCTTTTCATGGCCTATGTGCTAAGAATTGTGTTTACAATTTTAAGTCATTAAAAAGAAAATTTCAAGGGGCGCCTGGGTGGCTCAGTTGGTTAAGCGACTGCCTTTGGCTCAGGTCATGATCCTGGAGTCCCGGGATCGAGTCCCGCATCGGGCTCCCTGCTCGGCGGGGAGTCTGCTTCTCCCTCTGACCCTCCTCCCTCTCATGCTCTCTGTCTCTCATTCTCTCTCTCTCAAATAAATAAATAAAATCTTTAAAAATAAAAAAAAAAGAAAATTTCAAGACACATGAAAATTAATATGAGATTCTGTGTCCATAAATAAATGAAGTTTTATTGGAACACAGTTATACTTACTTTTTTATTCATGGTTTATGGTTGCTTTTGTGCAACAGTGACAGTTGAGTAGTTGTTTCAGAGTCTGTACCCTGCAATGCCTAAAATATTTACCATCCAACCCCTTACAAAGTAAGTTTGTCAGCCTATGGTCTATAGTACAGATTAGTGTGACTAGTGTTCTAATGTATAAATGTGTTGGGGTATTTATTTAAAACTCTTTCAGAGGCTCTTGTTTTAGAATCTTAAGAGAAAAGAACTCAGATCTCTGAAAAAGTTAAAAAAACTTGCTCCAGTGTTATCAAGGAAAATTATCTTTAGTTTCAAATTATGTTGCAGTATAATAAAAAAAGGTCCATATAGTGTGAAAAAAGAAAAGGAGCTGGCTGACACCAATGCCTTCCCTCACCCCCCAGGATAAACACAGAGCCACTCGTGGGAAGCACGAAGCTCAACAGCACCTACAATGACTGCCTAAATTGCATACACTAAGCCGCAGCCCCCTGCACTCTGGTGGGCCTACCCTTTTCAGTTTAGCTTACCTCAGTCCCAAAGCAAAGGGCTCCTGCTCCAGAAGACCAGGACAAAACCCTGCCCACACCACATCAACCAAACAGAGTTCTCCAGGCCTCAGTTCCAGTGGAGCTGGTGTCAAGTTTCATTACACAGGAAGACTGGAACCCACCTGGATAAAAGTTTCCACATTCAGGCCAGGGACCAAATACTACCCACAGTAAGCAAGAATATGTATGCAAACTATTGGCTTGATGGATACAAGCCAAAACACAACAGCAGAGTTCACAGCACACACCACAGACACTCCCTGAAGTGCCAGAACCTAGGCACTACATGACCTCTTGTTCATAAGGCCTTTACTTTCAGGGTCAGGAGACATAACTGAGTTTCACCAGAGGGAGGGGGATTTTGTTTTAGGGCTTCCATTTTGCTCTAGTGAATTAAGTTAGAGAAAACTCATTTTAAAAAAGCACAAGCAGCAAAAGAAAAAATAGATTAAATTCCTCAGAATTTGGGTGCCTGGGTGGCTCAGTCAGCTACACTGTCTGCCTTCTGCTCAGGTCATGATCCTAGGGTCCTGGGATTTAGTCCCATGGTGGGCTCCATGCTCAGTAGGGAGTCTGCTTCTCCTTCTCTTTCTGCCCACCCCCCACCCCACTCATGCTCTCTCCCTCTCAAATAAATAAAATCTTTTTAAAAAATTCCTCAGAATTTAAAAATTTTGTGCTTCAAAATATCCTATCAAGAAAGAAAAAAAAAAGAGGGAACATTTGTAAATCATGTATCTGATAAGGGATTTATAGAGAATTTATAGAATACTTGCAACCCAATAAGAAAAAGAAAAATATAGGTGCAAGGAATGACAGCGCATCAGAGTGGGGCACAGTTTTGGCTCCCCTTTCCCCCTTGCTGGGCATGAGGTGTCTATGGGGCACCTGCTGCTGCTGCTGCTACTGCCACCACCAACACAACTGGTTGCTACCTCTATGGCAAGGAGGAGGAGTACTAGTTCAGTGACACAAGTACAAAAATAAAGGATAAAGTATTTTATGAAACAAATCTTCAATCAAGTATAACATTTTGATGCTTGGTATCTAGATTCCTTGTGCCCTCACTATGCCAGCAGCAACTGTAGATCATAGCCAAAGAATTTGTGTAGTTTTGGCTTGCCAACCAGATGAAGAGATGGAAAAAATTCATCCAATTATTTGAAAATATAATTACGTTGCTATGGACACAGAGTTTTCAGGTGTGGATGCAGCACCTATTGGAGAATTCAGGAGCAATACCGGCTATCAATACCAAATATTGTGATACAATGTAGACTTGTTAAAGATAATTCAACTAGGACTGACATTTATGAATGAGCAAAAAGAATATCCTCCAAGACCTTCAACTTGGCAGTTTCATTTTAAATTTAATTTGACAGAGGACATGTATGCCCAGAACTCTATAGAGCTACTAACAACATCTGGCATCCAGTTTAAAAAAACATGAGAAGGAAGGAATTGAGACTCAGTACTTTGCAGAACTTCTTATGACATTGGGAGTGGTCCTCTGCAAAGGAGTCAAATGGTTATCATTTCACAGTGATTATGACTTTGGCTATTTAATCAAAATGCTGACAAACTCTAACTTGGCTGAAGAAGAACATGACTTCTTTGAGATCCTTTGATTATTTTTTCCTCTCATTTAAATGTGAATTACTTCATGAAGAGCTGCAAAAATCTCAAAGGTGGTTTACAAGAACTTGGTGAACAGTTAGAGCTAAAACCAGTAAGACCACAACATCAAGCAGGATCTAATTCATTGCTCACAAGAATGACCTTTTTCAACATGAGAGAAGTATGAAAACATCAGTGCCTTTTTCTCAATTGGTTCTCAGGCTGAGAACACTAAAAATCTTATGGCAAAAAAAGAAAGAAAAACATAACTAAAAATGAGCATATTATCTAAATAGACATTTCTCCAAAGATGATATACAAATAGTCATTAAGTGCAGGAAAAGATACTCAACATCATTAGTCATTAAGGAAATGCAAATCAAAACCACAATAAGATGCTACTTTATATCTATGAGGATGGCTATAATAAAAATGCTAAATAATGACAAGTTTTAGTGAAGATGTAGAGAAATTGGAACCCTCACACACTCTTAATGGGAATGAAAAATAGTTCAGCCTCTTTGGAAAACAGTCTGGCAGTTCCTTAAAATGTTAAACACTAGGGGAGGGGGGAAAGATGGCAGAGGAGTAGGGGACCCTATTTCCCCGGAATTGAGCTGGATATCTACCAGACCACTCTGACCACCCACAAAACCAGCCTGAGATGAAAGAAGATCTGGATCTCTACAAACAGAATATCTCAGGCAGTTGGTTTTGAGGTAAGAAGCAGAGGGCCGTGATTCTGCGGGCAGATATTGTAGGATAAACGGCAGCAGGAGGGTGCATGGACGTGGGGATCCTACACCGCCGGTGAGTGACAGCCTCACGAGCTGCAGACGGGGCAGACTCGCAGACCGGTAGCGTCGGGAAAGAACTTTAGGGCAGCCCCCAGGGTGGAAAACCAGACCGGCGGGGTTCCGGGCACACGAACCGCAGCCCCCCCTGGACAGAAACCGGAGCCACGGTCACACACACGCAAACTGCAGCCTCCGAGACGGAAACCCAGTGCGCCAGGGATGCGCTGGTAAACTGCAAACCCCAGGGGTTGAAACCCTAAGCGGTGGAGTCGCGCACGTGTGAACTGGGAGAAGCTGGTGGTTTTAGGAGCACAAAGGGCAGAGATGTGCCCCGACCTGGAGGCAGGACTGGGAGCACTGCGAAGGGGCGCACAACCCAGGAAGCTGCAGTTTATAGCAGCACAGACAGAAACAGAGACAGTGTGGACTGGAGGGCTCACTGAAAAATAGACTGAGGTCTCTCTGCTCTGAGGCAGAGGGTTGGAAACGGTCTCTTCTGCTCTGACTCATGGAAGAGACAGGGAAAGCCCCCAGGGAAAGGTGCCAGAGAACAAAAGCCCCAAAGACTGATTCCCACTGAGCCCATCCCCCGCCACAGGGGTGCAGGGCAACTCCGCCCAAACAGGGTTGCCTGAGTAACAGCGCGGCAGGCCCCTCCCACAGAAGACAGGTGGGGAAAACAAGAGGCCAGCAATCCTAAGGTCCCAAGAAAACAAGTGCATCTTGCTTGGGTTCTGGTCAATAATTTGGACTCTGTACATTCCCTCAAACACCCATCAACAGAATGACTAGGAAGAGGAGCCCCCAAAACAGAAAAGACTCAGAGATTAGGACTTATGCCGCAGATTTACAAATGGATGCAGATATAACCAAGAGGTTGGAGATGGAATTCAGGCTAGCAATTGTGAAGACAATGGCTAGAATGGAGAAATCAATTAATGGCAACATAGAGTCTCTAAGGGCAGAAATAAAAGGTGATTTGGCAGAACTGAAACATGCTATCAATGAGATCCAATCCAATCTACATAATCTAACAGCTAGGGTAACTGAGACAGAAGAGAGAATAAGCGATCTGGAAGACAGTATAATAGATAAAAAGGGAAAAGAGGAGGCCAAGGAAAAACAACTCAGAATCCATGAAAGTAGAATTGGAGAAATAAGTGACACCATAAGGGGTTCCAATGTCAGAATAATTGGAATCCCGGAGGGAGTGGAGAGAGAGAGAGAGGGCTATAAGATGTATTTGAGCAAATCGTAGCTGAGAACTTCCCTAATCTGGGGAATGAAAAAAAACATTCACGTCCTAGAGGCAGAGAGGACCCCTCCTAAGATCAAGGAAAACAGGCCAACACCCCGACATGTAATAGTAAAACTCGCAAATCTTAGAACCAAGGAAACCATCTTAAGGGCAGTTAGGGGGAAGAGATTCCTTACGTACAGAGGGAGGAATATCAGAATAACGTCAGACATATCCACAGAGACCTGGCAAGCCAGAAAGGCCTGGCAAGACATATTCA
>NC_138385.1:64500278-64526155 GCF_054177405.1 Leptonychotes weddellii
CCCAACTTTTACATCAACATGGATGGGACTGGAGGAGAGTATGCTAAGTGAAATAAGTAAAGCAGAGAAAGTCAATTATCATATGGTTTCACTTATTTGTGGAACATAACGAATAACATGGAGGACATTAGGAGAAGGAAGGGAAAAATGGGTGGAGGGAATTGGAGGGAGAGATGAACCATGAGAGACTATGGACCTGAGAAACAAACAGGGTTTTAGAGGGGAGGGGGGAGGGGAGATTGGTTAGCCCGGTGATGGGTATTAAGGAGGGCACGTACTACATGGAGCACTGGGTGTTATACGAAAACAATGGATTGTGGATCACTACATCAAAAACAAATGATGTATTATATGGTGACTAACATAACATAATAAAATTAAAAACTACAAAAATAAAAAATAAAAAAATAAAATGTTAAACACTAGGTTACTATATAACTTTCCTAGGTGTATACTCAAGAGAAATGTAAACATTGTGTCTACATAAATACTTGTATGTGAATGTTCATAACAATGCTATTCACAATAGCCAAAATGTAGAGACAACCCAAGAGTCCATCAACTGATGAATAAGTAAATAATATGGTATATCTGTAGAATGGATATTTCTTTGGAAATAAAATTAGTGCTACAAAATGGATGAGCCTTGGAAAACATTTTGCTAAATGAAAGAAGCCAGACACAAAATATCACATATTTTATGATTCATCTATGTAAAATGACTAGAATAGACAAATCTATAGAGACAGAAAGTAGATTTGTGGTTGCCTATTGCTTTGGGTTCTGCTGAGAAATGGTCAGTGACTGCAAATGGGTGCAAAGTTTCTTTCTGGGGTAATGGAAATTTTCTTAAACTAAGTGTGGTTATGGTTGCCCAATCCTTTAAATACTAAAGCCACTGAATTACATAATTTTAAAAGGTGAATTTTATAGTATATGTATTATATCTCAATAAAGCTGTTATAAGAATCAATGAAATCAATTCTCCTTACAACCAAGGAAATAAAAAGTGTATTAGTATCTCAATTAATGGAGGAAAAGCATATGACAAAATTCAACATATATTTGCAATAAAACCTTTCAGCAAACAACAAATAGAATGGAACTTCCTTAACATGATAAAAGACATCCATAAATAATCTATAGCATCATATTTAATCATGAAAGACTGAATATTTAAAAATAGTAAGAATGACCTCTCTCACCACCACATTTCAGCATCATACTGGAAATGCAAGCCAGGTTAATAGGAGGGAGGAAAAAAGGAAAGAAAAATCTAAAGTGCAAAGAGAGAGAGAAGTTGGGATAAGAAATAAAGACACTAATGATGGCGGAGATGAGGAAAATGATGATGATGATGATGATGTGAAGAAAAGCAGAGAGATATCCGGGACAAGAGGTGCTGCATGACAGCTCTGGTATTCCCCACTTTATTGCCTTGCTTCTTGCAGCAGGTCCTGGAATGACAGCTGGATCCTATAACTTTGTCTCATGGCAGTTCTGCTAGGTGACAGTGGTAAGAGGAAATAGCCCAAGAGAGGTCAAATTCTTATGGTATAACAGGGCTGGGTTAGGCCTCAATGGGGACCCTGTACCTCCTAAGTCAGGTGATTTTGCCCTGAAGGAAGGAAAAGTTCCAACTTATCCATTGTCATCGGCTCCAACTGTAACTGAACATAGCTAGAAAGTGGCTAAAAATGGAGGTAACAACACAGGCAGAAGTGCGGTTTGACAATTTGACCTCTGAAATTCTGTCCAATCCCATGATTCTCATGTATATAATGTACGTTTCATAAAATGCTATCTTAAAACTCATAATTTTATTAAGTCTCCATTTAAGGTATTTTATACTCACATAAATAATAGCAATAAAATCAAAAGAGAAAAAAAAGGAAATTGATTATAGAAGACTCCTCAAAAAGGCCTACATATTTGTAAGTAAAAAATAAAACTCTCAAAAAAAAAATCTCTCTCCGTTTACAGACCATATGATTGTCTATGTAGAAAATCCCAAAGTATCTGCAAAAAAAACCTCCTAAAGCTAATAAATGAGTTCAACAATTTTGCAGGGTATAGAGCCAATATACAACAGTTGGTGACATTTCTATATACAAATACTAAACAAATGATATAAGATTATTAAAAATTACATTCATATTAGCACCAAAAATGTGGTACTTAAGAATAAATCTAATAAAATATGTGCAGGATCTGTGTGCAGAAAAATATAAAACACTGATGAAAGAAATCAAAAGCCTAAGTAAATGGAGAGATATAACGATGATTAGTTAGAATACTAATAGTGTTGGGACATCAGTTCTTCCCAGTCTGATCTAGAGACTGAACAAAATCCATCAAGAGTTTTGTAGATATCAACAAGCTCATTCTAAAATATGTACATAAAGTCAGGGTAAAATAGAAGAGCCAAACATGTATATTAAAGGAGTAGAGAAGAAAATAACATTGGAAAAGTCACACTATCAATTTCTAGACTTATTCTAAAGCTCTGTAATTGAGAGAGTGGGTTATTACAAAAAAAAGGGGGGGAGTTTATGTGAGATGATGAATATGTTAATTGACTTGATTGCAGTAATTCTTTCACAAAATATACATATATTAAAATACCATATTGCATACCTTTAAAAAATCATGTTATACAACCCAAATATGTATCATGTTTTTGTCAACCATGTATCAATAAAGCTGGGGGGAAAAAAGAGGATTTTGGTGAAAAGATAGACCACTTGTTCAGTGGAACAACATAGAAAGGGTCAAAATAGATGTACACAAATGTAGTCAACTGATTTTGGACAAAGGGGCAAAGGCAATTCAAAGAAGAAAGGATAGACTTTTTAGCAAATAGTATCAGAAAACTAGACAACTATTTGCAGAGAAACAAATTTCAATACAACCTCATACCTTAAACAAGAGTTAATTCAAAATGGGCCATAGACCTAAATGTAAAGTGTAAAATTCTAAAATTTACAGAAGAAAGCACTAGAGAAAATCTACATTGGTTTGGCAAAGAGCTTTAGACATAGAACCCACAGCAGAATCCATAAAATAAAAAAAATAATGGCACTTCATCACAATTAAAAACTTCTGCTTTGTGAAGAATACAGTTAAAGGTCTAAAAGTACAAGCCACAGAAAGGGAGAAAAATATTTACAAATCACATAGATGAAACCCTCAAAACTCTAGAATAAGAAAACATGGACCCAGGGTTTTTTTAAAGGCAAATATTCAGAAAAGACACTTTAACAAAGAAAATATACAGATGACAAACATGTTTATGAAAAGATGTTCAGCATCATTAATCACTAAGGAGATACAAATTAAGACCACAATGCAACTGGTTAGTGTACACCAATGAGTGTGGCTAATAAAAAATAAAATCGTGACAATACCAAATGCTGAGGAGGATCCAGAGCAAATCAATCTCTTGTACATGCTGGTACACTTTGCAAACTGATCCCAGATTTCTTTCTTTTTTTAAAAAGTTTTTTTTTAAGATTTAATTTATTTATTTGACAGAGAAAAACACAGCGAGAGAGGGAACACAAGCGTGGGGGGGGGTGAGAGAGGGAGAAGCATGCTTCCTGCTGAGCAGGGAGCCCTACCGGGCTGGATCCCAGGACCCAGGGACCATGACCTGAGCAGAAGGCAGACGCTTAACGACTGAGCCACCCAGGCGCCCCCCAGATTTCTAAGAGATTAGAAAAAAGATGAAGGAAATAAAGAGTGCTAATATTTTGCTGCAAAACTTGGAGAATGAGAAGTGGATTTAAGGTGGATTGTTTTATTCAAATGAATTCTCTGAATTTTACACGATTTCCACACTGTGCATGCAATTCTTTTGTAATCAGTGGAAGAATTTAAAAAGAGAGGAAAAAAGAAAAATATCCTCAAGATGTAAAGTCTGGTAATGACCAGATACTAAAAATTATATAGATATTGGGTCAGGATGGCAGATTGAGGCGCGTTTCTCTCGTCCTACTTCAAATCCTTTTTAATGACAGGAAAGGCAGGTTTCGGTATATAAAGAATAACTCCAGAAGGGCACGGGGAAAAGAAAGGGCAGATTCTTGGAAGATGGAAGCAGATGGGGTAAGGGCACTGAGGTGGGGGCTGTGGTGAGAAGACTAGGGGCCCTGAACTGAAGAGGGGGCGCCGGGGGCGGGGGATTGTGGGCCCAGAGGCTCCCTACTTTGGAAAGGGGCGGAGCTGGGAGCCAAGGAGAGCCTCCCAGGTCCAAGGCAGTGGTGGGTGTGAGTCTTGGGGATGGGGTGGGGGAGTGCGGTGTTTGGCAGGAAGGGGAGGCCTCTCTCCTGGCAGGAAGCTGCGCTACGGGAAGAGGGAGGAGACTGCGGCGGCGGCAGAGGCTGGTGGGAGCCAGATGTGGCAGTGCAGCTGCCGCCAACAGTGAGGCTGAGGGCCCGTGAGCCGTGAGCCGAGTGCTGGGGACACCGCATCAATCCGCTTCACCTTCCTCACTGCCCTCCAACACACGCTTCCCGTCTACGGATCCTCCCCTCTCAGCTCGTGCAAGCACTCCGCTCATCGCCTGCTGATCCTCTTTCACCACTGGCTCACAGCGGAGGCAGCGCTGCAAGGTGTCCCATTTGGGCACGTGAGGGCCGCGATCCCCGGACTTGGGGAGGTGGGCCCTGGACTAGAAAACTGGAGGTTGGGGGTTGGTGGGTGCCCGGCGGGAAAATTGGGGTCGGTGCTCCGATGGGTGATGAGGGAGACTAAGAAGGGTAATTTGGGAACTGTGGTATGTGTGTTGGGGGGAGCTGAAGAGCACCTGAATGATGTACAAAAGTAGCCAGGCATGAAAATACATTTGTTGTAGGCGCTCAACAGGAATATGGGGATGACCAGGAAGAAACATGAAGGAGAGATGAACACCAGGCATGGGGATGGGAGGCAAAAGGGATGAAGAATAGATGGCAATAGGAAGGGGACAAGGGGAGTGACAACATTAGTAGAAATGGAGTAATGGCGTGGGGGCTAAGAAATGGTAAATATTTGTGTTTGGGATGGGGGCTCTAGGATGACAACAGAGGATCAGGCATTATGCAAAAGAGCCTACTCCCTCTATCTGGGGCCTCAAACCACTATAACCACCACAACCACCTCCTCTCTAATCCTGCAGCACAGCCAAAGAAGCCTGGAGGGAGGGCACTGAAGGCAAATATGCAATAGCATCTTGATAGCCAGTATTCCTGCTGGACACATCTGAATAACTTGGGCAGAATGTACGTGGTGCCCAGGGAATTTGCAATACAGAGGGAAAAAAGCTCACACTATAATACACCAAATATTTCTCCCTAGCCTCTTTCCACCTCCTGCAGGTATGAAGACCCTTCACAAAAAAGCAGCTGCAGGGCAGCAAACCAGGGAAACTGTTGATCATCACATCAGATCTGCAAATATGAGGAAGAAAAAGACCTGTCAAAAGAAACAGAGGGGCAGACCTTCATCCCAGCCTCGAAGGAACATAGTGGGCTGCAGAATTTCACATGGATGGAAGGAAGGTGATGAGCCCATCACTCAGTGGAAAGGAACCGTTCTGGATCAGGTGCCTATCAATCCCTCTCTTTATCTGGTCAAATATGATGGAATTGACTGTGTCTATGGACTGGAACTTCACAGAGATGAAAGGATTTTAAAGCTTAAAATCCTTCCTGATAAGGTGCCATTTTCTCGAGTCAGAGATGTGCACCTTGCAAATACCATAATTGGTAAAGCTGTGGAACATATGTTTGAGGGTGAGCATGGTTCTAAGGATGAATGGAGGGGAATGGTCTTAGCCCAAGCACCTATCATGAAAGCCTGGTTTTATATTACCTATGAGAAGGATCCTGTTTTATACATGTACCAGCTTCTAGATGATTACAGAGAAGGAGACCTCCGTATCATGCCAGAGTCCAGTGAGTCTCCTCCAGCAGAGAGGGAGCCAGAAGGAGTTATAGATGGCCTCATAGGTAAACATGTGGAATATACCAAAGAAGATGGCTCCAAAAGGACAGGCAAGGTCATTCACCAAGTCAAAGCCAAACCCTCTGTGTATTTCATCAAGTTTGATGATGATTTCCATATCTATGTCTATGATTTGGTGAAAAAGTCCTAACTGTTAGGGTAAACTTTGCCACATTTGTGGAGGCAAAAATATGTTTTGGATACACACAAAAATGTTACTTTTCAGTGCATTTAAACTTAAGGATCCCTTTTAACCCAAAATCTTAACCAGCATAACTGTTACTTGTTCTGAAAAATACAATTGTATATGGACATGACATACTGTGTAAGGAATTTGTCTTGTTGAAAAGATTGGGTGTGTTTGGTGGATGGAGCATGAAAGGGACAGCTGTAAATGCAGGCTATGGATAAACTTAGGCTACTATCATAATTAGTCATCTAAAAAAGGAATAAGAATTAGCTGATCTGGTCTAGAGAGGGAGGAGGAGAAGGAACTAGAGATGGCCTCTGGGGGGAGGGAGAAGGGGAGGTGACTGCTTAGGAAGAGGTGGGGCAGAGCCAGAAATGGAGAGGCTCTCTGGGGGAGAGATGACCTAAGAGAGAGGCACCCAACTGGGAGGGGGTGGAGAATTAACAGAGAGAGTGAGGTCTTGGGGCTTAGAGGAAAACAGAATACCTTGAGAAGAAAGGGAGACAAAGAAGCTTTGAAGAGGTCCAGAGCGAGGGGGAGAAACAATTTGGTAGGAATCTGGAGAGGGGCTAAAGGATACTCAAAAGGAGGGTCTCTGCATGAGTAAGGAGCCAGAAGGGGAGGAACACTGAGGAAGAAAGAATTCCACAGAGAAAGACTGATAGAGGAAGTGAGAACACAGAAAAGGAGGTATGGGGAGTGGGGCTCGTGAGAGATGGGGAGGCCCAGGAAAAAGTTGGACTTCTGGCAGTATCCACATTGTTCTCCCTGGCTCTGTGCAGAAAGGATGTGACAGTTGTCAAAGAACCAAATGGATTGGAAGTTCCCTAGAATGGCATTTTGACAAGGATGACTCAAAAGTTAAGCAGGAGCCAACTTTATACCTAAAAGCCTTTTCCTACTTCAGGGAGCTCATGCCACACCTGCCGAGTAGAACCCTAAACCTTAGCCTAAACACACTGACCTGACACCCCATGAGCAGGGGGCTGTGAACAACCTCCTCACTTTTCCCAGAGGACCCAGGTGCAGTAAATCTTGGACCTGAAATTCTTGGTTCATCCCCCTATGCTGGATAAACTGTTCTTGTGGGGAATGGGTCAGCGGGGTGCTCAGGACTTAAGAGATGTGCCACCTTGGGATTGGAAAGTATTTTATCAAAAAAAAAAAAAAAAGGAACCTTGCTGAACACAGGTACAGGAGTCCCCTCGCTGTTCTTTCCCCTACTGGACTGTGCCTTGCCTCCCTATAGAGGAGGGGCATCAGAGGATTAAGCCTAATGTTTCTCTCCAGGACATGGGGAGTACTTGACAGTCCATGCTTCTCTCAGCAGCTGCCTGAAACCACAGGTGGCTCCACCCAATGCTTCACTGAATGGAGGTCTGCTGCCTCCAGAAGCCCCATTCAGGCTATACCCTGACAAAGCTGGTGGCTACCGACCCTTCACAGGTACATCCTGGCCAGTCTTGCCCATGGAAGTTTGCGCAGTTCTGTTTCCAGGTGAGATGAATGGCATGGAGCAGTTGGGCTGGGAGTTGTGACTTTGTATAACTAACTCCTTCAACTGTATAATGCCACATAGAGGGGTGGTGGATTGTGGGGAGAGGGTGAAATAATCCCAATAAAGTCCCTCAGAAATACTGTGTCCTGACACATTGGGTCTGTGTTCTCTTTTTCTCCTCCCTCCTTGCCTTTCTCCAGTCCTGCTGTGGAAGTTTCCTTCAAAACCCTCTCTCTGGTTTCCCTACCTCACACTTCACTAAAATATACCCCTGCCCTCGAAGAAGATATAAGGTGACCCCACTGCCCAGCCTTCCCTAACTCCATGCATAGGAGGGAGAGGGAGAGGCAGAGAGCTTCCAGAAGTCAAAAGGTGGTAATTCCATTTCATTCTTTCCACCCAACATAACCTGAAGCTGTTTGCTTCAAGAAATACAAAAAGCAAGCCCACCTCAGCATAGCAGGCATTAGTTTTCTTTCATACATCACAAAATTCAGTCTGACAAAATACCTGCTGGCCACCCATTGGCCAATTTCAGCCAGCTATCATGTTTTGTTTGATCCTGATGTTTTCATTTGTTATTTTTAAATTAGCTACTGAGACATGTGGGAAATTTCACATTAAAAAATCCATAATTCTGACCTGCCTGAAAAAAAAAAAGCAATAAACTGAGGATTAGAGCCCATATTCCAGCAAGGATACATGCAGGTGGGTGTGAGGAAGGGCTCAGCCCATTTTAGACTCTGAATGCTCTCTCAGCTTGGCCATACCTCTAGTTGGCCTGCTTCACTCCAATAAAAATCCCAGTTGTCCCCTAGAGGCATTTGCCTTTACAGTTTTGGAGCTAGATCCATGGGAAACTGCCTAGCCTCCCTTTTGCCTTACTTTCTCCCCATTTGCCTTTGAATTCATTTGTTTTATCTTTGTCCTCCAATACTTATTTTAGGTGGGCTCTCTGCCAGGGAGTCTTCTAGGGACAGGTACTGATGATATAGTAATGAACAAAAAAAATAAATAAAATAATCTTAACCTCATGAGACTTACATTTTAGTGTGGGAGACAGATAGTAGCCAAGATACAATAAGTAAAATACAAAGTATTTTCAAAGTGGTAAGTGTTAAGAAGAAAAAATAAATAAGACAAGGAATGGAAAATAGGAACTTCAGGTTAAAAGCTGAAATTATACCAATAGGGAGTCCGGAGAAGGTCTCACTGAGAACATGACTTTGGAGTAAAGACCTGAAAGCAATTAGAGAACTGGCCCTGTGGCTATCTGGGTAAGGAACATTCCACATAGAACAACAGCAAGTGTTGAGGCTCCAGCCAGGAGTAATCTTGGCATGTTCAAGGAATACTGAGGATACCAGCATTGCTGAAACTGATTGAACAAGGTAGAGAATATCAGAAAGTGAGTTCAGAGAAGTGATGTGGATCTGGGAGAAGCAGATAGCTTAGAGACTTTAAGGTCCTAGAATGAAATTTGGCTTATACACTGAATGTGATGGGGAGCCATTTGAGTATTTTTAGCATAAGCACGACTTAATTTGTCTCATATTTGAACAGGATCACTCTGGCAACTCTGGAAAGTAATGTGTATGGAATTCAAAGATGGAAAAAGGGAGTTCAAATATACTAACAAAACAGTGGAAAGCCCTAGAAATAAGTTTGCATATAGGAAACTTGAATCATAATAAAAGTGACATTTCACATGAATGATGAAAAGACATTTTATTCAATAAATGATGCTGCAACAATTTTTTTGTCATATGCCAAAAAATAAACCCCTAACACAGATAATACATTCCAAGTGGGAAAAAAAGGTAATACTTCAATTTGGAAAGTAACACTTATAAAACTTTAAAAATATAAAATAGAAGGGGCACCTGGGTGGCTCAGTCATTAAGCTTCTCCCCTCAGCTCATGTCATGTTCCCAGGGTCCTGGGATCAAACCCCACATAGGGCTCCCAGCTCAGCAGGAAGCCTGCTTCTCCCTCTCCCACTCCCGCTGCTTGTGTTCCTGCTCTCCCTATCTCTCTCTCTCTGTCAAATAAATAAATAAAATATTCTTAAGAAATTTAAAAAATTTAAAAAATAAAATACAAAATAGAAGTTGATATTTATATTTTTTCCTATGAAAATGCGTAAGATTTCATTTCAAGACAAAAAACACCACAGGTATTAAAGGAAAAATCTAATAAATTTGATTATTTTAAAATAGACATGTTTTCATATTCCTATACATTTTATTCATTTTCATATTGCATATTTTAAAATATGCAAAATTTCAAAAACCATCATATGCAAAGTGGAATAAAATGAGATTAAGCTACAAATTTTGATAGTTAAAATGAATGAAATAACAAAACTACATTCAATGATAAAAAAACAAACAGTCCATAGGAAACTTGGCAAAAAATATGAACAGGCAATTCACAAAGAGATCACATGATCAAAAAACATATATTATCTTAATCTGCTCCCCATTACCTTATTGTATCTTTTCTATAACATATGTCATCTTCTAACATACTATATAATTTACTTAGTTAATATATATATTGTTTTCCTACCAGAATGTAATCCTTGAAAGTGCATGATTTTCCTTGCTTTGTACTCACCAATGTATTTCAAGTTCCTATGAGAGTACCTGGAATATAGTAGGTGCTTAATATATATCTGTTGACTATATGAATCTCATCATCAAATACAAAAATGGTAATTAAAATAACATGTTTTCACACACATCAGATCAACAGCATATGTGAAGTTGGAAAATATGTATTGACCAGTTAAACAAGTGGCATATTCCATCCGCTGTAGGTGAGTGTTTAATCAGAGAGAAATTTGCCATTATCTAGTGATTTTCAAGATGGCATATTTCCAGCAATTTCACTCTTGTATATTGATGGAAGGCAATTTTGTATGTATCTCATATGTTTTTGCACATTTTGCAAGCAAGACACTGACTGTTCTTTTTTTAAAAGCTATCTTTGGAAGATGTTTGAATGGGAAACTGCTTTGGAAGATAAAGACAGGATCTCTCTCTGAAGTAAAGAGCAAGTTTGCTTAGAATGTTTGGAAGTTAGAGAGTGATTCCCTCTGGAGCAAAGTACAGGAATGCTTTTTCCAATAAAATATTGTCTTCTTCAAGAACAAACAGAAAGGATGCTTCCTGCTCATTATAAAAGTCTGAAGTTTCCACACGGAGGTTTCCTCCATTGTAATGCAACCTACCTTATATGTAGTGTCATGTGACAAATTTGCATCACCCTATGGAAAGTGGGACTCAGTTTTCTAGGATAAAAATGCTGATATTCAGACAATTGCTATTACTGCAAATAATGAACTACCCTTTGTCTCTGACTCAGAAGTCTCATGTTTTCTTCGGGCACCCAAGAAACAATGGCAGATTACATCATTAGCTCACAAATAATTTTATAATCTTCACAGTTCTTGATACTTGTAGCAATGAGGATAGGATGCTGATAGAAGCATGGCTTTCTGTAAGAGGAAGAATGAAGACCTCACCAGATAATTAATGGAATTTGAAGGTAATTTATGTGAATTGGTGGTGAATTACAGACAAGCTATGAATAAATACTCTTCCCTCTTTAAATGAAGAGGAATTGGAGAAGTGGTTGCAAGATGAGAGCTGGTGGTTCCCTGTCCACAATGAAGATCAAACTTTATATGCACCCATCTAAATATGCCAGAAAATTTTGGCAAAGAGAGAAAATCAAACTTCTATGGCTCTGTTAGATAGGGATGCTCAAAACATGATTCTATAATCAAACAAAAAAAGCAGAATCAGTGAAATTTTGGGGGCAAATTCTGTGTACTCTGGGTGTTACCTCTAAATCTGAGTATATAGCAGGAACAGATGCTTGTATTTCCCTGCTCCATAAGGCCCAAATGAGATTCAGCCACATGTAGAGAAGTGTTAGTGGAACACATAAATCACTCTCCCACCAGTCTCCCTGTCTCCTCCTGAGTGAATACAATCCCAGGAGGAAAAATGAAAATTACAGGTCAAAGACTTAAAAGAAGCACAGGTAATAAGTAAGAGGTTGAAAGATGTGTAAAAGTCCAAGATCTTTTTGCATGCAAGTAAAAATGTCTCCAATTATGTTCCTTATACTCCTTTAGGGTTGCCTAAACTCACTGACATTTGCCAAAATTGGATAGGTCAGAATTTAGTGCAAGTGCTTCTACACTTTGATTTCCAAAATTTTCACTACATACTTGATGCCCTGATTATTGGCAATCAGGAGCCTCTATCTCAACAATTCAGGCTATGGTATCACACATTCCCTAGAAAGGGTAGCCAAGAAACCCCAACAAAATTCCAGAGCCTACTTACCAAGTAATGATTCTTAGTACTATGTAGGCAATATTTATAATACTCATATAACCAAACTCGAGTCTGTCTACCTGATGTACAGCAAAGTCAATCACTGAAACATCAGGTAGGCAGCAAGTAAAGAGTTTAATTGAGACAAACCAAATGAATAAGGCCTTAAATCTGCCTCCTGGAATGGGGAAAGAACAAGTTTTTGTTTGTTTGTTTGTTTGTTTGTTTTTTCATGATCATAGGCATTGAGATTGCACACATATTGATGAAAAGTGTGGAGAAATTTATGACTATTCATGAGGAAAGATGTAGCATGTGCATTGAGCAGACATATATGTAACATATATAACATGTTCAATTTGGGGTGGAGACTTACTATCAGAAGGAGGCAAAATTCACCCCTGAAGTCAGGAGGTTATCTTAAGACAAGAAGGTGGGGCTATGGGTATGCTCAGAGAGCTGTATGAACTGGACTGGGTCTTAGGATCTTTATCTAAGGAAAGAAATTCAGGGCCTTGCTTATTCATAGGCTGGAATCATATCATTTGATCTTGAGTCCAGGCTTCTGCAAAGACGGGGGGTGGATTTGTTAGTAGGGTCTGAAAAGACATGATGGCTGATTAGAGAGAAATAGTTCTCTGAAAAACAAGCTGTAAGCTTTCTGCTAGTTTCAAACTTATTAACCATATGGGGCACAGTTTCAATTCCCTCCTGAGTTATGATCAATTCTCAGTCTTCAGAAATTGGAACGATGACTGCTGTGGCTACTTTCTTATCTCTGGTAAGGTAGGTTTTGGGTAAAGAGCAATTTTTGCAAATTTAGCTGTAACATGCCTATGTGTAAGACTAAGTAGACGTTTCTAATTTATATGTCACATCAGCAAGAAAATAGAAGCAACAAGGAGTGAGACATGCTAAGCATTTCCTTGTTACAATTTGTCCTTCAGGCAATCAAAACTTGTTTCTTCATCCCCTTTATAATGAAAAATGATGCCGAACACCTAAGTGAACATTTTGGACATTGAAAATGTTAATGATTGCTGGGGTATTCTGCTTTGTGCTTTATATCTAATATCTACAAATCACCATCTTTTGAATGGGGCCCGCAAAAAAAATCTGTTATAAAAACTGCCACACACGCTGTGCCATGCTCTCTAATTTTGGAGCCACACAACAGTAATGAACCATTTGAGCTATAAGTATCTGAGAGTGACTATCCATTGGACCCTCCAAAAAGGCTAAGCAATCTCTGTCTGGATGCATAGTTACATTACTAAAATTTTTAAGCATTCCAGACAATGCTGCTTTTTTGTAGATATGAGGGTATTCTAAAATCATAATAACATACATAGGGGGATGCCTGGGTGGCTCTGTCAGTTAAGCAGCTGCCTTCGGCTCAGGTCATGATCCCAGGGTCCTGGGGATCGGGTCCCACATTGGGCTCCTTGCTGAATGGGGAGCCTCCTTCTCCCTCTGCCTGCTGCTCCCCATGTTTGTGCTCACTTGCTCTTTCTCTCTCTCTGACAAATAAATAAAATCTTTTAAAAAATAATAATGTACATAGGAACAAAAAATAATAAACTTGGTAGTAGAGGAAGATGGAAGTGGAGTAGGGGGACACCAGGCTTGTCTAACCCCACGAACACAAGATAACTATCAAACCATCCAAAACACACACACACACAGAAATAGACCTGAAGACTGACAGAACAAACTCAACAACTAAATATAGAAAAGAGGCCACATTGAAGAAGGTAGGAAGTGAAGAGACGTGACTTAGGGGAGAAATTTATTGCAGGTGCAGCAGAAAAGAAAGAGCCCTGGTCATGGTAAGGGCAAGAGAGAAAGAGGAGCACACAGAGGAACACACAAGGAGAACATTTCCCCAAAGCCGTTGGCTGAAAGGAGCTGAATTTCTTGAGTTCCTGCAACCAGGAGGGCTTAAAGCCTGGAGTTTTAAAGGTCAGCTTGCTTGGCTGGGATAGAGCCCCCAAGGCACAGCTCTGCTCCTGGAGGAAAGGTAGGCAAAGAACCGAGGGGCAGACTGCAGGAAAACAGTGATCTGAAAAATGTTTGGGGTACACAGGGTGGTGATTATTCGCTTTTCTCTGAGCTTGACCCTGAGAGGCAGCATTTGTTCCCCTGGAACAAAGGAGCTGAATGGTGCCATTTCCCTCACCCAAACCTAAGCATAAACACAAAGCCACCTGCAGAAACTCACCAAAGAAATAATGGCTTTGAATGACACACTAGACCAGATGGACTTAACAGATATATTCAGAGCATTTCATCCTAAAGCAGCAGAATACACATAATTCAAGTACACATGGAACATTCTCAAGAATAGATCACATAGCCTGGTGATATGTATTAAGGAGGGCATGTATTGCATGGAGCACTGGGTGTTATATGAAAACAATGGATCATGGATTAGTACATCAAAAACTAATGAAGTATTGTATGGTGACTAACATAACATAATAAAATTTAAAAAAAATAGATCACATACTAGGTCACAAATTAACCCTCAACAAGTACAAGAAAATCGATCAAACCATGCATATCATCAGACCACAATGGTATGAAACATAACTACAAGAAAAAATTTAGAAAGATCACATATAAATGGAGGTTAAAGAACATCCTACAAAAAAAAAAAAAAATGAATAGGTTAACCGGGAAATTAAAGAAGATATTTTTAAAAATACATGGAAGCAAATGAAAATGAAAACACAACAGTCCAAAACCTTTGGGATACAGCAAAAGCAGTTCTAAGAGGGAGGTGTACTTCAATACAAGCCTATTTCAAGAAGCAAGAAAAGTCTCAAATACACAACCTTACACCTAAAGGAGCTATAAAAGGAACAGCAAACGAAGCATAAAACCTGCAGAAGAAGGGAAAAAAAGATTAGAACAAAAATAAACGATATAAAAACAATCAAACAAACAAAAAAAAAGTAGAAGAGATCAATGAAATTAAGAGTTGATTCTTTGAAAGAATTAATAAAATCAATAAACACCTAGCCACACTTGTCAAAAAGAGAAAGGATTCAAATAAATAAAATCACGAGTGAAAGAGGAGAGATAACAACCCACACTAAAGAAATACAAACAACTATAAAAGAATATTATGAAAAACTATATGCCCACAAACTGGGCACTCTGGAAGAAATGAACAAATTCTGGGGTGCCTGGGTGGCTCTATTGGTTGGGCATCTGCCTTCCACTCAGGTGATGATCTTGGGGTCCTGGGATCGAGCCCCATATTGGGCTCCCCAGTCAGTGGAGAGTTTGCTTCTCCCTCTCCCTCTGCCTGCTCTTCTGCCTGTTTGTGTTCTCCCTCTCTCTCTGTCAAATAAATAAATAAAATCTTTTTAAAAAAAGGAAATGAACAAATTCCTAGAAACCTAAAAACTACTAAAGCTGAAACAGGAAGTAACAGAAAATCTGAAAAGCCCATAACCAGCAAGGAAATTGTAACAGTAATCAAAAATCTCCCAACAAACAGAAGTCCTAGACCAGATGGCTTCCCAGGGGAATTCTACCATACTTTTAAAGAAGAGTTAATACCTATTATTCTCAAATTGCTCCAAAAAAAAAATAGAAATGGAAGGAAAACTTCCAAACTCATTGTATGAGGCCAGCATTACCTTGATTCCAAAACCAAAGACCCCCCCACCAAAGGAGAATTACAGGCCAATACCCCTGATGAAAATGGATGCAAAATTTCTAATGAAGATACAAGTAAATTGAATCCAATAGTACATTAAAAGAATTATTCACCATGGTCAAGTGGGAATTATTCCTGGGCTACAGAGGTGGTTCTATATTCGCAAAGCAATCAACATGATACACCACTACAATAAAAGAAAGGATAAGAAACATATGATCCTCTCAACAGATGCAGGAAAAGCATTTGGCAAAATACAGCATCCATTCTTGATAAAAACCCTCAACAAAGTAGGTATAGATGGAGGATACCTCAACATGGTAAAGGCCATATATGAAAGACACACAGCTAATATCATCTTCAATGTGGAAAAATTGAGAGCTTTTCCTCGACAATCAGGAATAAGACAGGGAAGTCCACTCTCACCATTACTATTTCACAGACTACTGGAAGTTTTAGTCTCAGCAATCAGTCAACAAAAAGAAATAAAAGGCATCCAAATAAGGAAGGAAAATGTCAAACTTTCACTATTTGCAGACAACATGATGATCTATTTAGGAAACCCGAAACACTCCACCAAAAAATTGCTATAACTAATACATGAATTTGGCAAAGTTGCAGGATATACAATGAATGTACAGAAATCTTTTGCATTTTTATACACTAATAATGAAGCAACAGAAAGAGAAATCAAGGACTCCACCCCATTTACAGTTGCACCAAAAACAATTAGATACTTAGGAATAAACCTAACCAAAGATATAAAAAATCTGCACTCCAAAAACTATAGAACTCTTATGAAAGAAATTGAACAGAACATAAAGAAATGGAAAAACTTTCCATGCCCATGGATTAGAAGAACATTGTTAAAATGCCTATATTACCCAAAGCAATCTACACTTTTAATGCAATCCCTATAAAAAGAGCAACAGCATTATTCACAGAGCTAGCACAAACAATCCCAAAATTTTTATGGAACCACAAAAGACACCGAATAGCCAAAGCAATCCTGAAAAAGAAAAGCAAAGCTAGAGGCATCACGATTCTGGACTGTAAGATATACTACAAAGCTACAGTCATCAAGACAGTATGGCACTGGCACAAAAACAGAAACATAGATCAATGGAACAGAATAGAAAGCCCAGAAATGGACCCATAATTATAGGGCCAACTAATCTTTAACAAAGCAGGAAAGAATATCCAATGGATAAAAGATAGTCTCTTCAACAAATGGTGTTGGGAAAACTAGACAGAAACATGCAGAAGAATGAAACTGGACCACTTTCTTACACAATATACAAAAATAAATTCAAAATAGATGAAAGACCTAAATGTGAGATAGGAAACCATCAAAATCTGAGAGGAGAACACAGACAGCAACCTCTTAGACCTTGGCTGTCACAACTTCCTAGTAGACATGTCTCTGGAGGCAAAGGAAACAAAAGCAAAAATGAGCTATTGGGACTTCATAATATAAAAAGCTTCTGCACAGCAAAGGAAACAATCAACAAAACTAAAAGGCAGTCTATGGAATGGAGAAAATATTTGCAAATGGCATATCTGATAAAGGGTTAGTATCCAAAATCTATAAAGGACTTATCAAACGCAACATCCAAAACACAAGGCAGTTATGAAATGGGCAGAAGATATGAATAGACACTTTTCCAAAGAAGACATAGAGTTGACTATGAGGCAAATGAAAAGATGCTCAGCTTCACTTATTATTTAGAGAAATACAAATCAAAACTACAGTGAGATACCACCTCACACCTGTCAGAATGGCTAAAATGAAAAACACAGGAAACAATAGATGTTGGCCAGGATATTGAGAAAGGTGAATCCTCTTACACTCTTGGTGGGAATGCAAACTTGTGAAGCCACCCTGGAAGATACTATGGAGGCTCCTCAAAAAGTTAAAAATAGAACTATTCTCTGATCCAGCAATTGCACTACTAGGTATTTATCCAAAGGATACAAAAATACTGATTTGAAGGGGTACATATACCCTGATGTTCAGAGCAGCATTAACAATAGCTTAACTGTGGAAAGAGCCCAAATGTCCCTCAACTGGTGAATGGATAAAAACATGGTGTATATATACACAATGGATATTACTCAGCTGTCAAAGACAATGAAATCTTGACATTTGCAATGACATGGATAGAGCTATACTATATTATGCTAAGCGAAATAATTCAGTCAGAGAAAGACAAACCATCCGATTTCACTCACATATGGAATTTAAGAAACAAAACAGATGAACATATGAGATTGGAAAAAATGAGAGAGGGAAACAAACCATAAGAGAACTTTAAAGATAGAAAACAAACTGAGGGCTGATGGAGGGAGGTAGGTGGGGCATGGGCTAATGGGTGATGGATGATGGGTATTAAGGAAGGCACTTGTTATGATGAGCACTGCATGTTATATGTAAATGATGACTCCTTAAATTCCCCTGAAACTGGTATTATGCTATATGTTAACTAACAAGAATTTAAATAAAAATTTGAAAAAAAAATAAAATAAAATAATGGGCAGAAAACATGAACAGACACCTCTCTGAAGAAGACATACGAATGGTTAACAGACACATGAAAAAAATGTTCAACAGCATTAGCCATCAGGGAAATTAAAATCAAAACCACATTGAAATACCACCTTACACCAGTTAGAATAGCAAGAATTAACAAAACAGGAAACAACAAATGTTGGCGAGGATGTGGAGAAAGGGGAACCTTCTTACACTCTTGGTGGGAATGCAGGTTGGTACAGCCACTTTGGAAAACAATATGGAGATTCTTCAAAAATTTAAAAATAGAGCTACGCTATGACCCAGCAATTGCACTACTGGGTATTTACCCCAAAGATACAGATGTGGTGAAAAGAAGGGGCACATGCACCCCAATGTTCATAGCAGCAATTTCCACTATAGCCAAACGGTGGAAGGAGCTGAGATGCCCTTTAACAGAAGAATGGATAAAGAAGATGTGGTCCATATATACAATGGAATATTACTCAGCCATCAGAAAAAATGAATACCCACCATTTGCATGGACATGGATGGAACTGGAGGGGATTATCCTAAGTGAAATAAGTCAAGAAGAGAAAAACAATTATCATATGGTTTCACATATTTGTGGATCATAAGGAATAGCATGAAGGACATTAGGAAAAGGAAGGGGGAAATGAAGGGAAGGAAATCGGAGAGGGAGACAAACCATGAGAGACTATGTACTCCAGGAATCAAACTGACGGTTTCAGAGGGGAGAGGGGTGGGGGGTGGGTTAGCCCATGATGGATATTAAGGAAGGCATGTATTGCAATGAGCCCTGGGTGTAATACACAAACAATGAATCATGGAACACTACATCAAAAACTAATGAAGTACTGTATGGTGACTAACATAACATAACATAATAAATAAATAAATAAATAAATAAATAAATAAATAAATAAATAAATAAAATTGGAAAAAATAAAATAAAATATTTTTTTAAAAAAAAAGCCAACTGTGGAAAGCAGCACAGCAACAACGCTGATTCCCTAACATGCTTACACTGGCCATGTACCCCCCACACACACACCGCTTTGATCTGGCAGGATCTCCCTTCTAAGTGAAGTTTGCCTCACTCCAAGCACAGTGGGGTCCTCTCCCAATACAGCACAAACCCCTGACCACACCACATCTTCCAACAAGAGAGTTCTACAGGATCTCAGTTCTGGTGAAAGTGGTGTCAGGACTCACAAGCAGGTTTCACAAGGAGAGCAGAGGACAGCTAGTTAAAACTGACCACATTCAGTCAGAGACCAAACAATGCACAAAGCAGACAAAAAGAGCCTATGGAGATGACTGGCCTGAAGGATAGAGTAGCCGAAAAAGAACAGCAGAGTGTGAGCAGCACACACTGGAGACACTCCTGGAAGCACCACAATCTGGGCACTACATTACCTCTTCTTCATAAGGCCATTACTTTCAGAACAGGAGACATAACTGCATTTTTTAACACAGAGAAGAAGGCAGAGACTTAGACAAAATGAAAAGACTAAAAAAAATTGGTCCAGATGAAAGAACAAGGTAAGTTAATGGCAAGAGATGAAAGTGAAACAAATATAAGTAACATTCCTGACAGGGAATGTAAAGCAACAATCATGAAGATATGCCCTGGGCTTGAGAAAAGAATAGATAAAATCAGTGAGAACCTTACCAGAGATATACAAGATTTAAAAAAGAATAAATCATAGATGAAGAGGACAATAAACAAGATCTGAAACAAACTTGATGCAAAGAACAGTTAATCTGCAAATGGGCATAAAAATAAAGCTAAAGGAGCAATAAATATATCAGAAAAATTAACCTATAAAACAATGCCTGTAATAAGAGATAAAGAAGTGCACTATAAAATCATAAAGGGGACAATCCAACAAAAAGATCTAAGAATTGTAAATATTTATGGACTAAACATGGGAGCACCCAAATATATGAAACAATTAATAACAAACATAAAGGAACTCATTGTTAATAAAACAAAAATAGTAGGGGAAGTTAACACCACACTTACATCAATGGACAGATCATCTAAACAGAAATGAACAAGGAAACAATGACTTTGAATGACACACTGGACCAGATGGACGTCACATATGTATAGATAATATTCCATCCTAAAGCAGAAGAATAAACATTATTTTTAAGTGCACATGGGACATTCTCCAGAATAGATCACACACTAGGTCAAAAATCAGGCCTCAACAAGTACAGAATGATTGAGATCATATCATACATATTTTATGACCACAATGTTATGAAACCTGAAGTGAACCACAATAAAAAAAATCTTGGAAAAACCGAAAATACATGGAGGTTAAACAACATATTACTAAACAGTGAATGTGTCAACCAGGAAATCAAAGAAGAAATAATTTAAAAAACCACATGGAAACAAATGATAATAAAAACACAATTGTCCAAAATTTTGGGATGCAGCAAAGAGTTCTTAAGAAAGAAGTATATAGCAAAAAGGTTAACCTCAAGAAGGAAGAAAATCTCAAAGAAAAAACCTAATCTTACACCTAAAGGAGCTAAAAAAGAAAAACAAATGAAGCCTAAAGCTGGCAGAAAGAAGGAAATAATAAAGATTAGAGCATAAATAAACGATGCAGAAACTAAGAAAACCATACAACAGATCAACAAAACCAGGAACTACTTCTTTGAAAAAATAAATAAAATTGAAAACCTACTAGTGAGATATACCAAAAAGATAAATAACCCAAATTAATAAAATCACAAATAAGAGAGAGGACATATCAACCAACACCACAGAAATAAAAACAAATGTAATAGAGTATGCTAAAAAAAACTATATGCATACAAATTGGACAACCTGGAAGAAATTATGAATTCCAAGAAACATAAAAATTACCAAAAATGAAACAGGAAAAAATAGAAAACTTGAAGAGACCAATAACCACCAAAGACATTCAATCAGTAATCAAAAATATCCCAAAAACAGAAGATCAGGGCCAGATGGCTTCACAGGTGAATTCTACAAAAAAACTTAAACTACAGTTAACTCCTATAATTGTCAAACTAGTCCAAAAAAACACAAAAGGAAGGAAAAGTACAAATGCATTCTATGAGGACAGAATTACCCTGATACTAAAACCAGATAAAGAATTCAGTAAGAAAGAAAACTACATGCCAATACCCTTGATGACCATGGATTCAAAAATTCTTGACTAAATACTGGCAAACCAAATCGAACATTACATTAATCATTCAACACAATTAAGTGGGTTTATTCCTGGGATGCCAGAGTGGTTCAATATTGGCAAACTGAAAATCATGATATACCACACCTATGAAAGATAGGATAGGAACCATATGATCATTTCAATAGATGCAAAAAAAAGCAATTGACAAAAACAAACATCCATTTATGATAAAAATTCTCCAAAAAATTAGAGATAAAGAGAACATACATAAACATAATAAAGGACATATATGAAAAACCCACAGTTAAGACATCCTCAAAGGGGAAAAACTGAGAGCTTTTCCTCTATGTTCAAGAAGACAGGGATGTCCACTGCCAAAACTCTTATTAAACATAGTGTTGGAAGTACTAGCCATAGCAATCACACAACACAAAGAAATAAATGGCATCCAAATCAACAAGAAAGAATTCTACCTTTCATGTTTGCAGACGACAGGATACTCTATATAGAAAACCCTAAAAAATCCACCAAAAAAAATCTAAATGAATTCAGTATTGTTGCATGATAAGAATATCAATGTACAGATGGGAGAGCAAGATGCCAGAGGAGTAGGAGAACTAAATTTCGTCTGGTCCCATGAATTCAGCTAGATAGGGATCAAAACATTCTGAACACCTATGATCTCAATAGGAGATCAAAGAAAAGAATAGCAGCAACTCTCTGAACAGAAAAGCGACCACTTTCTGGAAGGTAGGACGTGTGGAGAAGTGAATCCAAGGTAATATTTGGGAAGATAGACGGCGGGGGAGGGGGCCTCTGTCAGCAGCTACCGGCAAGTGATAGAGCAGTGGAACACAAAATTGGAACATTTAGAAGTCTGCTCCGCTGAGGGACATTGCTCCAGTGACTCAGCGGGGGGTGGAACCCTCACTGGGACAGTGTGGTCTCAGGACTCTTGGGGTCACAGAAAGACGGGGTGTGCCTGAGTGCGGCAGAGCTCCCAGGTATCAGAGCATGGAAGCTGGCTGCAGAGACAGAGACGAGGAGTGGGCTCTCAGCTCGGGGTTGCCTTAAACTGTGATCCACGGCACAGTCGGGACACTGTTCTTCCAACAGGGACCCAACAAGTGGCAGATCCAGGGAGACTGCCCTTCCTCCCCCGGGAGGAGCAGTGCGTGCTGACTCTGCTTGGTTTGGAGACTCCAAACGGGGTTGTGTACCAGAGATAGAAATGCTCGGTAACAGGCCAGGTGAGCACGGAGTGCGGCCAGAGACCAGGGAGACAGGAGTGATTGACTGCTTTTCTCTGGGGGCTCACTGAGGAGTACAGCCCTGAGTTCTCGGCTCCTTCGGGGCAGAGATTGGGAGGCTGCCATTTTCACTCAGCTCCTCCAAAGCTGTACGGAAAACTTACAGGGAACAAAAGCTCCCTAGAGCAAACCCGAGCAAATTAATTAGGCCAGCCCAGGCAAGGGTGGGGCAATTTCGCCTCCAGCAAAGACATTTGAGAATCACTGCAACAGGCCCCTCCCCCAGAAGATCAGCAAGAACAGCCAGCCAAGACCAAGTTTACCAACAAATGAGAACGGCAGAACTCCAGCACTAAGGGAATACTGCACGTAGAATTCGTGGCTTTTTTCCCATGATCCTTTAGTCTTTCAATGTTCATTTTTTTAACTTTCTTTTTCTTTTTTCCTTTTTCAGCCAACCTTTTTTAAAAAATCTTTTTTATTTTTCTTTCTTAGAGTCATATGCTATCCCTTCATAGTAGTTAACCTTATTTTTGATATATATATATATATATACATTGCTCTCTCTTTAAAATTTTGGGACACAGTTTCTTCTAACAGACCAAAATATACCCTAAATCTCTAGTGTATGGCTTTGTCCTAGTCTCCTGCCAGATCACATTCTCTCCCCTTTGTTTTTAAATCCTCTTTTTCTTTTTTCAACCAACTACTTATCTTAATTTCTTTTATAAAATCTTTTATAATTTTCATCTTTACAATCATATTCCATCCATTCATCATATTTACTCTTAATTTGTACATATATAAGTTTTACTTTCTTTAAAATTTTGGGAGGACTTTTTTCTAACAAACCAAAATACGCCCAAAATCTAGTGTGTGGCACTGATCTATGCACCAGCCTGATCATATTTGATCATATTCTGGTTTGTTTGTTTGTTTTTATCTTTTTCTTTTTCTTTTCTTTTTTCTTTCTTTCCTTTTCTTTTCCCCCGGTTTCAGGTCTCTTCTGATTTGTTTAGTGTATAATTTTCTGGGGTCATTGTTACTCTGTTAGCATTTTGTGCTGACATTCATCTGTTTTCCTCTGGACAAAATGACAAGATGGAAAAAATCACCTCAAAAAAAAAAAAAAGAACAAGAGGCAGTACCGACTGCCAGGGATCTAATCAATATGGACATTAGTAAGATGTCGGAACTAGGGTTCAGAATGATGATTTTAAAGATACTAGCTGGGCTTGAAAAAAGCATGGAAGATATTAGAGAAACATTTTCTGGAGATATAAAAGAACTAAAATTGTCAAATCAAAAAGGCTATCAATGAGGTGCAATAAAAAATGGAAGCTATAACTGCTAGGATAAATGAGGCAGAAGAGAGAATTAGCGATATAGAAGACCAAATGATGGAAAATAAAGAAGCTGAGAAAAAGAGAGATAAACAACTACTGGATCATGAGGTCAGAATTCGAGAGATAAGTTATATCATAAGATGAAACAATATTAGAATAATTGGGATCCCAGAAGAAGGAGAGAGAGGGGCAGAAGGTATATTGGAGCAAATTATAGTGAGAATTTCCCTAATTTGGGGAAGGAAACAGGCAACAAAATCCAGGAGGCACAGAAACCCTATCAACATCAATAAAAATAGGTCAACACCCTAACATCTACTACTAAAACTTACAAGTCTCAGAGACAAAGAGTAAATCCTGAAAGAAGCTCGGGAGAAGAGATCTGTAACCTACAATGGTAGAAACATTAGATTGGCAACAGACCTATCCACAGAGACCTGGCAGGCCAGAAAGGACTGGCATGATATATTCTGAGCACTAAATGAGAAAAATATGCAGCCAAGAATACTATATCCAGCTAGGCTGTCATTGAAAATAGAAGGAGAGATAAAAACCTCCCAGGACAAACAAGAACTAAAGGAATTTGCAAACACAAAACCAGCCCAACAAGAAATACTGAAAGGGGTCCCTTAAGCAAAGAGAGAGCCTAAAAGTAACATAGACCAGAAAGGAACACAAACAATATACGGTAACAGTCACCTTACAGGCAATACAATGACACTAAATTCCTATCTTTCAATAGTTATCCTGAATGTAAATGGGCTAAATGCCCCAATCAAAAGACACAGGCTATCAGATTGGATTAAAAAACAAGACCCATCCATATACTGTCTGCAAGAGACTTATTTTAGAACCAAAGACACCCCCAGTTTGAAAGTGAGGAGGTAGAAAACCATTTACCATGCTATTGGATACCAAAAAAAAGCTGGAGTGGCAATCCTTATATCAGACAAATTAGATTTTAAACCACAGACTATAATAAGAGATGAGGAAGGACACCATATCCTCCTTAAAGGGTCGATCTAACAGTTGTAAATATCTATGCCCCTAACATGGGAGCAGCCAATCATATAAACCAATTAATAACAAAAGCAAAGAAATACATCAACAAGAATACAATAATAGTGGGGGACTTTAACAACCCCTCACTGAAATGGACAGATCATCTAAGTAAAAGATCAACAAGTAAATAAAGACTTTAAATGACACACTGGATCAAATGGACTTCACAGATCTATTCAGAACATTCCATCCTAAAGCAAAAGAATACACATTCTTCTCTACTGCCCATGGAACATTCTCCAGAATAGATCATATCCTAGGTCACAAATCAGGTCTCAAACGGTACCAAAAGATTGGGATCATTCCTAGCATATTTTCAGACCACAATGCTTTGAAACTAGATCTCAATGACAAGAGGAAAGTTATTAAGAACCCAAATACATGGAGGCTAAAAAGCATCCTACTAAAGAATGAAAGGGTCAACCAGGAAATTAAAGAAGAATTTAAAATATTCATGGAAAGAAATGAAAATGAAAACACAACTATTCAAAATCTTTGGGATGCAGCAAAGGCAGTCCTAAGAGGAAAGGATATAGCAATACAAGTCTTTTGCAAGAAACAAGAAAGGTCTCAAATACACAACCTAACCCTACACCTAAAGGAGCTGGAGAAAGAACAGCAAATAAAGCCTAAATCCAGCAGGAGAAGAGAAATAATAAAGATCGGAGCAGAAATCAATGAAATAGAAACCAAAAGAACAGTAGAACAGATCAACGAAACTAGGAGCTGGTTCTTTGAAAGAATTAACAAGACTGATAAACCCCTGGCCAGACTTATCAAAAGGAAAAGAGAAAGGACCCAAATAAATAAAA
>NC_138385.1:64526655-64544311 GCF_054177405.1 Leptonychotes weddellii
ATAGAAATGGACTATGAGGCCACCATTACCTTGATCCCCAAACCAGAGAAAGACCCCATCAAAAAGGAGAATTACAGACCAATATCCTTGATGAACATGGATGCAAAAATTCTCATCAAAATACTAGCCAATAGGATCCAATGGTACATTAAAAAGATTATTCACCACGACCAAGTGGGATTTATCCCTGGGCTGCAAGGTTGGTTCACCATCCGCAAATCAATCAATGTGATACAATACATTGATAGAAGAAAGAACAAGAAACATATGATCCTCTCAATAGATGCAGAAAAAGCATTTAACAAAGTCCACCATCCCTTCCTGATCAAAACTCTTCAGAGTATAGGCATAGAAGTTACATACCTCAATATCATAAAAGCCATCTATGAAAAACCCATAGCGAATATCATTCTCAATGGGGAAAAACTGAGAGCTTTCCCCCTAAGGTCAGGAACACATCAGGGATGTCCACTATCACCACTGCTATTCAACATAGTATTAGAAGTCCTAGCCACAGCAATCAGACAACAAAAAGAAATAAAAGGCATCCGAATTGGCAAAAAAGATGTCAAACTCTCACTGTTTGCAGATGATATGATATGAGGAAAACCCAACAACAAAACTACTAGAACAACTCCACAACAAAACTACTAGAACTCATACAGGAATTCAGTAAAGTGGCAGGATATAAAATCAATGCACAGAAATCAGTGGCTTTCCTATACACCAACAACATGACAGAAGAAAGAGAAATTAAGGAGTCAATACCATTAAAATTGCACCCAAAACCATAGGATACCTAGGAATAAATCTAACTAAAGAGGCAAAGAATCTGTACTCAGAGAAACTATAAAACACTCATGAAAGAAATTGAGGAAGACACAGAGAAATGGAAAAATGTTCCATGCTCATGGATTGGAAGAACAAATATTGTGAAGATGTCAATGCTACCTAGAGCAATCTACACATTCGATGCAATCCCTATCAAAATACCATCCACTTTTTTCAAAGAAATGGAACAAATAATCCTAAAATTTTATGGAACCAGAAAAGACGTCGAATAGCCAGAGGAATGTTGAAAACAAAAAGCAAACCTGGTGTCATCACAATTCTGGATTCAAGCTCTATTACAAAGCTGTCATCATCAAACAGTATGGTACTGGCACAAAAACAGACACATAGATCAATGGAACAGAACAGAGAGCCCAGAAATGGACCCTCAACTCTATGGTCAACTAAACTTCGACAAAGCAGGAAAGAATGTCCAATGGAAAAAAGACAGTCTCTTCAACAAATGGTGTTGGGGAAATTGGACAGCTACCTTCAGCAGAATGATACTGGACCATTTCCTTACACCACACACAAAAATAGGCTCAAAATGGTTGAAAGACCTAAATGTGAGACAGGAGTCCATCAACATCCTAACGGAGAACACAAGCAACAACCTCTTCGACCTCAGCTGCAGCAACTTCTTCCTAGAAACATCGCCAAAGGCAAGGGAAGGAAGGGCAAAAATGAACTATTGGGACCTCATCAAGATAAAAACCTTTTGCATAGCAAAAGGAACAGTCAACAAAACCAAAAGACAACCGACAGAATGGGAGAAGACATTTCCAAATGACATATTAGATAAAGCGCTACTATCCAAAATCTATAAAGAGCTTATTAAACATAATACCCAAAGAACAAATGATCCAATCAAGAAATGGGCAGAAGACATGAACAGACATTTTTCCAAAGAAGACATCCAAATGGCCAACAGACACATGAAAAAGTGCTCAACATCGCTCGTCATCAGGGAAATCCAAATCAAAACCTCAATGAGATACCACCTCACACCAGTCAGAATGGCTAAAATTAACAAGTCAGGAGACGACAGATGTTGGCGGGGATGCAGAGAAAGGGGAGCCCTCCTACACTGTTGGTGGGAATGCAAGCTAGTGCAGCCACTCTGGAAATGAGTATGGAGGTTCCTCAAAAAGTTAAAACTAGAGCTACTATACGACCCAGCAATTACAGTACTGGGTATTTACCCCAAAGATACAAATGTAGGGATCCAAAGCAGTACGTGTACCCTGATGTTTATAGGAGCAATGTCCACAATAGCCAAACTATGGAAAGAGCCAAGATGTCCATCGACAGATGAATGGATAAAGAAGATGTGGTATATATACACAATGGAATATTATGCTGCCATCAAAAGGAATGAAACCTTGCCATTTGCAAAGATGTGGATGGAACTGGAGGGTATTATGCTGAGCGAAATAAGTCAATCAGAGAAAGACATGTATCATATGATCTCACTGATATGAGGAATTCTTAATCTCAGGAAACAAACTGAGGGTTGCTGGAGTGGTGGGGGTTGGGAGGGATGGGTTGGCTGGGTGATAGACATTGGGGAGGATATGTGCTAGGTGAGTGCTGTGAATTGTGTAAGACTGTTGAATCATATACCTGTACCTCTGAAACTAGTACATTATATGTTAAAAAAGAAGAAGAAGATAGCAGGAAGGGAAAATTGAAGGGGTGGAAATGGATGGGGGAGAGGAACCATGAGAGACTATGGACTCTGAGAAACAAACAGGGTTTTAGAGGGGAGGGGGAGGGGGGATTGGTTAGCCCGGTGATGGGTATTAAGGAGGGCACATACTGCATGGAGCACTGGGTGTTATACGAAAACAATGGATCATGGATCACCACATCAAAAACTAATGATGTATTGTATGGTGAGTAACATAACATAATAAAATAAAAAAAAATAGAAAACTCAGAAATGAACCAACAACTAATCTGCAAAAAAACATTAAAAATATCCAAGGGGAAAATGAGTCTCCTCAACAAATGGTTTAGGGAAAAGTGGAGAGACTTATGCAAAACAATAAAACCAATCCACTTTCTTACACCCCAAAAGAATAAATTCAAAATGGATTAAAGACCTATATGTGAGACCTGAAAGCATAAGTCTGAGAAGAGAACACAGACAGTAACATCTTTAACATCAGCCATAGCAACTTATTTCTAAATATGTCTCCTGAGGCAAGGGGAAAAAAGCAAAAATAAACTATTAGGACATCATCAAAATATAAATCTTCTGCACAGTGAAGGAAAAAATCAACAAAACTACAATGCAACCTATGGAATAGAAGAAGATATTTGCAAATGACATAGCCTGATAAAGGGTTAGTATCCAAAATATATAAAGAACTTATAAAACTCAACACCCAAAAAAATAAACCAGTTAAAAAATGGGCAGAGGACATGAATATACATTTTTCCAAAGACATTCAGATGGCTAACAGACACATGAAAAGATGCTCAACAGCACTCATCATCTGGAAAATACAAATCAAAACTGCAATGAGATATCATCTCATACCAGTCAGAATGGCTAAAATCAGCAAAACAAGAAAAAACAGGTTAAAAAAAATAAAAAGGAACAACAAGTGTTGGCAAACAAGTGGAGAAGGGGGAAACCTGCAGTGTTGGTGGGAATGCAAACAGATGCAGTCATTCTGGAAAGAGTGTGGAGATTCCTCAGAAAGTTAAAAATAGAACTACCATGCAAGCTAGCAATTCCACTCCTAGGTAATTACACAAAGAATACAACAATATTAATTTGCAGGGATACATGCACTCCAATGTTAATATCATAATTATCTACAATACCCAAATTATGGAAAGAGCCCAAATGTCTATTGACTGATGAATGGATAAAAAGATGCAGTATATATACACAATGAAATATTACTCAGCCATAAAAAAGAATAAAATCTTGCCATTTGCAATGACATGGATAGACTTAGTACTATGTTAAGTGAAGTCAGTCAGAGAAAGACAAATACCATATTATTTCACTCATGTGGAATTTAAGAAATAAAACATAAGATCATAGGGCTAAAAAAGAGATAGGCAAAAAAAGAAACAGCCTCCTAAGTATAGAGAACAAACACATGGTTCCCAGAGGGGAGATGGATGAAAAGATGGGTTAAATAATTGATGGGCATTACAGAGTGCACTAGTTTTGATGAGCATCAGGTCTTTTTTTTTTGTCAAAGATTTTATTTATTTATTTGACAGAGAGAGAGATAGCGAGAGCAGGAACACAAGCAGGGGGCGTGGGAGAGGGAGAAGCAGGCTTCCCGCTGAGCAGGGAGCCCGATGTGGGACTTGATCCCAGGACCCTGGGATGATGACCTGAGCTGAAGGCAGACGCTTAACGACTGAGCCACCCAGGCGCCCAAGCATCAGGTCTTTTATGTAAGTGTTGAATCACTAAATTGTACAACTGAAACTAATATTACATTCTATGTTAACTAAGTGAAATTTAAATAAAATTAAAAAATAAACAAGGGAAACAAAAGCAAAAATGAACTATCAGGACTTGACCAAGTTTAAAATCTTCTTTGTAAGGCTCTCATAGCAAACCTTGTCCAAAGCATCAGAAGCCTTACTGATCAACTCCTAAAGGAAAATCTTGTTGGAATAGAAAGTATTTATAACAAGGGACATGAGTTCGAAATTTTTGCCTGGAAGGCAAGTCTCCACCTCCTCCAGTTCATGGTGCACTTCCTTGGACATCTTAAAAGAGAAGAGATGAAGCATTACAGACCACAGTGGGCATGGACTGTTTCCAGTTCAGACTCCCCAACAAGGCTGCATGGGGGTGACTCAAGCTGTATGTCTTCTTTGAAAAAATGTCTATTCCTGTCTCTGACTACTTTTTAATTGGACTGTTTTTAGGGTATTGACTTTTATGTTCTTTATATTTTTTGATGCTAACACTTTATTGAATATGTCACTTGCAAATATATTCTCCAGTAGGTTGCCTTCTAGTTTTGTTGATTTTTTTCCTTCACTGTGCAGAAGCTTTTTATTTTGATATAGTGACAAAAGTTTATTTTTCCTTTTGTTTCCCTTGCCTTAGGAGACATATCTAGTAAGAAGTTACTATGGCTCATGTCAAAGATGTTACTGCCTGTGTTCTTTCCTAGGATTTTTATGCTTTCAGGTCTCACATTTAAGTGTTTGATCCATTTTGAATTTATTTTAGTGTTTGGTGTAAGAAAGTGGTCCAGTTTCATTCTTTTGCATAAGTGCTGTCCAGTTTCCCCAACATTTGTTAAAGAGATTGTCTTATTTTTCCACTGGATATTCTTTCCTGCTTTGTCAAACATTAGTTGACCATAGAGTTGTGGGTTCATTTCTGGGTATTCGATTCTGTTGCATTGATCTATGTGCTATTATTGTGCCAGTACCACACTGTTTTGATTACAATAGCTTTGTAATATAACTTGATGTTCAGAAGTGTAATGCCTCTAGCTTTTTTTTCCTTTGTCATGATTGCTTTGGCTTTTCAGGGTCTCTTGTGGTTCCATACAAATTTTAGAATTGTTTGTTCTAGCTCTGTGAAAAGTGCTGTTGGTATTTTCTTAGGGATTGCATTAAATGTGTAGGTTGCTGTGGGTAGTATTGACATTATAACAATATTTGTTCTCCCAATCCATGAGCATGGAATGTCTTCTCATTTATTTGTTTCAGCTTCAACTCCTTTCATCAGTGTTTTATAGTTTTCAGAGTACAGGTCCTTCACCCCTTTGGTTATGTTTATTCCTAGATATCTTATGCGTTTTGGTGCAATTACAAATGACTGACTTCTTTTTCTGCTGCTTGTGTATGTAAATGCAACATAGTGGGGCGCCTGGGTGTCTCAGTCGTTAAGCATCTGCCTTTGGCTCAGATCATGATCGCAGGGTCTTGGGATTGAGCCTTGCATCAGGCTCCCTGTTCGGCGGGGAGCCTGCTTCTCCCTCTCCCACTCTCCCTGCTTGTGTTCCTTCTCTCACTGTGTCGCTCTCTGTCAAATAAATAAAATATTTTAAAAAATAAATAAAATAAATGCAACAGATTTTTGTATGTCGATTTTGAAACTTGTGACTTAACTGAATTTGTTTATCAGTTCTAGCAGATGTTTTGTATTCTTTCAGGTCTTGCATATATAGTATCATATCATCTGCAAATAGTGAAAGTTTTACTTCTTTATCAATTCAGGTGCCTTTTATTGCTTTGTGCTGGCTGATTGCTGTGGCTAGCACTTCCAGTACTATGATAAATAACACTGGTGAGAGTGCCCCTCCCTGTCTTGTTCCTGACTGTAGGGACATTAAAGATTATGTAAGCTGTGGGTTTTTCATAGATGGCCTTTATGATGTCGAGGTATATTCCCTCTAAACCTGCTCTGTCGAGGGTTTTACCATGGATGGAAGTTGTATTTTGTCAAATGCTTTTTCTACATCTATTGAAATGATCATATAGTTCTTATGCTTTATTTTATTAATGTGATGTATCACATTGACAGAATTGTGAATATTTAACCACATTTTCAACCCAGGAATAAATCCCACTTGCTCATGATGAATGATTTATTTAAGTGTACTTTTGGGTTCATTTTGCTAGTATTTTGTTGAGGATCTTTACATCTATATTTATCAGAGATATTGTCTTGTAATTCTCTTATTTTGTGGTCTCTTTATCTGGTTTTGGAATCAGGATAATGCTGTACTCTTGGAATGAAATTGTAAATTTTCTTTCCTATTGTATTTTCTGGAATAATTTGAGAAGAATAGGTAATAAATCACCTTAAATGTTAGGTAGAATTAGCCTGTGCAGCCACCAGGTCCTGGACTCTCATTTGTTTGGAGTTTTTTTTTTTATTATTATTATTACAAATTCAAGTTCCTTGCTGGTTATTGGCCTACTCAAGTTTTCTATTTCATCCTGTTTCAGTTCTGGTAGTTTATGTTTCTAGGAATGTATCCATTTCTTCCAGGTTTTCCAATTTGTTGGCATATAATTTTCATAATATTCTCATACACGTTGTATTTCTGTGGTGTTGTTATTTCTCCTCTTTCATTTGTGATTTTATTTTTTGGGTTCTTTCTCTTTTCTTTCTGATAAGTCTGCATAGAAGGTTATCAAATTTATCAATTTTTTCAAAGAACCAGCTCCTGGTTTAATACATCTGTTCTATTGTTTTTTGTTTGTTTCTGCTCTAACCTTTTTTGTTTCCTTCTTTCTTCAGGCTTTAGACATGGTTTGTTTTTCTTTTATTGTTCATTTGGGTGTAAGGCTAGGTTCTTTATTTGAGGTTTTTCATGCTTCTTATGATAGGTCTGTATGCTACATACTTCCCTCGTAAAAATGATGTTGCTAGTGGGGCAGGGTGGTTCAGTCAGTTAAGTGTCCTATTCTTCATTTCAGCTCCGGTCATGATGTCTGAGTCGTGAGATCAAGCTCTGAGTCGTGCTCCCCACTCAGCAGGGAGTCTGCTTGAGATTCTGTCCCTGTTCCCTTCTCCCCAATCACACTCTCTCCCACTTGCACTCTCTCTCTCTCTAAAATATATAAGTAAATATTTTAAAGATTTTTCTGCATCCCATAGATTGTGGACCATTGGTATTCATTTCAACTTGTTTCCATGTGTTCTTAAAATTCTTTTGTTATTATTTTTTAAATTTTAAAATATTATTTTATTACACAGCTTTATTCCTTAGGTACTTTCTGAGTACTTAACATTTCAAAAAGGCAAACCACTGTTAGGGCCATTTCTCCAAGAAAAACTGCAAATACAGGAAAAAAAATTTTAAAGAGGTGTGGTGGATTTAACCGATCATTATATAAACATCACCTGGGGATCAAGAGAATAAGAGTTTATCGACAACCAAACCCCACCTGGGTTTACCAACAAATCAATACTCCAGGTTCTGGAAGGAAACCTATTTTTTTTTAATGTTCAATTAGCCAACACATAGTTCATCATTACTTTTAATGTAGTGTTCAATGTTTCGTTAGTTGTGTATAACACCCAGTGCTATTTACAACACATGCACTCCTTAATAGCCATCACCCGGATACCCCATCCCCACACCCTCTTCCCTCTGTAACCCTCAGTTTGGTTCACGGACTTCAGAGTCACTCATGGTTTGTCTCCCTCTCTGACTTCTTCCCATTCTGTTTTCCCTCCCTTCCCTTATTGTCCTCTGTGCTATTCATTATATTCCACATGTGAGTAAAACCATATGATAATTGTTTTTATCAGATTGACTTACTTCACTTAGCATCATCCCCTCCAGTTCCATCCATGTCGATGCAAATGGTAGGTATTAGTCCATTCTGATGGCTGAGTAATATTCCATTGTGTATATGAACTACATCTTCTTTATCCATTCATCTGTTGAAGGGCATCTCAGCTCCTTCCACAGTTTGACTATTGTGGACATTGCTGCTATGAACATTGGGGTGCATACGGCCCTTCTTTTTACTACATCTGTATCATTGGGGTAAATACTTAGTACTGCCATTTCTGGGTCATAGGATAGCTCTATTTTTAACATCAAGGAACCTCCATAATGTTTTCCAGAGTGGCTGTATCAACATGAATTCCCACCAAAAGTGGAAGAGGGTTCCCCTTGTCTGACATCTGTGCCAACATTCGTAGTTTCCTGTCTTGTTAATTTGTGCCATTCTAACTGGTGTAAGGTGGTATCTCATTGTGGTTTTGATTTGTATTTCCCTGATGGCTAGTGATGTTGAACATTTTTTCAAGCATCTGTTGGCCATTTGTAGGCATCTTTGGAGAAGTGACTCTTCATGTCTTCTGACCATTTCTTGACTGGATTATTTGTTTTTTGGGTGTTGAATTTGAGTTCTTTATACATCTTGGATATGAGCCCTTCACCTTCATTTGAAAATATCTTCTCCCATTCCGTGAGTTTCCTCTTAGTTTAGTTGGCTGTTTCCTTTGCTGTAAATAAGATTTTTATCTTGATGAAGCCCAAAAGTTCAGTTTGCTTTTGTTTACCTTGCCTTTGGAGATGGGTCTTGAAAGAAATTGCTCTGGCCAATGTAGAAAAGGCTACTGCTTATGTTCTTCTCTAGGATTTTGATGGATTCTTGTCTCATATTGAGGGCTTTCATCCATTTTGAGTTTATCTTTGTGTATGGTGTAAGAGAATGGTTGAGTTTCATTCTTCTGCATATAACTGTCAAAATTTCCCAGCACCATTTATTGAAGAGACTGTATTTTTCCATTGGATATTCTTTCTGACTTTGTCAAAGATTAGTTGGCCATAGAGTAAAGGGTCCATTTCTGGGCCCTCTATTCTATTCGACTGATCTATGTGACTGTTTTTGTACCAGTACCATGCTGTTTGCCCAACACAGCTTTGTAATGTAGCTTGAAGTCAGCCATCATGATGCTCACAGCTTTGGTTTTCATTTTCAACATTCCTATTGTGATTAGGGGTCTTTTCTGGTTCCATACAAATTTTAGAATTGTTTGTTCCAGTTCTGTAAAAAATGTCTATGGTATTTTGAAAGGGATGGCATTGAATGTATAGATTGCTCTGGGCAACATAGACATTTTAACAATGTTTATTCTTCCAGTCCTTGAGCATGGAATATTTTTCCATCTCTTTGTTTCTTTCTCAGTTTCTTTCATAAGTGTTCTGTAGTTTTTTGAGTTTAGATCCCTTACTTCTTTGCTTAGGTTTTTTTCTAAGTATCTTAATGGTTGTTGATGCTATTGTAAATGGAATCAATTGCTTAATATCACATTCTCCAGTCAAATTGTTAATGCATAGAAATGCAACTGATTTCTGTGAATTGATTTAATATCCTGCCAGGTTGCTGAATTGCCATATAAGTTCTAGTAATTTGGGGGTGGAGTCTTTTGTGTTTTCCACATAAAGCATCATGTCATCTGCGAAGAGAGAGTTTGCTTAATTTTTTGGCATACAGTTCCTGGTAATAATTTCAAATAATTGTTTCTATTTCCACAGTGTTAATCATGATCTGTCACCTTCCATTCATGATTTTATTACTTTGAGTCCTTTTCCCGGCCCCCCTCTTTTTTTTTTTTTTAATAAGCCTGGCCAGTGGTTTTCCACATAAAGTATCATGTCATCGATGAAGACAGAGTGTCAATCTGAATGTCTTTTAATTCTTTTTGGTTTTGATTACTGAGCCTAGGACTTCTAGTACTATGTTAAACAATAACACTGAGGATCCAGAAAAAGATGGTGCAGAAGTAGGGGACCCTATTCCAACTGGTTCCCTGAATTGAGCTGGATATCCACCAGACCACTCTGAACACCCATGAAATCAGCCTGAGATGTAAGAAGATAAATCTGGATCTCTACAAACAGAATATCGCCAGCAGTTGGTTTCAAGGTATGAAGCAGGGAGCCCTGATTCCACAGGCAGATATCTGAAGATAAACAGAACGGGAAGGGAGCCTTCAGGATCCTGCATTGCCTGAACACAATGGCCTCCCATGCTGGGGACCAGGCACAGATGCACAGACCAGTAGCAGTGGGGAAAGGAATTTAGAGCAGCCACCCGGACTGAAGCATGGAGTGGCAGGGCCTCTTGGGACCTGGGGGTCTCTGGTGGTTTTATAAGCACAAAGGGCAGAGACATGCCTAGACCTGGAAGTGAGGGCTGGGAGTGCAGCTGAGAGGCAACACAACCCAGGACGATGCAGTTTTAGCAACACAGACAGAAAAGGAGACGTATGGCCTGGAGAGCTCATTAAAGAACAGACTTCAATCTTTCTGTTCTGAGGCAGAAGGTTGGAAAAGGTCTCTTCTGTTCTGACTCTCGAAAGAGACATGGAAAGCCTCCAGGAAAAGCTGCCAGAGAAAAAAAGTTCCCAAAAACCGGTTCTCATGGAACCCATTGCCCCCACAGGGGGCAGGGCAAATCTACCCAAACTGGGTTCCTGAGTAACAGCAGGGGAGGCCACTCAGCCTGAAGACAGGCTGGGTGAACAAGAGACCAGTAACTACAAGGTCCCTATAAAACAGGTGCATCTTGCTTGGGTTGTGGTAAAAAATTTGGACTCTGTACATTGCCTCAACCACCCCTCGACAGAATGACTAAGATGAGGAAACCCCAAAATAGGAAAGAATCAGAGACTGTGACTTCTGCCACAGATTTACAAATGGTTACAGATATAACCAAGATGTTGGAAATGGAATTCAAGGTAACAGTTATGAAGATGATAGATAGAATGGAGAAATTGATTAATGGAAAAATAGAGTCTCTAAAGATAGAAATGAAAGCTGAACTGGCATAACTTAAAAATGCTATCAATGAGAACCACCCTAATCTAGATACTCTTGCAGCTAGGGTAAAGGAAGCAGAAGAAAGAATTAGCGATCTAGAAGATAAATTGTTAGAAAAAAAGGAAAAAGAGGAGGCCTGGAACAAACAGCTTAAAATTCATGAAAACAGAATGAGAGAAATAAGACATGCAATGAAAAGTTCCAATGTCACAATTATTCAGATCCCTGAGTAGGTAGAGAGGGAAAGAGAGGAATAGAAGATATGTTTGAGCAAATCATAGCTGAGAACTTCCGTAATCTGGGGAATGAAACAAACATTCGTGTCCTAGAGGCAGAGAGGACACTTCCCAAGATCAAGGAGAACAGACAAACGCCCCGGCATGTAATAGTAAAACTCGAAAATCTTAGAACCAATGAGACCATCTTAAGGGCAGTTAGGGGGAAGACATTCCTTATGTTCTCCCAGCCTGTCTTCTTGGCAACTGGCCTGCCCTGCTGTTACTCGGGGAACATCAGAGGAATATCAGAATAACGTCAGACCTATCCACAACACCTAGCAAGCCAGAAAGGCCTGGCAAGACATATTCAGGGTACTAAATGAGAAGAATATGCAGCCAAGAATACTTTATCTGGAAAGGGGGTCATTTAGAATAGATGGAGAGATACAGAGCTTCCAGGACCAGCAGAAACTGAAAGAATATGTTACCACTAAGCCAGCCCAGCAAGAAACATTAAGGTGGTTTCTATGAAAGAAGAAAGACCCCAAGAGTGATATAGAACAGAAATTTACATAGACAATCTACAAAAACAAGAAATTCGCAGGCAATATGATGACAATAAATTCGTATTTTTCAAAAATCACTCTCAACATAAATGGCCTAAATGCTCCCACAAAACAGCACAGGGTTGCAGATTTGATAAAAAGAAAGAACGCATCCATATGCTGTCTACAAGAGACGCATTTTGAAAATAAAGATAGATCCGGACTGAAAATGAAGGGATGCAGAACCATCTTTCATGTCAAAGGACTTCAAATAAAGCTGAGATAGCAATTCTCATATCAGACAAATTAGATTTTAAGCAAAAGACTGTATGTAGAGACACAGAAGGACACTATATCATTCTTAAATTGTCAATCCAAACAGAAGATCTAACAATTGTAAATATCTACACGCCCAACATGAAAGCAGCCAACTACAAAAGCCAACTGTTCACCAAAATAAAGAGTCATATTGATAATAATACGTTAATTGTAGGAGACCTCAATAATCCACTCTGACCAATAGACACATCATCTAAGCAGAAAATCAACAAAGAAACAAGAGCATTGAATGATACACTGGACCAGATGGACCTCATAGATATGTATAGAACATTCCACCCTAAAACAACAGAATACTCATTCTTCTCAAGCGCACATGGAACTTTCTCCAGAATAGACCACATACTGGTCACAAATCAGGTCTCAACCGATACCAAAAGATTGAGATTATTCCCTGCATATTCTCAGACCTTAATGCTTTGAAACTGGAACTCAATTAAAAGAAAAAACTTGGAAGAAACTGAAAAACTTCGAAGCTAAAGAACAGTCTACATAAGAATGTGTGGGTCAAAAAGGAAATTGAAAAAAAAAAGAAACAATTCATGGAAATCAATGAGAAGAAAAATATATCAGTCCCAAACGTATGGGATACATAAAAGGTGGTCCTAAGGGGGAAATACAAGCCATTCAAACATCAGAAAAAAAAAATAGAAAAATCACGAATACACCAACTAACTCTACACCATAAAGAACTGGAGAAAAAGCAACAAAAGCTGTCTAAGCCATGCATTAGAAGAGAAATAATTAAGATTAGAGCAGAGATCAATGAATTAGAAACCAGAAATACAGTAGATCACATCAATGAAACTAGAAGCTGCTTCTTTGAAAGAATTAATAAGATCGATAAACCACTGGCCAAGCTTATCCAAAACAAAAGAGCAAGGACCCAAATTAATAAAATGATGAATGAAAGGGGAGAGATCACAACTAACACCAAGAAAAAGGAAACAATAATTAGAAATTATTATCAACAACTCCAAGCCAATAAATTAAGTAACCTAGAAGAAATGGATGCCTTCGTGGAAACCTATAAACTCCTAAGATTGAAACAGGAAGAAATTGACAACCTAAATAGGCCAATAACCAGTAAGGAGATTGAAGCAGGGATCTAAAACCTCCCAAAAAACAAGATTCTCTGGAAGCTGTTTCAAAAAATAGAAGCAGAAGCAAACCTTACATACTCATTCTATGAGGTCTGCATTACCTTGGTCCCCAAACCAGGCAAAGAAGCCATCGAAAAGGAGAATTTCAGACCAATATCCTTGATGAATATGGATTCCAAAACTCTCACCAAAATCCTAGCTAATAGGATCCCACAATACATTAAAAGGATCATCCACAAAGACCAAGTGGGATTTATCCCTGGGATGCAAGTGTTGCTCAACATTCACAAATCAATCAATGTGATAGAACACATTATTAAGAGGAGAGAGAAGAACCATTTGATCCTTTCAATATATGCAGAAAAAGCATTTGACAAAATACAGCATCCTTTCCTCATTAAAACTCTTCAGAGTATACGGAAAGAAAGAACATTCCTCAAGTTCATAAAATCCATCCATGAACAGCCCCCAGAGAATATCATTCTGAATGGGGAAAAGGTGAGAGCCTTTACCTTAAGATCAGGAACACGACAAGGATAACCATTCTCACAACTATTTTTCAACATAGTACTGAAAGTCCTAGCAAGAGCAACTAGACAAAAAAAGAAATAAATGGTAATCATATTGGCAAAGAAAAGGTCAAACTCTCTCTCTTCACAGATGACATGATCCTTTAAGTGGAAAACAGAAAAGACTCCACCCCCAAATTACTACAACTCATGCAGCAATTCAGTAATGTGGCAGGATACAAAATCAATGCACAGAAATCAGTTGCTTTCTTATACACTAACAACGCACCTGTAGAAAGAGAAATTAGAGAAACGATTCCATTTACAATAGCACCAAAAACCATAAGATACTTCAGAATAAACCTAACCAAAGAGGTAAAGGATCTATGTTCTAGGAACTACAGAACACTCATGAAAGAAACTGAAGAAGATACAAAAAGATGGAAAAATATTCCATGCTCATGGGTCAGAAGAATAAACATTGTAAAAATGTCTATGCTGCCTAGAGCAATCTATACCTTCAATGCCATCTGGATCAAAATACCATTGGCATTTTTCAACGTGTTGGAACAAATAATCCTAAAATTTGTATGGAATCAGAAAAGAACCTGAATCACCAAGGAAATGTTGAAAAAGAAAAACAAAGCTGGATGGACTTGAAAAATGCATGGAAGTTAGTAGAGAAACCCGCTCTGGAGAAATAAAAGAACTAAAATCTAACCAAGTTGAAATAAAAAAGGCTATTAATTAGGTGCAATAAAAAATGGGGGCTCTAGGCTGGGGGAAAGATGGCGGAGGACTAGCAGACCCTATTTCAGCTGGTCCCCGGAATTGAGCTGGATATCTACAAGACCACTCTGAGCACCCACAAAACCAACCTAAGATGTAAGAAGATCTGGATCTCTACAAACAGAATATCGCAGGCGGTTAGTTTTGAGGTACGAAGCTGGGAGTCGTGATACTGCGGGCAGATATCGGAGGACAAATGGCAGTGGGAGGGTGCCTGGCCAAGGGGATCCTACACCGCTGGTGAGTGACACCCTCCCGCGCTGCGAACGGGCAAAGACTCGCAGACCGGTAGAGTCTGGGAAAGGACACTAGGGCAGACCCTGGGGTGGAAACCCAGAGCGGCGAGGTCGCGCACACGCGTGAACTGGGAGCGGCCAGCGGTTTGAGAAGCACAAAGGGCAGAGACGTACCCCCAACCTGGAAGCATGACTGGGAGCTCTGCGGAGGGGCACACAACCCAGGACACTGCAGTTTATAGCAGAAGGGACAGAAAGGGAGACAGTGTGGTCTGGATGGCGACAGAAAGGGAGACAGTGTGGTCTGGAGGGCTCACTGAAGAACAGACTGCCATCTCTCTGCTCTGAGGCAGAGGGTTGGAAATGGTCTCTTCTGCTCTGACTCACAGAAGAGAAGCGGAAAGCCACCAGGGAAATGCGCCAGAGAACAAAAGCCACAAAAACTGATTCCCACTGAGCCCAGCCCCCCCACAGGGACGCAGGGCAACTCCACCCAAACAGGGTTCCATTAGTAACAGCGCGGCAGGCTCCTACCCAGAAGACAGGCTGGGAAAACAAGAGGCCAGCAACCCTAAGGTCCCAAGAAAACAGGTGCATCTTGCTTGGGTTCTGGTCAATAATTTGGACTCTATACATTCCCTCAAACACCCATCCACAGAATGACTAGGAGGAGGAGCCCCCAAAACAGAAAAGACTCAGAGATTATGACTTATGCTGCAGATTTACAAATGGATGCAGATATAAACAAGATGTCAGAGATGGAATTCAGACTAGCAATTGTGAAGACAATGGCTAGAATGGAGAAATCAATTAATGGCAGCATAGACTATCTAAGGGCAGAAATAAAAGGTGAATTGCCAGAACTTAAAAATACTATCAATGAGATCCCATCCAAACTAGATAATCTAACAACTAGGGTAACTGAGACAGAACAGAGAATAAGCGACCTGGAAGACAATATAATAGATAAAAAGGGAAAAGAGGAGGTCTGGGAAAAACAACTCAGAATCCATGAAAATAGAATCAGAGAAATAAGTGACACCATGAAGTGTTCCAATGTCAGAATAATTGGAATCCTGGAGGGAGTGGAGAGAGAGAGAGGACTACAAGATGTAGGTGAGCAAATCGTAGGTGAGAATTTCCCTAATCTGGGGAATGAAACAAACATTCGAGTCCTAGAGGCAGAGAGGACCCCTCCTAAGATCAAGGAAAACAGGCCAACAACCCGGCATGTAATAGTAAAACTTGCAAATCTTAGAACCAAGGAAACCATCTTAAGGGCAGTTAGGGGGAAGAGATTCCTTACAGAGGGAAGAATATCAGAATAAGGTCAGGCCCATCCACAGAGACCTGGCAAGCCAGAAAGGCCTGGCAAGACATATTCAGGGAACTAAATGAGAAGAACATGCAGCCAAGAATATTTATCTGGCAAGGGTTTCATTTAGAATGGAAGGAGAGATGCAGAGCTTCCACAACCAGCAGAAGTTGAAAGAATATGAGACCACTAAGGCAGGCCGGCAAGAAATATTAAGAGGGGTTCTATAAAAGGAGAAAGACCCCAAGAGTGATCTACAACAGAAATTTTAAAGGACAATCTATAAAAACAATGTCTTCACAGGCAACAGGATGACAATTAATTCATATCTTTCAATAATCACTCTCAACGTGAATGGCCTAAACGCTCCCATAAAACGGCACAGGATTGCAGATTGGATAAAAAGACAGAACCCTGGGGCGCCTGGGTGGCTCAGTTGGTTGGGCGACTGCCTTCGGCTCAGGTCATGATCCTGGAGTCCCGGGATCGAGTCCCGCATCGGGCTCCCTGCTCGGCAGGGAGTCTGCTTCTCCCTCTGCCCCTCCCCCCTCTCATGTGCTCTCTCTCATTCTCTCTTTCTGAAATAAATAAATAAAATCTTTAAAAAAAAAAAGAATAAAATCTTTAAAAAAAAAAAAAAAAGACAGAACCCATCCATATGCTATCTACAAGAGACTCATTTTGAACCTAAAGATACATCCAGACTGAAAATGGACAGATGGAGATCCATCTTCCATGCCAGCGGACCTCAAAAAAAAGCTGGAGTAGCAATTCTTATGTAAGACAAATTAGATTTTGAACTAAAGTCTGTAATAGGAGACACAGAAGGATACTAGATCACTCTTAAGGGTCTATCCAACAAGAAGTTCTAACAATTCTAAAAATCTATGCCCCCAACATGGGAGCAGCCATCTACATAAGCCAACTGTTAACCAAAATAAAGACTCATATTGATAACAATACGTTAATTGTACGAGACCTCAATACTCCGCTCTCAGCAATGGACAGATCATCTAAACAGAAAATCAACAAGGAAACAAGGGCTTTGAATGATACATTGGACCAGATGGAACTCATAGATATTAACAGAATATACCACCCTAAAACAACAGAATACTCATTCTTCTCGAGCGCACATGGAACTTTCTCCAGAATAGACCATATACTGGGTCACAAATCAGGTCTCAACCAATACCAAAAGATTGAGATTACTCCCTGCATATTCTCAGACCACAATGCTCTAAAACTGGAACTCAATCACAAGAAACAATTGGGCAGAAATTCAAACACTTGGAAGCTAAAGACCACTCGCTCAAGAATCTTTGGGTCAACCAGGAAATCAAAGAAGAACTTAAACAATTCATGCAAATCAATGAGAACAAAAACAAACCGGTCCAAAACCTATGGGATACTGCAAAGGTGGTTCTAAGGGGGAAATACATAGCCATCCAAGCCTCACTCAAAAAAAAACAGAAAAAT
>NC_138385.1:64544811-64574737 GCF_054177405.1 Leptonychotes weddellii
CTGTACCTCTGAAGCAAATAATACATTATATGTTAAAAAAAAAAAAAGAAGAAGAAGAAAATAACAGGAGGGGAAGAATGAAGGGGGAAAATCGGAGGGGGAGATGAACCATGAGAGACTATGGACTCTGAAAAATAAACTGAGGGTTCTAGAGGGGAGGGGTGTGGGGCAATGGGTTAGCCTGATGATGGGTATTAAAGAGGGCATGTTCTGCATGGAGCACTGGGTGTTATATGCAAATAATAAATCTTGGAACACTACATCAAAAACTAATGATGTAATGTATGGTGATTAACATAACATTAAAAAAAAAGCTAGGGGCATCACGTTGCCCGATTTCATGCTATATTACAAAGCCGTGTCACCAAGATAACTTTGTACTAGCACAGAAGCAGACATATAGACCAATGGAACAGAATAGAGAACCCAGATATGGACCCTCAACTCTATGGTCAAATAATCTTCGACAAAGCAGGAAAAAATATGCCATGGAAAAAAGACAGTCTCTTCAATAAATGGTGCTGGGAAAATTGGACAGCCACATGCAGAAGAATGAAACTCGACCATTCTCTAACACCATACACAAAGATAAAATCAAAATGGATGAACGACCTCAATGTGAGACAGGAATCCATCCTAATCCTAGAGGAGATCATAGGCAGTAACCTCTTGGACATCAGCCACAGCAACTTCTTTCAAAAAACGTCTCCAAAAGCTACTGAAACAAAAGCAAAAATGAACTTTTGGGACTTCATCATGACCAAAAGCTTCTGCACAGCAAAGGAAGCAGTCACCAAAACTAAGAGGCAACACACGGAATGGGAGAAGATATTTGCAAATGACACTACAGATAAAGGGCTGGTATCCAAGATCTATAAAGAACTTCTCAAACTCAACACCCAAAAAACATATCATCAAGTCAAAAAATGGGTAGAAAACATGAACAGACACTTCTCTGAAGAAGACATACAAATGGCTAACAGACACATGAAAAAAGTTCATTATCATTAGCCATCAGGGAAATTCAAATCAAAACCACATTGAGATACCACCTTACATCAGTTAGAATGGCAAAAATGGACAAGGAAATAAACAGCAAATGTTGGAGAGGTTTTGGAGAAAGGGGAACCCTCTTACACTGTTGGTGAGAATGCAAGTTGGTACAGCCACTTTGGAAAACAGTGTGGAGGTGCTTCAAAAATATTAAAAATAGAGCTACCCTATGACCCAGCAATCACACTCCTGGGTATTTACCCCTAAGACACAGATGTAGTGAAAAGAAGGGCCATATGCACCCCAACGTTCATAGCAGCAATGTCCACAATAGCCAAACTGCTGAGCTGCCCTTCAACAGACAAATGGATAAAGAAGATGTGGTCCATATATACAATGGAATATTACTCAGCCATCAGAAAGGATGAATACCCAAGTTTTACATCAACATGGATGGGCCTATAGGAGATTATGCTAAATGAAATAAGTCAAGCAGAGAAAATCAATTATCATATGGTTTCACCTATTTGTGGAACATAAGGAATAACATGGAGGACATTAGGAGAAGGAAGGGAAAAATGAAGGGGGGGAATCGGAGTGGGAGATGAGCCATGAGAGACTATGGACTCTGAGAAATTGAGGGTTTTAGGGGGGAGGGAGGTGGGTGGATGGGTTAGCCTGCTGATGGGTATTAAGGAGGGCCTGTATTGTATGGAGCACTGGTTGTTATACACAATGAATCATGGATCACTACATCAAAAACTAATGATGTAGTGTATGGTGACTAACATAACATAATAAAAAAATAAAAAGAAATAAAAAAGAAAAAGAAAAAGAAAACAATCCAACAAACACAGAAATACCCTAAATTCTAATTCAAAAAAAGGAAAAAAAATAAGGAAAAAACAGTACAGCCTGGTCCTATTTCTAACTGATTTGAAGGGACACTTTGAAGCACTGTATGATCATTCGATTTGATGTATGAGGAGTGCTGCCTGTACTGCTCTTCTAGGGGAGAGGTCTGCTGCACTGGCTGAGAGTCAATCCCTTCCCAGTAAAAATGTACTTGCCAAGCACAGGGGTGCGGGGTTTTATGTAACTGGCTCCCACCTCTACTGGGGCCTGCTGTGTTGCTCACTGAAATTGACTGTGGTGAGGGTAAAATGGCAACACCCCACTCTCTCATCCCTGGAGAGTGTATCTCACACTACCCGCTGTTCAGGAAGCCCTCACAGAGAACAAGGGCCATGAGTATGCCCAGTGCCACAACTTTCCTGCATTTTATCTTTGGTGTGGGTGGCTTGGATTCAAACCTCCAAATCTTAAAGGCAGGGGCACTGTGCAGATCTGCTCCCTTCTTTGTATTTGAGCCTTGCTGTGCTCTTACTACTGCCTTTGTCCCAAAAAAAACAGTCCCATGCCTGCACAGTGCATGGAATCTATGGTGTGCCACCTGGAAAAGCAACGACCAGGTTATCCACCCTCTGCTGATGCCTCTGCCCCCTGCTGATGAAAGGTCATTTTCTAGTACCTGCAGGGTCTTTTGTCTTTGGAGAGTCAATATACCCTCTAACATGTACTCCATGGAAACAATCTCTCCCTTTGTGACCCAGGAAATCCCTACACCACTTTGTGTGCTCTCCTCCCCAGGAGTGCACGCCGTAGTTCCACTCTGGCAAAAGTCGTGCACTTCCAAAACTTCAGAGATTGAGCTCCACATGCTTTTTGCAAAAAACTGCTACACTCAGTTCCTCTGGCTCTCCAGTCTGTGGTCTGCAGAGGTTTTCTTCTAGTGCAAACCTGACGCTTCATTTTCTTAACCCCTCTCTCTTTCTCTCCCTTTCCTACTCCACTGGAAAGAGTTCCCTCCCCTCCATGGCATGCCAGTTTCTCTTTTCTTGTAGTCTGTACTACCTAACCATCTCTGAATGTCTCAGCTTTGCCAGTCTCTGGGTGGGAAGAAACTAAAACTGGTTCTTGCAATGGCCAGAAAAACTGGGGAAGCTGTTACTCATTCCATTCTCCCTTTTCCCATTAGAAGAATTCCTTTTACCTGGTATGTTCTTTCTTGGTGATGAGCAATGCTGACTTGTGAAATAGGATGTCCAGGAAAACTGAAGGTGTTCCTCCTTTTTTTATGGTCATTCTCAAGTTTTTTAATCCCACTCTGTTGCTGAATTTTCTTAAGTGGAATCTAGTGCTCTCTGGAGGTAGTTTTCTTCATAAATAGCTGTCTAATTACTGATCTTCACAAGCAGATAAAGGCAAAGGTCTCTTAAATGGCCATCACAGTGACATCCTGGGCGTAGTACAATTATGAATGTTTATGCACAGACACAAATATGTTTAGCTTCTCTATATTATATAAAACATGATGAAATAAGTATAAAAACTTACCTTTAGTTCAGTAATTAGTGTTTCAGTAGTTTATCTGACGTAGAAATAATCCAACACTGAATGAATATGATTTCCTTAACGTAGCATAACTAAGGTTGGAAATGAGCAAAAAGATTTTGGAAAGAATATGTATTTTTTTATTTGTTTGTTTGTTTCATTGTCTTTTTAAGATTTTATTTATTTTTTAAATTTTATTATGTTATGTTAGTCACTATACAATTCATCATTAGTTTTTGATGTGGTGATTCACGATCCATTGTTTTCGTATCACACAGAGTGCTCCATGCAGTACGTACCCTCCTTAATACCCATCACTGGGCTAATGAATCCCCACCCGCCTCCCCTATAAAACTCTGTTTGTTTCTCAGAGTCCATAGTCTATCATGCTTCATCTCTCCCTCCGATTTCCCCCCCTTCATTTTTCCCTTCCTTCTCCTAATGTCCCCCATGCTATTCCTTATGTTCCACAAATAAGTGAAACCATATAATAATTGCCTAACCCTGCTTGACTTATTTCACTTAGCATAATATCCTCCAGTCCCATCCATGTTGATGTAAAACTTGGGTATTCATCCTTTCTGATGGCTGAGTAATATATGGGCCACATAAACATTGTATATATGGACCACATCTTCATTAACCATTCATCTGCTGAAGGGCATCTTGGCTCTTTCCACAATTAGGCTATTGTGGACATTGCTGCTATGAACATTGGGGTGCATGTGGCCGTTCTTTTCACTACATCTGTGTATTTGGGGTAAATTCCCGGTGGTACAATTCCTGGGTCATAGGGTAGCTCTATTTTTAATTTTTTGGATTAACAGTGTGGATAACAGGAACCTCCACGCTGTTTTCAAAAGTGGTTGTACCAACTTGCATTCCCATCAACAGTGTAAGACGGTTCCCCTTTCTCCAAAACCTCTCTAACATTTACTCTTTCTTCCCTTGTCCATTTTTGCCATTGTAACTGGTGTAAGATGGTATCTCAGTGTGGTTTGGATTTGAATTTCCCTGATGGTTAATGATGATGAACATTTTTTCATGTGTCTGTTGGCCATTCCTATGTCTTCTTTGGTGAAGTGTCTGTTCATGACTTCTGCCCATTTTTTGATGAATTATTTGTTTTTTGGGTGTAGAGTTTTAGAAGTTCTTTATAGATCTTGTATATCAGCCCTTTATCTGTAGTGTCATTTCCACCTCCTTCTTTTGCTGACTGTTTCCTTTGCTCTGCAGAAGCTTTTTATCTTGATGAAATTCCAAAAGTTCATTTTTGGTTTTGTTTCACTAGCTTTTGGAGACATATCTTGAAAGAAGTTGCTGTGGCCAATGTCAAAGAAGGTATTGCCTACGTTCTCCTCTAGGATTTTGATGGACTCCTTTCTCACATTGAAATCTTTGCTCCATTTTGAGTTTCTCTTTGTGTATGGCGTTAGAGAATGGTCAAGTTTCATTCTTCTGCATTTAGCAGTCCAATATTCACAGCACCATTTATTGAACAGACTGACTTTTTTCCATAGTATATTTTTTCCTGCTTTGTCGAAGATTATTTGACCATAGAGTTGAGGGTCCATATCTGGGCCTCTATTCTGTTCCATTGGTCTATATGTCTGTTTTTGTGCCATTACCATGCTGTCTTGGTGATCACAGCTTTGTAATGTAGCTTGAAATCGGGAAACGTGATGCCCCCAGCTTTGTTTATCATTTCAACATTTCCTTGGCAATTCGGAGTCTTTCTGATTCCATACAAATTTTAGGATTGTTTGTTCCAGCACTTTGAAAAATGTCATTGGAATTTTGATCGGGATGGCATTGAAGGTATAGATTGCTCTGGGTAGCATAGATATTTTAACAATGTTTTTTCTTCCGATCCATGAGCATGGAATATTTTTCCATCTTTTTGTGTCTTCTTCAATTTCTTTCATGAGTGTTCTATAGTTCACAGAGTGTAGATCCTTTACATCTTTGGTTAAGTTTATTCCAAGGTATCTTATTGTTTTTGGTGTTATTGAAAATGGAATTCTTTCTCTAATTTCTCTTTCTACAGTTGCGTTGTTAGTGTATAAGAAAGCAACTGATTTCTGTGCATTGATTTTGTATCCTGCCACATTACTGAATTGCTGTATGACTACTAGTAATTTGGGGGTGGAGTCTTTTGTGTTTTCCACATAAAGTATCACGTCGTCGGCAAAAAGACAGTGTTTGACTTCTTCTTTGCCAATTTGATTACTTTTTTTCTTTTTGTTGGCTGATTGCCTTTGGTAGGACTTCTAGTATTATGTTGAACAATAGTGGCAAGAGTGGGCATCCTTGACGTGTTCCTGATCCCTGTAAGGAAAACGCTCTCAGCTTTTCCCCATTGAGGATGATATTTACTGTGGGTTTTCCATAGATATATTTTATGAACTTGAAGAATGTTCCCTCTATCCCTATACTCTGAAGAGTTTTAATCAGGAAAGGATGCTGTATTTTGCCAAATGCTTTTTCTGCATCAATTGAGAAAACTATATGATTCTTCTCTCTCCTATTATTAATGTGTTCTATGACACTGATTGATTTGCAAATGTTGAACCACCCTTGCATCCGGGGGATAAATCCCACCTGGTTGTGATGGATGACCTTTTCAATGTATGGCTGGATCCTATTAGCTATGATTTTGTTGAGAATTTTGGAATCCATATTCATCAGGGATATTGGTCTGAAATTCTCCTTTTTGCTTGGTTTGGGGATTAAGGTGATGCTGGCCTCATAGAATGAGTTTGGAAGTTTTCCTTCTGTTTCTATTTTTTGAAACAGCTTCAGTAGAATAGGTATTATTTCCTCTTTGAATGTTTGGTAGAATTCCCCAGGGAATCCATCAGGCCCTGGATTCTTGTTTTTGGGGAGGTTTTTGATCACTGCTTCAATTTCTTTACTGGTTATTAGCCTATTCAGGTTGTCAATTTCTTCCTGTTTCAGTTTTGGGACTTTATAGGTTTCCAGGAAGGCCTCCATTTCATCCAGATTGCTCAGTTTCTTGGCATATTGTTGCTGATAATAATTTCTAATATTTGTTTCTATTTCCTTGGTGTTAGTCGTGATCTCTCCCCTTTCATTCATCATTTTATTAATTTGGGTCCTTTCTTCTTTTGGATAAGTCTGGCAAGTGGTTTATTGATCTTATTAATTCTTTCAAAGGACCAACTTCTAGTTTCATTGATCTGATCTACTGTGTTTCTGGTTTCTAATTCATTGATCTCTGCTTTAATCTTAATTATTTCTCTTCTAATGCATACCTTAGGCACCATTTATTGCTTTTTCTCTAGTTCTTTAAAATGTGGAGTTAGTTGGTGAATTCGGGAATTTTCTGTTTTTTTGAGTGAGGCTTGGATGGTGATATATTTCCCCCTTAGGACTGCCTTTGCAGTATCCCATAGGTTTTGGACCAATGTGTTTTCCTTCTCATTGGTTTCCATGAATTGTTTAAGTTCTATTTGATTTCCTGGTTGACCCAAACTTTCTTGAGCAGAGTCGTCTTTATTTTCCAAGTGTTTGAATTTCTTCCAAATTTTTTCTTGTGATTGAGTTCCAGTTTTAAAGCATTGTGGTCTGAGAATATGCAGGGGATAATCTCAATATTTTGGTGTCAGGTGAGCCCTGATTTGTGACCCAGTATGTGGTCTCTTGTGGAGAAAGTTCGAGGAGAATGGGTATTCTGTTGTTTTAGGGTGGAATGTTCTGTATATATCTATGAGGTCCATCTGGTCCAGTGTGTCATTCAAAGCTCTTGTTTCTTTGTTGATTTTCTGCTTAGGTGATCTGTCTATTGCTGAGAGTGGAGTATTGAGGTCTCCTACAATTAACGTATTGTTATCAATATGACTCTTATTTTGGTGAACAGTTGGCTTATGTAGATGGCTGCTCCCATGAGGGGGCATAGATATTTACAATTTTTAGATCTTCTTCTGGGATAGACCCTTTAAGAAGGATATAGTGTCCTTCTGTGTCTCTACAGTCTTTAGTTTAAAATCTAATTTGTCTGATATAAGAATTCCTTCCCTAGCTTTCTTTTGAGTTCTGCTGACATGGAAGATGGACCTCCATCCCTTCACTTTCAGTCTGGATGTATCTTTGGGTTCAAAATGAGTCTCTTGTAGACAGCATATGGATGGGTCCTGTCTTTTTATGCAATCTGCAACCCTGTGCCATTTTATGGGAGCATTTAGGCCATTCAGGTTGAGAGTGATTATTGAAAGATATGAATTAATTGTCATCATGTTGTCTGTGAAGACCTTGCTTTTATAGTTTGTCCATGTAAATTTCTTTTCTATTTCACTCTTGGTGTCTTTCTCCTTTTATAGAATCCCCCTTAATATTTCTTGCAAGGCCAGCTTAGTGGTCACATATTCTTTCAGTTACTGCTGTTCTTGGAAGCTTTGCATCTCTCCATCCATTCTAAATGACAGCCTTGACAGATAAAGTATTCTTGGCAGCATGTTCTTCTCATTTAGTACCCTCAATATGTATCGCCAGCCCTTTCTGGCTTGCCAGTTCTCTGTGGATAGGTCTGACTTTACTCTGATGTTCCTCCCTCTGTACATAAGGAATCTCTTCCGGTTGACTGCCCTTAAGATGGTTTCCTTGGTTCTAAGATTTGCGAGTTTTACTATTATATGCTGGGGCATTGGCATGTTTTTCTTGATCTTGGGAAGGGTCCTCTCTGCCTCTAGGATATGAATGTTTGTTTCATTCCCCAGATTATGGACGTTCTCAACTATGATTTGCTCAAATATATCTTCTAGTCCTCTCTCTCCAACCCCTCATGGATCCCAATAATTCTGACGTTGGAACGTTTAATTGCATCACTCATGTCTCTGATTCTGTTTTCATTGATTTTGAGTTGTTTCTCCCTGGCCCCGTCTTTTTCTTTCTTTCTATCAATTCGTCTTCTAGATCACGAATCTGTTCTTCCGCCTCTCTTACCCTAGCTGTTAGGTTATCTAGAATAGATTGGATCTCATTGATCGCATTTTTAAATTCTTACACTTCAGCTCTCATTTCTACCCTTAGAGACTCTATGTTGCCATTAATCGATTTCTCCATTCTAACTATTGTCTTCACAATTGCTAGCTTGAATTCCATTTCCAACATCTTGGTTATATCTGTATCCATTTGTAAGTCTGTGGCAGAAGTCACAGTCTCTGAGTCTTTCTTATTTTGGGGGTTCCTCCTAGTCATTCTGTTCAGGGGTGATTGAGGGAATGTACAGAGTCCAAATTATTGACCACAACCCAAGCAGGATGCACCTGCTTTATAGGGGCCTTAGGTTGCTGGCTTCTTGTTCTCCCAGCCTGTCTTCAGGAGTAGGGGCTTACCGTGCTATTACTCAGGCAACCCTCTTTGGGCAGAGTTGCCCTGCCCACTGTTCAGGGGAGGGGATGTGTTCAGTGAATCCTGGTTTTGGGGGGCCTTTGTTCTCTGGCGGCTTTCCCTGGCGGCTTACTGTCTCTTCTGAGTCAGAGCAGAAGAGATCATTTCTAACCCTCTGCCTCAGAGCAGAGAGATCACAGTCTGTTCTTCAGTGAGTTCTCCAGTCCACACTATCTACATTTCTGTCTGTGCTGCTATAAACTGCAGTGTCCTGGGTTGTGTGCCCCTTTGCTTTGTTCCCATCCCTTGCCTCCAGGTCAGGGCACATCTCTGCCCTTTGTGCTTCTAAAACCACCAGCTGCCCCCAGTTTGCTCACGTGGCCCCACTGCTCTGGTTTCCATCAGGGGGCTGCCCTAAAGTCCTTTCCCCATCTCTATCTGTCTGTAAGTCTGTTCCCAGTCACCAGCATGGGATGCTTTTGTGCTCCTTATTTCACCTTCTCAGCACCAGCCCTTATGGAAGCCCCCTCCCCCTTCTCCTTATCTTCAGATACGTGCCCAAAGAATCATAGCTCCCTGCTTCATACCTCAAAACCAACCGCCTGCTATATTCTGTTTGTAGAGATCCAGATCTATCTTCTTACATCTCAGGCTGATTTCATAGGTGTTCAGAGTGGTATGGTCCATATCCAGCTCAATTCCAGGGACAAGTTGGAGTAGGGTCCCCTACTCCTCTGCCATCTTTTTCTGAAAAACTATTTTTTTTACTTTAACTTCAATTAGCCAGGAGTACCTGGGTGGCTCAGTCAGTTAGGTGTCTGCCTTCGGCTCAGGTCATGATCCTGGGGTCCTGTGATCAAGCCCTGAACTAGGCTCCCTGCACCGTGGGGAGTCTGCTTCTCCCTCTTCCTCTGCCCTTCCCCCTCTGCTCATGCTCTGTCTCTCACTCTCTCTTTTGAATAAATAAATAAAATCTTTCAAAAATAAATTCAATTAGCCAACATATCATTAGTTTCAAATGTAGAGTTCAAAAATCCTTCAGTTGCATATAGGACCCAGTGCTCAAGCCTCTACACAGCAAAGGAAACAGTCAACAAAGCTAAAAGGCAACATACGGAATGGGAGAAAATATTTGCAAATGACACATCAGATAAAAAGCTAGTACCCAAGATCTATAAAGAACTTAACAAACTCAACACCCAATAAAACAAAGAATCCAGTCAATAAATGTGCAGAAGACATGAACAGACATTTCTCCAAAGAATACATATACATGGCCAACAGACACATGAAAAAATGCTCATCACTTGCCATCAGGGAAATATAAATCAAAACCATAATGAGATACCAGTCAGAATGGCTAAACATAAGACAGGAAACAACAAATGTTGGTGAGTATGTAGAGAAAGTGGAATCCTCTTCCACTGTTGGTGGGAATACAAGCTAGTACAGCCACTCTGGAAAATGGTATGGAGGTTCCTCAAGAAGTTAAAAATAGAGCGACCTTATGACCCAGCAATTGTACTACTAGGTATTTACCCTAAAGATACAAATTTAGTGATCCAAAGGGGCAGCTTTACCCCAATATTTATAGAAGCAATGTCCACAATATCCAAAGTGTGGAAAGAGCTGAGATGTCCATCCACAGATGAATGGATTAAGATGATGTGGTATATATATATATATATATATATATATATATATATATATATATATACAGTGGAATATTACTCAGCCATCAGAAAGGATGAAGAAGGGCACGTATTACATGGAGCACTTGGTGTTATACGCAAACAATGAATCATGGAACACTACATCAAAAACTAATGATGTAACATAACATAAAATATTATTAAAAAATATTCAGTCTGTTTCTAATTAGCCCTTGCATTTTCTTTTTTATTCACAAGTAGTCGCTTTTGATGAACACTTGGTTCCTTGAGGGGCACCCATAGGTTATGGAGCCTAAAGTTTAAGTGACTGTAGGGACCAGAGGCGCTGGAGTGGGAAGGGAAAAGTCTGGCAGGGACATCCAGAGAGGGTAGGAATTTGAAGAGGGAATGTAGCAAAGGATTAAAGGGGTTGATAGGAAGATTAAAGGTGGTAAACAGAGGAGTGGAAGCAATGGAAAAGTAGAGATTTTTAGAGGATTCAGTTTGGGGAGATTGCATGGTTTCCAAAGAGGCTACAAAGTTGAAAATTATCATCAGCAAATTTATACAAACAAGAAGTGGGTAGGCAGTATTGGTAAAACATATAATGAGCAGGGGTTCGTGAAAGGGGCTTCAATCAACTTAGAAGTTCCCAATGGAAAATCAGGATCAGATAAAGAGTAAAAATGCTTTCACAGAGAGCCAGAAAACATTCCACACCAGGAGTGAGGTGGTGAACTCCGCTAAAAACAAGGGCCTAGGAGAAAAACCTTCCAGCTCAGGAATAAGGTAATAAACACCAATCAAAATGAAGAGCCGAAAGAAAAACTTCAGCCTCCAGAGTCAAGGACTAATCCCCAGTCAAGACCAAGAGCCAGGAAGAATGACTTCCACCCCCAGATTTCTATAAGTAATCACAAAGAAACTCATAAAAAGGGGACATAAAATACATTATATACCTAAAATGAGGAGATGAGAGGAGAAAAAATGGGTTCAAAGTTGAACAACCATTAACTTCATATAGAGTGCTATATGCGAAAGAGATTATACACAAACCTAATGATAACCATATATCAAAACCCACTAATAAACATGCAAAGAATAAAGAGAAAGTAATCCAAATATATCACTAAAGAAAATCAGCAAAACATGAGAGAAAGACAAGAAAGGATCAGACAAAATCTCCAAAAACGACCACAAAACAAGTAGTAAAATGGCAATAAATACATATCTATCAATAAGTACTTTGAAAAAAATTACTTTGAATGTAAATGAACTGCATGCTCCAATCAAAACACATATGGTGGATGAAATGGATTTAAAAAAAGGCCCATTTATTTGCTGCCTCAGTTTAGACCTAAAGTCACCTGTAGATTGATAGTGATGAGATGGACAAACATAACATGTAAATGGAATTCAAAAGAAAGTCAGAAAAGAAATATTTATATTGGGCAAAACTTAAAACAAAGACTGTAAGAGACAAATGAGGACACTATATAACGATAAAGGGGATAATCCAACAAAAAGATATAACAACTGCAAATAGTTATGCAACCGACATAGGAGTACCCAAATACATAAAACAGTTAATTATAAACATAAAGAAACTAATCAATAATTCTACAATAATAGGAGGGGATTTTAACACCCTACTTAACATCAATGGACACTTCATCTAAGCAAAACATCAACAAGGAAACAATGGCTTTGAATGACACACTGGACAAGATGGATTTAACAGATACATTCAGACCAATCCATCCTAAAACAGCAGAATACGCATCCTTTTCAAGTGCACACAGAACATTCTCCAGAATAGAGGTTACACATTAACCCAAAAAACAAACATCAACAAGTTCAAGATTGAAATCATATCATGCTTATTTTCTGAACACAATGCTATGAAACTATACATCAACCACAAGAAACAATTTGGAAAGACCACAAATACATGGAGGTTAAATAACATGCTACTAAACAATGAATGGGTCAGACAGGAAATCAAAGAAGAAATTTTAAAAGTATATGGAATACCTTTCAGAATGGCTAAAATCGACATCACAGAAACAGCAGGTGTTGGCGAGAATGTGGAGAAAAAGAAACACATGTAACCTCCTGGTGGGAATGCAAACTGGTACAACCACTGTGGAAACCAGTATGGAGGTCCCTCAAAAAGTTAAAAATAGAACTACCTTAAAATCAAGCAATTGCACTACTGGGTATTTACCCAAAGACTACAAGGACACTAATTCAAAAGGATAAATGTACCCTTATGTTTATAGCAGCATTATTTACAATAGTCAAGATATGGAAGCAGCCCAAGTGTCCATCAATTGATGAATGGATAAAGAAGATGTGAGATTTTATATATATATAATTCAGAAATAAAAATAAACAATGAAATCTTGTTGTCTGCAAGAACATGGATGGAGCTAGAGTATAATGCTAAGTGAAAGAAGTGAGCAAGAGAAAGACAAATACCATATGATTTCACTCATATGTGGAATTTAAGAAACAAAACAAGCAAACAAAGTGAAAATAATAAGAGAGAGACAAAGGAAGAAACAGACTATGCATTATAGAGAACAAACCGATGGTTACCAGAGAGGAGGTGGGTGGGGGATTCAGTCAAATAGGTGATGGGGATAAAAGAGTGCACTTGTCTTAATGAGGACAAGGTGATGTACAAAGTGCTGAATTACCATATTGTACAACTGAAACCAATATTACACTGTATGTTAACTAACTGAAATTAAAATTAAAAACAACAATAACAACAAAGTAAATGGAACCAAATGAAAATGAAAACACAATTATCAAAAACCTCTATGATGCAGCAAAAACACATCTAAGAGGGAAGTTTATAGCAATACAGACCTAAATCAAAAAGCAAGAAAAATCTCAAAAAAAAACCAAAAAACAAACAAACAAAAAACCAAAAAAACCTACCATTAAACCTAAAGGATCTAAAAAGGGACAACAAGCAAAACCTAAAACCTGCAGAAGGAAAGAAATAATAAAGATTAGAGTAGAAATAAATGATATAGAAACTAAAAAAACAAAACAAAACAAAAAAAAAACAGATTAGAAGAGCTCAGTGGAACCAGGAGCTGGTTCTTTAAAACACACACACACACACACAACAAAATTGATAAACCAACACACACTAAAATTGATAAACCTTTAGGCACACATACCAAGAAAAAAAGAGAAAGGGTTCAAATAAATAAAATCACAAATGAGAGAGGAGAAATAACAACCAACACCACAGAAATACAAATAACTATAAGAATATTATGAAAAACTGTATGCCAACAAATTGGACAACTTGGAAGAAATGGATAAATTCCTAGAAACATATAACCTACCAAAACTGAAACAGGAAGAAATAGAAAATTTGAACAGACTGATAACTAGCAAGAAAATTGAGTCAGTAATCAAAAAACTCCCAACAAATAAAAGTCCAGGACCAGATGTCTTCACAGGTGAATTTTACCAAGCATTCAAAGAAGAGTTACTACTTATTCTTCTCAAACTATTCCAAAGAATAGAAAAGGAAAGAAGTCTTCCAAATTCACTCTATGAGGTCAGCATTATCCGGATACCAAAATGGAATAAAGATAGTACTAAAAAAGAAAACTACAGGCCAGTATCACTGATGAATATAGATGCAAAAGTTCTTAATAAAATAGTAGCCAACCAAACTCAACAATACATTAAAAAATCATTCAACACAATCAAATGGGTTTTATTCCTGGGTTGCCAGTGTTGTTCAATATTCACAAATCAATCAACATCATACATCATATCAATAAAAGAAAGGATAAGAACCATATGATCATTTGAATACATGCCGAAAAAAGCATTTGACAAAGTACAACATCCATTTGTGATAAAAAGGCTTCCACAAAGTAGGTTTAGAAGGAACATACCTCAAAACAATAAAGACCATATCTGAAAAACCCAAAACTCACAACATCCTCAGGGGGGAAAAACTGAGGTTTCCTCTAAGGTCAGGAAGAAGACAAGAAAGTCTACTTCCACCACTTTTATTCAACATAGTACTGGAAGTCCCAGTCATAGAAATCAGAAACAAAAAAGAAATAAAAGGCACCCAAATCAGTAAGGAAGAAGTAAAACATTACTGATTGCAAATGACATGACTCAATATATAGAAAACCCAAAAGACTCCACCAAAAAACTGCTAGATATTATAAACAAATTCAGCATAGTTGCAGGATACAAAATCAATGTACAGAAATCTGTTGCATAGACACATGAAAAAGTGCTCAACATCGCTCGGCATCAGGGAAAACCAAATCAAAACCTCAATGAGATACCACCTCACAGCAGGCAGAATGGTTAAAATTAGCAAGTCAGGAAACAACACATGTTGCCGAGGATGTGGAGAAGGGGAACCCTCCTACACTGTTGGTGGGAATGCAAGCTGGTACAGCCACTCTGGAGAACAGTGTGGAGGTTCCTCAAAAAGTTGAAAATAGAGCTACCCTACAACCCAGCGATTGCACTACTGGGTATTTACCGCAAAGATACAAAGGTACGTGCACCCCGGTGTTTATAGCAGCAATATCCACAATGGCCAGACCATGGAAAGAGCCAAGATGTCCATCAACAGATGAATGGATAAGGTAGATGTGGTATATATATACAATGGAATATTATGCAGCCATCAAAAAAACCCAAAGTCTTTCCATTTGCAACGACGTGGATGGAGCTGGAGGGTATTATGCTAAGCAAAATAAGTCAATCAGAGAAAGACATGTATCATATGATCTCACTGATATGAGGAATTCTTAATCTCAGGAAACAAACTGAGGGTTGCTGGAGTGGTGGGGGGTGAGAGGGATGGGGTGGCTGGGTGGTAGACATTGGGAAGGGTATGTGCTATGGTGAGCGCTGTAAATTGTGTAAGACTGATGAATCACAGACCTGTACCTCTAAAACAAATAATACATTATATGTTAAAAAAAAAAAAAAAGAAGAAGAAGAAGGATAGCAGGAGGTGAAGAATGAAGGGGGGAAAATCAGAAGGGGAGACAAACCATGAGAGACTATGGACTCTGAGAAAGAAACTGAGAATTCTAGAGGGTAGGGGTGTGAGGGGATGGGTTAGCCTGGTGATGGGTATTAAAGAGGGCACATATTGAATGGAGCACTGGGTGTTATACACAATGAATCATGGAACACTACATCAAAAACTAATGATGTAATGTATGGTGATTAACATAACATAATAAAATTAATTTTAAAAAAATCTGTTGCATTTCTATTTATCACTAATGAAGCCACAGAAAGAGAGATTAAGGAAACAATATGGGAAATTTAAGAAACAAACTAGCAAAGGAAAATAAGATAAAAACTAAGAAACAGACTCATAACTATAGGGAGCAAACTGATGGACACCAGAAGGGAGGTGAGTGGCATAATGGGTGACAAAGGTGATGAGGATTAAAGAATACAATTATCATAATGAACCCTGAGTAATGTATAGAATTGTCCAATCACATATTGTACACCTGAAACTAATAAAACACTATGTTAACCATACCAGTATTAAAATTAAAAACTTAATAAAATACTCTTCTTTGAATATCTTATTTAAAAATTTAAAATTTTTTTGGATGGAGTAGGACCCATCTGGTAGAATGTGCCATTCAAAGCTACTGTATCTTTGTTATTTTCCTATCTGGATGATTTTTTTTTAATTATGTTATGTTAGTCACCATACAGTACATCATTAGTTTTTGATGCAGTGTTCCATGATTCATTGTTTGTGTATGACACTCAGTGCTCCATGCAATATGTGCACTCGTAAATACCCATCACAAGGCTAACACATCCCCCCACCCCCCTCCCCTCTAAAACCTTGAGTTTGTTTCCTGGAGTCCATTGTCTCTCATGGTTCAACTCCCCCTCCAATTTCCCCCCCTTCATTTTTCCCTTCCTTCTCCTAATGTCCTCCATGCTATTCCTTATGTTCCACAAATAAGTGAAACCATATGATAATTGACTCTCTGCTTGACTTATTTCACTTTGCATAATCTCCACCAGTTCCATCCATGTTGATGCAAAAGTTGGGTATTCATCCTTTCAGATGGCTGAGTAATATTCCATTGGATATATGGACCACATCTGCTTTATCCATTCATCTGTTGAAGGGCATCTCGGCTCTTTCCACACTTTGACTATTGTGGACATTGCTGCTATGAACATTGGGGTGCATGTGGCCCTTCTTTTCCCTACATCTGTATCTTTGGACTAATGCCCAGTAGTGGAATTGCTGGGTCATAGAGTAGCTCTACTTTTAACTTTTTGAGGCACCTCCAAACTGTTTCCCAAAGTGGCTGTATCAACTTGCATTCCCACCAACAGTGTAAGAGGGTTCCCCTTTCTCCACAACCTCTCCAATGTTTGTGTTTCTTGCCTTGTCAATTTTTGCCATTCTAACTAGTATAAGGTGGTATCTCAATGTGAAGGGATGGAGAACCATTTTTCATGCCAATGAATTTCAAAAGAAAGCTGGGGTAGCAATTCTCATACAAGACAAATTAGATTTTAAGCTAAAGGCTGTAGTTATAGATACAGAAGGACACTATACCATGCTTAAAGTGTCTATCCAACAAGAGGATCTAAAAATTGTAAATATCTATGCCCCCAACATGGGAGCAGCCAACTACATAAGCCAACTGTTAACCAAAATAAAGAGACATATTGATAATAATATGTTAATAGTAGGAGACTATTAACAGGAAAATCATCTAAGCAGAGAATCAACAAAGAAACAAGAGCTTTGAATGACACACTGGACCAGATGGACCTCATAGATATATACAGAACATTCCACCCTAAAAAAACAGAATACTCATTCTTCTCAAGCACACATGGAACTTTCTCCAGAATAAACCACATACTGGGTCACAAATCAGGTCTCAACCAATACCAAAAGATTGAGATTATTCCCTGCATATTCTCAGACCACAGTGCTTTGAAACTGGAACACAAACACAAGAAAAATTTGGAAGAAATTCAAACACTTGGAAGCTAAAGACCATTCTGTTTAAGAATGTTTGGGTCAACCAGGAAATCAAAGAACTTAAACAATTCATGGAAACCAATGAGAAGGAAAACACATTGGTCCAAAACCTATGGGATGCTGTAAAGGCGGTCCTAAGGGGGAAATACATAGCCATCCAAGCCTCACTCAAAAAAAAAAATAGAAAAATCCCCAATTCACCAACTAATTTTACACCTTAAAGAACTGGAGGAAAACAACAAATGATGCCTAAGCCATGCATTAAAAGAGAACAAATTAAGATTAGAACAGAGATCAATGAACTAGAAACCAGAAATACAGTAGAGCAGATCAATGAAGCTAGAAGCTCGTTCTTTGAAAGAATTAATAAGATTGATAAACCACTAGCCAGACTTATCCAAAAGAAAAGAGAAAGGATGCAAATTAATAAAATTATGAATGAAAGGGGAGAGATCACAATTAATACCAAGGAAATAGAAACAATTATTGGAAATTATTATCAACAACTATATGCCAATAAATTAAGCAACCTGGAAGAAATGGATGCCTTCCTGGATATTTATAAACTACCAAGACTGAAACAGGAAGAATTTGACAACCTGAATAGACCAATAACCAGTAACAATATTGAAGCAGTAATCAAAAACCTCCAAAAAACAAGGGTCCAGGACCTGTTGGATTCCCTGGGGAATTCTACCAAACATTCAAAGCAGAAATAATACCTATTCTCCTGAAGCTGTTTCAAAAAATAGAAACAGAATGAAAACTTCCAGACTCATCCTATGAGGCAAGCATTATCTTGATCCCCAAACCAGGTAAAGACCCCATCAAAAAGGAGAATTTCAGACGATTATCCTTGATGAAAATGGATTTCAAAATTCTCAACAAAATCCTAGCTAATAGGATCCAACAGTACATTAAACGGGTCATCCACCACAGCCAAGTGGGATTTATCCCCAGGATGCAAGGGTGTTTCAACATTCACATATCAATCAAGGGTGTTTCAACATTCACATACACATTAATAAGAGGAGAGAGAAGAACCATAAGGTCCTCTCAATTGATGCAGAAAAAGCATTTGACAAAATACAGCATCCATTCCTCATTAAAACTCTTCAGAGTGTAGGGATAGAGGGAACATTCCTCAAGTTCATAAAAACCATCTATGAAAAGCCCACAGCGAATATCATCCTCAATGGGGAAAAGCTGAGAGCCTTTCCCTTAAGATCAGGAACACGACAAGGATGCCCACTCTCGCCACTATTGTTCAACATAGTACTAGAAATCCTAGCAACAGCAATCAGACAACAAAAAGAAATAAAAGGTATTCAGATTGGCAAAGAAGAAGTCAAACTCTCTCTCTTCACAGATGACATGATACTTTATGTGGAAAACCCAAATGACTCTATCTCTAAATTACTAGAACTCATCCAGCAATTCAGTAATGTGGCAGGATACAAAATCGATGCACAGAAACCAGTTGCTTTCCTATACACTAATAATGTAATTGTAGAAAGAGAAATTAGGGAATCGATTCCATTTAGAATAGCACCAAAAACCATAAGACACCTTGGAATAAACCTAACCAAAGAGGTGAAGTATATATTTTCATATCTGGATGATCTATCCATTGATATGTTTGGTGTCTTCATCTGTTTCTATTGGTGTCAAAGTTTCATACTCTTCCTGTATTACTATAGATGTTTTTTTTCCTTTTTATGTTAATTGTTGCTTTATGTATTTGGGTGCTCCCATGTCGGGTACATAAATATCTTCTTGTTTGACTATTGTGATTATCATTATGTAGTGTCTTTCTTTGTTTCTTGTTACAGTATTTGTTTTAAAGTCTATTTTTTCCAGTATTGCTATCCTTTCACTTCCATTTGCATGATAAATGCTTTTCTTATTATCATTTTGATTTCAGCCATCATGTGTCCATCATGAATCGGTTGAAGCCAGGATATAGATGGGTCTTGGTTTTTTATCCATTCAATCACCTTATGTGTTTTAATTGAAGCATTTCATCCATATACATTCAACATAATTATTGATAGGGATGCACTTACTGCCATTTTGTTTCTTGTTTTATGGCTTTTTTTTTTTTTTAGTTCTCTGTTCTTTCCTTCCCTTTTCATGTGGTTTTATGGTTTTTATAGTGATATGCTTGACTTCCATCTCCTTTATTTTTTGACAAGTTTTTGATTTGTAGTTACCATTAGGCTTATATATAACATTCTATGCATATAGTAATCTATATTAAATTGATGGCCACTTAAGTTTGAACTATTTTAAATGTACTAATTTTTTAACACTGTCCCCTACATTTTATGCATGTTTTCTTTTTAACATCTTTATACTGTGAATGCCTTAACAGATTTTTATAGATATAATTTTACCAATGTTGTGCCTTTTTTTTTTTTAACTTCTACTTAACAATTTTCCTTTCCACTCAGAATCTTCTTTAACATTTGGTAAGGCTGGTTTAGTGGTGATGAGTTCCTTTTACTTTGTCTAGAAATTTTTTTTTTTCTCTCTCTCCTTCTGTTCTGAATGATAGCCTTGCTGGATAGAGTATTCTGGTTGCCATTTTTGTTTTTGTTTTTTCTTTCAGCACTTTTACTATATCATGCCACTTTCTTCTGGCCTGCAAAGTTTCTGCTGAACAATCCACTGATACCCCTATGGGGTTTCCCTTGTACTTAACTGTTTTCTTTTGCTCCTTTTAAAATTCTCTCTTTATCACTACTTTTTGCCATTTTAAATATTATCTGTCTTGGCGTGGACATCCTTGAGCAATTTTGTTGGGGGGGGTCTCAGTTCTTCTTGGATCTGGATGTTTGTTTTCTTCAAATAAATTTTATGCCCTCTTTTCTCTCTTCTGGGATTGCTATAATGTGAATGTTACACTTTATTATGTCACCAAGTCCCCTTAATCTATTTTCTTTTTTATTTTTTTCTTTCTCTTGTTCAGCTTGTTTTTCATTACTCTGTTCTCCAAGTCACTCACCTGTTCTTCTGCTTCCTCTTGTCTACTATTTATTCCTTCTGGTATAAATTTCGGTTATTGAGATCTTCATTTCTGGTTGGTTCTTTTTTATGTTTTCTACCTCTTTGTTGAGTGTCTCACTGAGGTCCTCTATTCTTTTCTCAAGTCCAGTGAATATCTTCGTGACCATTACTTTAAATTCTCTGTCAGGCATATTACTTATTTCAGGTTTTTTGGGGTTCTTTTTGTTGTTGTTGTTGTTTGTTTGTTTTAGCTCTCCTGCTTTGATTTTATCTTGTTTTCCATTTGGGACATATTCCTCTATCTCCTCATTTTGTCTCTCTTCATCTGTTTCTCTATGGCAGAATTTCAGCTATGTCTCCTGCTCTTTTTTTTTTTTAAGATTTTTTATTTATTTATCTGAGAGAGAGAATGGGAGACAGAGAGCATGAGAGGGAGGAGGGTCAGAGGGAGAAGCAGACTCCCTGCCGAGCAGGGAACCCGATGCGGGACTCGATCCCGGGACTCCAGGATCATGACCTGAGCCGAAGGCAGTTGCTTAACCAACTGAGCCACCCAGGCGCCCCTCCTACTCTTGATAGTAATGGCCTTATCAAGAAGAGGTCCTGTAGCGTTCTGCAGTGCAATGTCCCCTGTTCATGAGAACCTGGTACTTCAGGGGTGTCTCTCTTGTGCATTGTGTGTGCCCTACTATTGTAGCTAAGCCTCATTTGCCTTCAGTCCAGCCATCTGCAATGCCTTTCTTGGCCTGTCATAGGCAGGGTTTTTTTCTGTGTTGTTAGTGGGCCAGTCTAAGGCAGCTTTGGGCTTGTTAGGTTAGACGTGGTGTTTGCCAGAGCTGTAGTGGCACCCAACTACAGATGCTCTCCTTGTGTTGTCTTTTGAGAAAGTTTCATTGGTGGGTGGGGCCTGGAGTCAGAACATATGTTTGCCCTATCCTAACTGTTGGGGATGCAGTCAAACCATTGTGTGGGGTTTCTTTCCCCTCTCCTTGGGTCAGGAGTCACTTTAGGGTGGTTCTTGCCCTGTTGGGGCTCCTTGCACATGCCATGTTTGTGGTGCCACTTTGATGGTCTCTTGTCAAGAGTATGTTGGATAGGTTGGGTCTTCAAGAGAATATTGGGCAGGGCGCATGGTGCCATTAAGGTCCATGCAGGTCCACTGTAGGTGGGAACTTGCAGCCACCCTGGAAAATACCTTCTGGGGCTGGGCTGGAGGGGACAGATCTGCAGAAGAGCATGGGGGCATGGTACACTCTTAGCAAGCTAGGTGAAGAGTGTCTGCTCTGCCCTGGTCTGTGTATCTAGGCTGGAGGGTGAGGAAGATAAATGGTGCTCGCCAGCTCTTTTGTTCTTAGATGTCTCCTGAAGATCCCTACTCTTCCAGCATACACTCTGAGATTAGTAAACAAATCTCCCTCTCATATACCCCAGGTATTTTTCAAACTGCTGCTTCTATGCTGTATCTCAGCAGAAATGTTGTGCTGTCCATTAAGGGCAGCAACTCAGTTTCCTATCACTTCCTGGCTCTACAAGAGCCAAGCTGACTGATTTTTAAAGTTCCAGGTATTCCGTCCCACTGATAGTAAGAACTTGTGAGGTTATGTCACTCTGGTTTTCAAAGCCAAATGTTATAAGGATTCGTCTTCCTAGTGATGGTTCTTCATGCCTTGTGTGGGGTCTGCTCCTCTCCCCTCTCCACGCTTGAAGCCTCCCTCCCTCCTTCAGACAGTCCCATGGGCCAATTTGTCTCCCAACTACATCTCCATCCTTACTCCATTACATTAAGCTGTGGAGAGTCTGTTCTTCCAGTGTTTGGGTCATTTTCTGCATTATTTATACTGATGTGGATGTTTTCTAGCTGTATCCATGGGATGGGGTAAGCCTATGATCCTCCTACTCCACCATATTCCCTGGAAGTTCTAACTTTCATAAATGCTTTCAACTGAGACACCCTATTTTTTAATATAGCGCATTTTAGAAGTAAAGTGGAATATTACAAAAAGCAAGCACATCAACCATTTTGACCAGGAAAACAGTTAATATGTAGAAGAATAAGAAGTACCATAGAATAGATAGAATAGAAATAGTAAAGTGAGGAGAATGTACTGGGAATTTAATTCTTTTTCAGATTTTACCCTTTATATCCCCCACACACTTCCCTGATATTTTCACGCTACAAAAAATGAGTAGATGGTCATCTGTAGGGGGAAAAAAGTCATATTTTGACAACAATTTTAGTAATATTTTGTATTTGGTGTTATTATAAAACATTTACTAAAAACTCACAATTTACTAAATAGTAGTCATATAGAACTAACACAGCAATGAGAGACAAAATTTATTGGGACCTTAATGGATTTATAGGAATTCAAAGTTACACAGCAAGGACTGAGTGTCACAAAAGATAGCATTGATTGGCTGCTGCAGCACCATCTCACAGGGGTCATTTGCCTTGGTGAGTTCACTAGAATCCAGGCCATGGCCTTCAATCTTAGACGTCTACAGCCTGATCTTGGTTATGTCCCAGAATTCATCCAAATTCAGAAGGTGAAATTATGCTGATTATATCATAAGACTGAAAGATATAAACACAGAAGGAGAATTTATTAATTTATATTGAGAAATGCAAGTATCATACAGGTCAGATATGACTGTTGAGAAGATAACACACTTTCCCTTCTAGGTGGATTACAAGAAAAACAGAATTATTAGAGCATTTCTTCACAAACATAAAATGTAAGTCATAGGATGCTGGTAACTGGCATCTTGCTTTATATCTGATGAGTCTGACTGCACAGTGAAGATTCATCTGTCACATAGACCAGATCTTTCCATCACCCTAGGAGTTTTTCCTTAAGAAAAGTGCTGGAATGTCTTTCTCTGTGTTTCTCATTTTTATAGGCTTCCTTAACTGATCAGCTGGCCCCATGTTGACCCTCTTAGCCTTCAACATATTCTTATGTTCCTTAGAAGATCTGTATTTATTTTTTTAAGATTTTATTCATTTATTTGTCAGAGAGAGAGGGCACAAGCAGGAGGAGTGGCAGAGGGAGAAGCAGGCTCCTTGCCAAGCAAGGAGCCCAATGCGGGACCCAATTCCAGGACCCTGGGATCATGACCTGAGCCAAAGGTAGACGCTTAACTGACTGAGACACCCAGGCATCCCATATTTATTTACACAAGTGATACATGAATATAATGGAACTGTATATAATCCAAACACCATACACAAAACTTTTGCCAACAAACTTCTGCCTTTCTTCAGTCTATCTCCAGAAGACAACACAAGTATAAGTTCTTCCTAGACTTTTCTTTATGCATTTAAATGTACACAGCAATAGTATTTACAGTAATATAAAGCTTTAGATAAGAGGTTTTGAATATAAGTTAAATCATACCATACTTACTATTCCACTAATTGTTTTGATCCACTTAATGTCACAATGATTTTCTATATCAAAATATAACTTTCCCAATATTTCAACTGCCTCACGATATTACATTCCATAACAGAATAATTTATTTAGCATTCCTCTCTTAAAAAGCACTTAGTATACATACAACTTTTCTTTATTGCAAACAACGAAGTGTATTTATTCATACGTAGGAATGTTTTCATAGTTTCCATAAATAAAATATGTATTAAAGAGCATACACATTAAAGTTTTGATATTGTATTGTATTAAAAATCACACTCTCATAGACAGTGTATATTTCACCACATTCTTCTTAAAACTGAAGATTATGAAGACTTTGATTATTGGAAGTATGACTGGCTAAAAGTGGTATCTCATATTGAATGATATTTCCATGATAATCACGAAATCAATTTATTATTGGACATTCATATTTTAAACTTCTAAGAACTCTCTATTTTTCTATTATTTGTGTTTTTGTATTACTATATTAGTGTTTTGTACATTTTGGAAACTAATGTATCCATAATATGTCTTTGAAGTGTTATTACATTGTATACAAATTTTTTTCTAAGTTTGTTTATGATGTCTTTGATCATAAAGGCTGAGTGTTTTATATAAAAATATTTTATTTTCAAGGTAATAGATATTCAAACAAGGGAAACAATATGAAATGTATAAAGATGTTAATAATATCTCCCAACAAACTCCCTTCCCAATTTCCAAGGTTAACAGATGTTGAAAGTCTGAGGTGGTAGTGACATCAGCAAGTTGACAGTATAGAAGTTTCCAATGCTCCTCCCCTCACAGAAACATCAATTTGAGTGGCAATCCATACAAAAACACACCTTTCCAGGAGCTGAAGGTTCCAGGTGAGGGATTAAAGCACGAGGGTGGAGTACAGACATAGGAAAAGATGCACTAAAAAGGGTAGCAAAGACTCTCAAATTACCCCGAAATGATGGCAGCCTAGCACAGACAGAGACACTGTTCCCATGGGGGAAAGAGAGTTACATGAATACCTGACTTCACTACAGACCCAATCATAAGGCCTAAATCAGTGCCAGGCCAGCCCCCATGGCCCCAGGCACCAAGTAGGTTCCCAAGGACCTAGGTACCTAGCCCACTCTAGTGCCAAGGTGGCCCACAAAGACCCAGGACCCAGACAAGCTCCTAGAGACCCAGTCTCCTGGCCCACCACAGCACCTTGTCAACCCTTGTGGACACACCCTCCAGACCACCTCCCAGAGACACAGCCTCTAGACCATCTCCTGCTGCACAAGGTACCAAACTTCTCTTAGCATCAGATAGTGTTTCATGGACCTAGAACCTGACCCTCCACTGTGCCAGACTGGTCCCCAGAAACCTAATGTCAAAACCCACCCCATGATATGGTAGCCCCCATGGACCCAGACTTTTGACTGGCTCCTCTTGCTCCCAACCCACAAACTGCCCTAGCACTGGGCAAGTCCCATCAGAATCAGCTACCAAACAACCTCTTGTAGAATCTGGGTCCCAACCACACCCAGCACCAGGCCATCCCCTGCAGATCAAATCACTAAGCCATCACCTGCAGTCCTAGACTCCTGGCTAATGCCATGGCCCTGGGTTAACCACAGCACCAGGCTTGCCCCCAGAAGATCTAGGCTCTAGGCCAGCTCCCAGGCTGATGGTCAGCCCCAGTGCTAAGCCAAATATCAAAGACACAGACTCTAGTGTGGTTCCTATTAACCTAGAATCCTGACGCCCTTTACAGTGGACCCCAACACCAGACCCACCCATCATACACAAACACCAGTCCATTCCCAGGGACACAGGTTCCAGGTCAATTCCTCTAGATCCAAGCACTAGGCCTGGAGAATCAGACCTGTCTGCTGGAGGACTCCACCTGCAAGACTACCCAAGACTCCACTAAAAGGGCCAACCAGAATCTCTGAACAGGTTGACTGGTAAAGAGATTTTCTTGAAAAAGGAAGTATGTAAAAAATAGAAGAGATGCTTACTTCTTCAAATGCACAGGCACCAATACAAGGCCACAAGAATCACAAATCATTAAAGAAACATGATAGCAACAAAGGAAACTAATATAGTGCCTCTAAAGAAATGGAAATCTCTGAATTATCAGACCAAGAATTCAGAAGAATCCTCTTAAAGAAATTTACAGAACTATAAGACAACACAATAGACAACTAAATAAAATTAGGAAAACAATTCATGAAAAAAAGTGAAAAGTTCAACAAAGACATAGAAAACTTAAAAAAAAAAACAGGAACCAGAGCTAAGATGTCAGCATAGTAAGGAGGACCCTAGGGTAGCCTCATCCCTCAAACACAGCTAGATAACTATAAAATCATTCTGAATTCCCAAGAAATTGACCTGTGGACTGGCAGAGCAAACTGCACAACCAGAGGTAGAGAGAGGCCACATAGAGGAAGGTGGAGACAAGGATTTGGGGAGAAACAGATCACTGGAGCTGTGTTGGGGAGAAAGGCCTAGTCTAGGAGAAAGGCAAAAGAGAGTGGAGCACACAGGGATATGCACAAGAAGAACACTTCCCCAAAGCCATTGGCTGGGAAAACGAGGGAGGCTGACTTTCATAAGTTTTTGTAACCAGTAGGGCTCAAAGACTGGAGTTTTAAAGGTCTGTGGGCTTGGCTGGGATTGAGACTTGAGGGCACTGCTCTATTCCTGGGAAAGAAGGCAGGCAAGCAACCCCGGAGCACAGGGTACAATCTGAGGATTGACTAAGGTGCACAGAGAGAGACTGTTCACTCTTCTTGGAGCACATCTGTGAGAGGAGGCATTGCCTCTCTGGAACAAAGGAACTGGCAGGTACCATTTCATACCACTGCCTCTAAGCATAGGCACAGAGATACCTGCTGAGGGCAACTAACCTGGACACTGGCAATTTAGCCTGTATTGCTCCAAATCCCACACCCCTGCCCTTGGGTGTGACTGCCCTTCTGGGTCAAAACTGCATCAGTCCCAGTATGGTAAGACACTCCTCCAGAAGACCAGCATAGGTCCCCACGATATCAGGTCCCTAAAGTCTGGAGTTTTAAGTCAGCAGGCTTGGCTATTATAGAATCCAAAGGGCACTATGCTGCTGAAGGCAGGCAAGCAACCAGGAGACAGACAGTGTGAAAACAGTGATCTGAAAAATACCAAGGATGCATGAGGTGAAATAATTCATTCTTCTGGGAGAGATTACCTGAGATCAGCGAGAATGGATTCCCATCTCTGAGGACAAAGGAGTGGAATGGTGCCATTTCCCTCCCCCACCCATCAACATAAATAAACTTCAGTAAACACCACAGCATCGACATTGGCTGCCTAACCTATTTATACCAACTCCCACCACCCTGAACTCTGCTGGTACTGTTTTTTTCAGGCAAGTGTGCCTAATGAACAAAGCAGTGGGCACCTTCAACAGAAGACCAGCACACACCACCACATGCACCATGTCTACTGACCATAGAGTTCTGCAAATCTTCAGTTCTAGCGGAAATAGAATCAGGTCTCCTTTAAAAAGCAGAACAGAGCACACTCTAGTTAAAACTCCCAACACTCTGGCCAAGGTCTAAACAATGCCCACTGCAGGGAAGGAGAACCTCTGCTGAGGACTGACCTGAATGATAGGACAGCCAAAACAGCAGCAGAGGACACACAGCACACACCAAAGACACTTCATGAAGAGCCAGGCCCTGGATATTATATGACTGCTTTTTCATAAAACCATTACCTTCAGGAGCAGGAAACACACATGATATTCTAACAAAGAGAAGACGGAAACATAGACAAAATGCCAAGAAGGAGAAATTCATCCCAAGAGAAAGAACAAGAAAAGGTCACAGACAGAGATCTAATCAAAACATAAGTAAGGAGAAAGAGGGTTGGGAAGATGGCAGAGGAGTAGGGGACCCTAATTTTGCCTGGTCCCTGGAAATCAGCTACATCGTTATCAAATCATTTTGAACACCTGCAAAACCAACTGGAGATCTGAGAAAAGAATTGTTATAATTCTACAAATAGAAAAGCAAACACTTTTTGCAAGGGAGTAGGTGCAGAGACGTGAATCTGAGGCAATATATCAGAAAATAAACCGTGGGGAGAGGGAGCCTCCTAAGCCAGGTACCCAAAATTGTTAACAGAAGCAGAGTGCAAAATTGGAATTTTTAGAAGTTCGCCTGAAAGGCACTAAGGAGGTGGAGCAGGGCAGAATCCCAGGTGGGACAGTGTGGTCTCAGGATCCCTGGGGTCACAAAAATAACAGGGGTGCCTGAGTGTGGCAGAGTTCCCAGGTATGGGAGCTGGGAAGCTGGTTGCAAACAGCGAGCCCAGGTGCCAGCTTTCTGCTCCATGTTGCCATAAACTGTGAACTACTGTGCAGTTCTGTGACCACACTTGGAGCAGGGGCCCAGCAAGAGGCAGAACCACGGGGAGACCCCCCCTCCCACCCCCAGGAAGAACTGCATGGGTGCTTGCCACAGGGGTCCATAAAGTTTGGATACTCGCAATGGGGTCATATGCCTGAGATAAAAACGCTCGATCACAGGCTGGGTGAACACAGAGTTCAGACAGAAACCAAGGAGACAGGAGCAATTGACTGCTTTTATGTTAGAGCTCACTGAAGAGTAAAGGGCGTGAACTATCAGCTCCAAGGCTAGAGATAAGGGTGGCGACATTTTCATCTCCAACACCAACTCTGGAGTGGCTTACACTGAGTCTGGCCCCCTGGCAAGAGGGGGGGTGCAATTCCACCCGAACAAATACTCCTGAGAATCAGTTCAACAGGGCCTTCCCCAGAAAACCAGCAGGAACTTCCAGCTAATACGAAGTTTACCAATCACACAGAACTGTAGAACTCCAGCTCTTGGGGAAAGAAGTATATATCATTCGTGTTTTTTTCTTATTTTTAGTCCTTCAGTTTTATATTTTATATTCCTTTTCAGCTACTTTCTTATTTTATCAGCTACTTTTAAAGTCTTTTTTTAATTTTCATTTTTACACTTATGGTAAATAAATAAACGAAGTAAATATTTCATTTTTGGCTTCCTTTCATTGTATTCAACTTCATTTATATATGAGTTTTTCATTCTTTCATATTTTGGGATCTAGATTCTTATAACAAACAGACCAAAATATACCCAGGATCTATTTTATTCTTCTGTTCTGTTCAACTTCCTGTATGATTTTATTCTCATTATTTCCTTTTATTTCTTTTTGGTTTCTGTTCTCTTCTGATTTGTGTAGTGTATATTACTCTGGTGTCATTATCATTCTTTTGTCTTTCAATTTCTTTATTTTATATGATGTTATTAATAAAAATATATCTTTTTTTAAATTTTATTATGTTATGTTAGTCACCATACAATACATCATTAGTTTTTGATGTAGTGATCCACAATCCATTGTTTTCATATAACACCCAGAGCGCCATGCAGTACGTGCCCTCCTTAATACCCATCACCAGGCTAACAAATTCCCCCTCTCCGCTCCCCTCTAAAACCATGTTTGTTTCTCAGGTCCATATTCTCTCATGGTTCATCTCCCCCTCCAATTCCCCCCGCCCATTTTTCCCTTCCTTCTCCTAACGTCCTCCATGTTATTCCTTCTGTTCCACAAATAAGTGAACCCATATGATAATTGACTTTCTCTGCTTGACTTATTTCACTTAGCATAATCTCCTCCAGTCCCATTCATGTTGATGTAAAAGTTGGGTATTCATCTTTTCTGATGGCTGAGTAATATTCCATTGTATATATGGACCACATCTTCTTTTTTTTTTTTTTAAAGATTTTATTTATTTATTTATTGAGAGAGAATGAGAGACAGAGAGCATGAGAGGGAAGAGGGCAGAGGGAGAAGCAGAACCCCGCTGAGCGGGGAGCCCGATGCGGGACTCGATCCTGGGACTCCAGGATCATGACCTGAGCCGAAGGCAGTCGCTTAACCAACTGAGCCACCCAGGCGCCCACGGACCACATCTTCTTTATCCATTCATCTGTTGAAGGGCACCTCGGCTCTTTCCACAGTTTGGTTATTGTGGACATTGCTGC
>NC_138385.1:64575237-64593409 GCF_054177405.1 Leptonychotes weddellii
GCTGGCATGGAAGATAGATCTCCATCCCTTCACTTTCAGTCTGGATGTATCTTTAGGTTCAAAAAGAGTCTCTTGTAGACAGCATATGGATGGGTCCTGTCTTTTTATCCAATCTGCAACCCTGTGCCATTTTATGGGAGCGTTTAGGCCATTCACGTTGAGAGTGATTATTGAAAGATATGAATTAATGGTCATTATGTTGCCTGTGAAGATGTTGTTTTTATAGATTGTCCCTGTAAATTTCTGTTGTAGATCACTCTTGGGGTATTTCTCCTTTTAGAGAACCCCCCTTAATATTTCTTGCAGGGCCGGCTTAGTGGTCCCGTATTCCTTCAACTTCTGCTGGTCGTGGAAGCTCTGCATCTCTCCATATATTCTAAATGAAGGCCTTGCCGGATAAAGTATTCTTGGCTGCATGTTCTTCTCATTTAGTACCCTGAATATGTCTTGCCAGGCCTTTCTGGCTTGCTAGGTCTCTGTGGATAGGTCTGACGTTATTCTGATGTTCCTCCCTCTGTATGTAAGGAATCTCTTCCCCCTAACTGCCCTTAAGATGGTTTCCTTGGTTCTAAGATTTGTGAGTTTTACTGTTACATGCCGGGGTGTTGGCCTGCTTTCCTTGATCTTAGGAGGGGTCCTCTCTGCCTCTAGGGATCGAATGTTTCTTTCATTCCCCAGATTAGGGAAGGTCTCAGCTACGATTTGCTCAAATACATCTTCTAGCCCTCTCTCTCTCTCCACTCCCTCCAGGATTCCAATTATTCTGACATTGGAACGCCTCATGGTGTCACTTATTTCTCTGATTCTATTTTCATGGATTCTGAGTTGTTTTTCCCGGGCCTCCTCTTTTCCCTTTTTATCTATTATACTGTCTTCCAGGTCGCTTATTCTCTCTTCTGTCTCAATTACCCTAGCTGTTAGATTATCTACATTGGATTGGATCTCAATGATAGCATTTTAAGTTCTGCCAATTCACCTTTTATTTCTGCTCTTAGAGGCTCTATGTTGCCATTAATTGATTTCTCCATTCTAGCCATTGTCTTCACAATTGCTAGCCTGAATTCCAACTCCAACATCTTGGTTATATCTGCATCCATTTGTAAATCTGTGGCATAAGTCATAATCTCTGAGTCTTTTCTGTTTTGGGGGCTCTTCCTCCTAGTCATTCTGTGGATGGGTGTTTGAGGGAATGTATAGAGTCCAAGTTATTGACCAGAACCCAAGCAAGATGCACCTGTTTTCTTGGGACCTTAGGGTTGCTGGCCTCTGATTTTCCCAGCCTGTCTTCTGGGGGAGAGGCCTGCCGTGCTGTTACTCAGGCGACCCTGTTTGGGCGGAATTGCCCTGCGCCACTGTGGCGGAGGATGGGCTCAGTGGGAATCAGTCTTTGGGACTTTTTGTTCTCTGGCACCTTTCCGTGGTGGCTTTCCACGTCTCTTCCACGAGTCAGGGCAGAAGAGACCGTTTCCAACCCTCTGCCTCAGAGCAGAGAGACCTCAGTCTGTTCTTCAGTGAGCTCTCCATGCCACAGTGTCTCCGTTTCTGTCCATGCTGCTATAAAGTGCAGCATCCTGGGTTGTGCGCCCCTCCGCAGTGCTCCCAGTCCTGCCTCCAGGTCGGGGCGTGTCACTGTCCTTTGTGCTTCTAACACCGCCAGCCGCTCCCAGTTCGCATGCGTGCGCAACTCCACCGCTTGGGGTTCTGTCCTGGGTCGGCAGTTCGTGTGCACACAACTCCACCACTCAGGGTTTCCACCCCGGGGGTTGCAGTTCACTGGCGGGACCCCGGCGCACCGGGTTTCCATCTGGGAGGCTGCAGTTCACGTGCGCGTGACCGTGGCTCTGGGTTTCTGTCCAGGGGGCTGTGGTTCCCAAGCATGTGACCCCGTCGGTCTGGTTTTCCAACCCGGAGGCTGCCCTAAAGTCCTTTCCCGACGCTACCGGTCTGTGAGTCTGTGCCCCGTCCGCAGCACGCGAGGCTGTCACTCACCGGCGGTGTAGGATCCCCACATCCAGGCACCCTCCCGCTGCGGTTTATCCTCCGATATCTGCCCGCAGAATCACAGCTCTCCGCTTCATACCTCAAAACCAACCGCCTGCGATATTCTGTTTGTAGCAATCCAGATCTTCTTACATCTCAGGCTGGTTTTGTGGGTGCTCAGTGTGGTCTGGTAGATATCCAGCTCAATTCCGGGGACCAGTTGAAATAGGGTCCCCTACTCCTCCGCCATCTTTCCCCCTAGTCCTTCAATTTCTTATTTTATTTTCCCTTTCATCTATGTTTTTATTTTGTTAATTATTTTTAAGCCTTCTTTAATTTTCATATTTATACCTATGTTTTATATTTTTTTTTCATTTTTGGCCTACTTTCATTGTATCCAATTTCATTTTTGCATGTGTGTATATATATATATATATTTTTTTTTTCTTCCCTTTCCTATTTTGGGATCTAGTTTCTTCTAACAAACACACCAAAATACACCCAGGATCTAGTTTATTGTTCTCATGTGTTAAACTTTGTTTAATTTTATTTTCATTTTCTTTCTTTTCTTTCTTTTTAGTTTCTGTTCTCTTCTGATTTGTGTAGTTATATTTTTCTGGTGTTGTTGATATTTGTCTATTTTCCCTCTCTTTCATTTATTCTTTTCTGCACATAATGACAAGACCAAAGAACTAACCCCAAAAAAGAGAACAAGAGGCAGTACTCATTGCCCGGGGTTTAATAACTATGGATACAAGATGTTGGAACTAGAATTCAAATAACAATTATAAAGATATTAGCTAGGCTTGAAAATAGCACAGCAGACACTAGAGAATCCCTTACTGGAGAAATAAAAGACTAAAATATAATCAGGTCAAAATAAAAAAGGCTATTACTGAGATTCAATAAAAAATGGAGGCTCTAACTGTTAGGATAAACAAGGCAGAAGAGAGAGTCAGTGATATAGAAGACAGTGATGGAGAATAAGGAAGCTGAGACAAAGAGAGATAAACAACTACTAGATCATGAGGGTAGGATTTGAGAGATCAGCAATACCATAAACCAAAATAATATTAGAATATTTAGGGCCCCAGAGGAAGAGGACAGAGAGAGGGAATTTAAACAAATTATACTGAAAACTTCCCTAATCTGGGGAAGGAAACGAGCATTCAACTCCATAAGGCACAGAGAACCACCCTCAAAATCAATAAAAACAGGTCAACACCTCAACATATAATAGTGAAGCTTGCAAATTTCAGAGGTAAAGAGAAAATCCTGAAAGTAGCTCAGGAAAAAAGGTCCTTAATATACAAGGATAGAAACATAAGGCTGGCGGCAGACCTGTCCACAGAGACCTGGCAGGCCAGAAAGGACTAACACGATATATTCAAGGTGCTAAATGAGAAAAATATGCAGCCAAGAATACCTTATCCAGCAAGGTTCTCATTCAGAATAGAAGGAGAAATAAAGAGCTTCAAGGGCAAACAGAAACTAAAAGAATTTGTGATCCCTAAATCAGGCCTACAGGAAATACTAAAGGAAATACTTTAAGCAAAGAGAGAACCCAAAAGTCACAAAGATCAGAAAGGAACAGAGACAATATACAGAAAGAGTGGCTTTATAGGTAATACAATGGCACTAAATTCACATCTTTCAATAATTACTATGAGTAAATGAGCTAAATGCACCAATGAAAAGACACAGGGTATCTGATTGGATAAAAAAGCAATACCCATCAACATACTGTCTACAAGAGACTCATTTGAGACCCAAAGACACTGGCAGATTGAAAATGAGGGGAGAAACATTTATCATACATTATCATACTAATGGATATCAAAAGAAAGTTGGAGTAGCAATCCTTATATCACAGAAATTAGATTTTAAACCAAAGACTACAATAAGAGATGAAAAGGGACACTATATCATAATTAAAGGGTCTCTCCAACAAGAACATTTAACAATTTAAAATATTTATGCCCCCAGTGTGGGAGCAGCCAATTATATAAACTAATAAATAACAAAATTAAAGAAACACATTGATAAAAATATATCAATAGTATGGGACTTCCAACACCCCACTCACAGCAATGGACAGATCATCTAAGCAGAAAATCAATAAGGAAACAAAGGCTTTGAATGACACACTGGACCAGATGGACTTCACATATATACTCAGGGCATTTCATCCTAAAGCAAAAAGAAATACACATTCTTTTCGAGTGCACATGGAACATTCTCCAGAATAGATCACATACTGGCTCATAAATCAGGTCTGAACTAGTACAAAAAAACTGAGATTATACCACGCATATTTTCAGACCACAATGCTTGCTATAAAACATGAACTCAATCACAAGAGAAAATTTGGAAGGAAGACAAATACATGGAGGTTAAAAAGCATCCTACTAAAGAATGAGTGGGTCAACCAGGAAATTAAAGAAGAACTTTAAAAACTCATGGAAACAAATGAAAATGAAAACACAGCTATTCAAAAACTTTGGGATGCAGCAAAAGAGGCCCTAAGAGGGAAGTATATAGCAATACAAGCCTTTCTCAAGAAACAAGAAAAGTCTGAAATACATACCCTAACCTTACACCTCAAGGAGTTGGATAAAGAGCAGCAAATAAAGCCTAAATCCAGCAGGAAAAGAAAAATAATAAATATTAGAGCAAAAAGTAATGAAATAAAAATCAAAAGAAGAGTAGAACAGAACAATGAAACTAGGAGCTGTTTCTTTGAAAAAATTAATAAGATCGATAAACCCCTAGCCAGACTTACTAAAAAGAAAAGACAAAGGACACAAATAAATAAGATCATGAATAAAAGAGGAGAGATCACAACAAACACTGAAGAAATACAAACAATTATAAGAATATATTAGGAGCAAATAGCTGACAAATTAGGCAATCTGAAAGAAATGGATGCATTCCTAGAAACATAAAAACTACCAAAACTTAAACAGGAAGTAATAGAAAACCTAAACAGACCAAAACCAGCAAATAATTTGAATACAAACAAGAGTCCAGGACTGAATGGCTTCCCAGGGTAATTCTACAAACAAAATTAAAGAAGATTTAACACCTTTTCTTCTTCCTCCTCCTTCCTCCTTCCTCCTTCTTCCTCCTTCCTCCTCCTCCTCCTCCTTCTTCTTATTCCTTTTTTCTTTTCTTTCTTTCTTTCTTTTTCTTTCTTTCTTCTTTCTTTCTTCTTCTCCTTCTCCTCTTTTTCCTCTTCTTCTTCTTCTTGTTTTTTAGAATTTATTTATCTGAGAGACAGACAGAGAGACAGAGAGAAAACGAGAGAGAGCACAAGCAGGGAGGAGAGGGAGAAGCAAGTTCCCTGTGAACAGGGAGTCTGATGTGGGGCTCGATCCCAGGCCCCTGAGATCATGACCTGAGCCCAAGGCAGACGCTTAATTGACTGAGCTACCCAGGCACCCTAACACTTATTCTTCTGAAACTATTTCAAAAAATAGAAATGGAAGGAAAACTTCCAAACTCTATCTATGAGGCCAGCATTACCTTGATCCTAAAACCAAAGACCCCACCAAAAAGGAGAATTACAGACCAATATCCCTGATGAACATGGATGCCAAAATTCTCGCCAAGATATTAGCCAATAGGATCCAACTGTATAGTAAAAGGATTATTCACCATGACCAAGTGGGATTTATTCCTGGGCTGCAAGGACGGTTCAACATCTGCAAATCAATCAATATGGATACACCACATTAATAAAAGAAAAGACAAGAACCATATGATCCCCTCAATGGATACAGAAAAAAAAATTGACAAAATACAGCATCCTTTCTTGATTAAAACTCTCCACAGTGTAGGGATAGAGGGAACATACCTCAGCATCATAAAAGCCATATACCAAAAGCCCAAAGAGAATATCATTCTCAATGGGGAAAAACTGAGAGCTTTTGCCCTAAGGTCAGGAACACAACAGGGATGTCTACTCTCACCACTGCTGTTCAACATAATACTGGAAGTCCTAGCGTCAGCAATCAGACAACAAAAAGAAGCAGAGGAATGAATCAATGATAGAGAAGACAAAATAAGGGAAAATAATGAAGCTGAAGCAATGTCCACAATAGCCAAACTGTGGAAGGAGCCGAGATGCCCTTCAACAGATGAATGGATAAAGATGTGGTTCATATATACAATGGAATATTACCTCAGCCATCAGAAAGGATGAATACCCACCATTTGCATTGACATGGATGGAACTGGAGGGGATTATGCTAAGTGAGGTAAGTCAAGCAGAGAAAGACAATTACGGTTTCACTCATATGGGAACATAAGGAATAGCACAGAGGATCACAAGGGAAGGGAGGGAAAACTGAACGGGAAGAAATCAGAGAAAGATACAAACCATAAGAGACTCTGGACTCTGAGAAACAAACTGAGGGTTACAGAGGGGAGTGGGGTGGGGGGATGGAGTAACTAGGTGATGGGTATTAAGGAGGGCATGTGTTGTGATGAGCACTGGGTGTTATATGCAACTAATGAATCGTTGAACACTACATCAAAACTGATGATATACTATATGCTGGCTAACAATATAATAAACAAAGAGAAAAGAATGAAGCTGAGAAAAGACAGAAAGAAGAACAATGGATCATAAGAATAGACCCAGGGAACTCATGACTTCATAAAGTGTAATAACATTCATATCATAGAAGTCCCCAAAGAATAAGAGAGAGAAAAGGGGGAGGATGGTTTATTGGAGGAAATTACAGCTGAAAACATCCCTAAACTGGGGAAGTAAACAGACACATATATCCAGGAGGCACAGAGAACTTCCATCAAAACCAACAAAAGCAAATCAACACCATGACACATCATAGTTAAATTTTCAATATATAGAAATAAAGAGGAGGGAAGGAGTTAAGACAGCAGAGCAGTAGGGGGATCCTAGACTTGCCTTGTCCCTCGAACACAGCTAGATACATGTCAAATCATTCCAAACACCCAAGAAACCAATCTGAATGTAGAGAAAAAAACTACAGAACTATAGGGAGAAAAGAAGCTGCATTATAAAAGATAGGAGGTGCAGAGTCACGATTCTGTGGAAAACAGAATCATGGGTGCTATGGAGGGGAAGGGGACCTTAACCGTGGAGAGAGGACAGAGAGGGATAGAGAGAAAACAGAGAGAAAGTGGCCTGCAGGGGTTTGAACAAGAGAAACACTTCCCCAAAACCACTGAGTGGGAAAACTAGAGCAGTTGATTATCACCAGTTTTACAAGCAGCAGAGCCCAATGTTTGAAGCTCTAGAAGTCTTCCCCACCACTAGGTAGAGACTGGCAGGCATAGTTGTGCTTCTGTGGGGAAGGAGGGCAAAGGCCCGCGGGTACACATTCTGGATTGAGGATCCCTGGGGTTGCACTGGGAGAGACAGTTCATCTTAAAGTGCATTTGGGGGAGGTGGATTGGCCACTCAGGGGACAAAAGAGCTGGTGGGCACCAATGTGCTGCCCTGTACATTAGCATAAAGACAGACACCTGGTAAGGGCAGCAAAACTGGGTGCTGGCTATTTGCTGAGCTTTATCATAAACTCCCAGCCCCTGCATGAATGTATGACTGGTTTTGTGGGACAAACCAGAACCAGCCACAGCATGGGAAGACCCTCCTCCAGAAGATCAATGTGGATCTGGACTGCACCAGGACCATAAAATTTGGAGGTGTGAAAAACAGCCATGAACCTGAGATAAAACAGGAGTACTGTGCTGTCTGGCAGGTAGACAACTCAGACACAGACAGAGTGAAGGCAGGGATCTGAGGGAAGATGGGGACACAAGAAGGGAGACAGGTATAAGTTCCCCACTCTGGAGACCACAGCTTAGGGCAACTACATACCCCCACCCCGCTCATCAGCACTGACAGAATTCAGTGAGAAACACAGCGCACCCAGGGGAGACTGGAGCCACTTACATCAAGCCTCGCCCCCATGAGACCTGCAGGTGCGTGTTCACTAGGGCAGGTCAGCCTGAGAAACAGGACAGCAGGCCCCTCCACTGAAAGACGAGCACAAAACCCTCACACATAGAAAGTCTGCTGATACAGATTTTTGCAAAGCTTTACCTTTAAGGGAAATAGGATCTAGCTTCCTTTAACAAGCAGACCAAAGCACACCCATTTAAAACTTGACACAATTTGGATAAGGTCCCAAACAATCCCCACAGCAGGCAAGGAGAAACTCTGCGAGGACTGCCACAAGGTAAAGAGCAGCCAAAAGATAACAACAGAGTGCATACTATGAAACACTTCCTGAAGTGCCAGACCCTGGACTCTACAGGACCTCTTCTAAATATAGCCATTACACTCAGGAACAGGAAAAATAACAAAGTTTCCTAACACACAAAAAACAGTGGCCTACACAAAATGACAAGATGGAGGAATTTACCACAAAAGAAAGAACAGAGGAGGTCATGGCCAGGGATCTAATTAAAACAGATATAAGTAATTTGCCTGAACCAAAATTTAAAACAACAATCATGAATCACCAGGGGATTGTTGAAAAAGAAAACCAAAGCTGGGGGCATCACAATGCCTGACTTCAAGCTATGTTACAAAGCTGTCATCATCAAGACAGCATGGTACTGGCACAAAAACAGACACATAGATCAATGGAACAGAATAGAGAACCTAGAAATGGACCCTCAACTCTATGGTCAGCTAGTCTTTGACAAATCAGCAAAAAAAATATCCAATGGAAAAAAGACAATCGCTTTAAAAAATGGTGCTGAGAAAATTGGACAGCCACATGCAGAAGAATGAAGCTGGACCATTCTCTTACACCAGACACAAAGATAAAGTCAAAATGGATGGAACACCTAAATGTGAGACAGGAATCCATCAAAATCCTAGAGAACATAGTAACCTCTTTGAGATTGGCAACAGTGACTTTTTTCGACTTGTCTCTAAAGGCAAGGGAAACAAAAGCGAAAATGAACTCTTGGGACTTCATCAAGATCAAAAGCTTCTGCACAGCAAAGGAAACAATCAACAAAACTAAGAGGCAACCCACGGAATGGGAGAAGATATTTGCAAATGACATTATGGATAAAGGACTAGTATCCAAGATCTATAAAGAACTTCTCAAACTCAACACCCAAAAAACAAATAATCCAGTCAAGAAATGGTCAGAAGACATGAACAGACACTTCTCCAAAGAAGACATACAAATGGTCAACAGACACATGAAAAAATGCTCCACATCACTAGCCATCAGGGAAATAGAAATCAAAACCACAATGCGATACCATTTTTCACCAGCTAGAGTGGCTAAAATTAACAAGACAGGAAGCAACAAGTGCTGGCGAGGATGTGGAGAAAAGGGAACCCTCTTACACTGTTGGTGGGAAAGCAAGCTGGTACAGCCATCCTGGAAAACAATATGGAGGTTCCTCAAGATGTTAAAAATAGAGCTACCCTATGACCCAGCAATTGCACTACTAGGTATTTACCACAAAGATAGAGACCTAGTGAAAAGAAGGGGCACATGCACCCCAATATTCATAGCAGCAATGTCCACAATAGCCGAACTGTGGAAGGACCTGAGATGCCCTTCAACAGATGAATGGATAAAGAAGATGTGGTTCATATATACAATGGAATATTACTCAGCCTTCAGAAAGGATGAATACCCAACTTTTACATCAACATGGATGGGACTGGAGGGGATTATGCTAAGTGAAACAAGTCAAGCAGAGAAAGACAATTACCATACGGTTTCACTCCTATGGGAACATAAGGAATAGTGCAGAGGACCACAGGGGAAGGGAGGGAAAACTGAATGGGAAGAAATCAGAGAGGGAGACAAACCATGAGAGACTCTGGACTCCGGTAAACAAACTGAGGGTTACAGTAGGGAGGGGGGTGGGGGGAGGGAGTGACCGGGTGATGGGTATTAAGGAGATCACGTGTTGGGATGAGCACTGGGTGTTATACACAACTAATAAATCATTGAACACTACAACAAAAATTTATGAAACTATATGTTGGCTACCTAAACATAATGAAAAATAAAAATAAATAAATATAAGAAAAAAATAATTACAACTTTTTTTTGTTTTCACGAGGACTTTTAAGATCTACTCATATAGCAACTTTCAAATATGTAGTAAAGTATTATTAACTCTCATTGCCATGCTGTACATTACATCTCCATGACATCTGAAATATGGAAGTTTGTACCTTTGGAATCCCTTCACCCATTTTGCCCAGCAGCTGGCCATACCTCTAGTAACCACCAATCTGTTCTCTGTATTTACAAGCTTCCCCCCACCTCAGAGGTTAGATTCTACATATAAGTGAAATCATATGGTATTTGTCTTTCTCTGCCTAACGTATTTCATTTAGCATAATGCCCACAAGGTCCATCCATGGTGTCTCAAATGGCATGATTTCATCTTTTTTTAATGACTGAGTAGTGTGGGTGTGTGGGTGGGTGTGGGTGTGATATCTTCTTTATCCATTCATCTATCAATGGACACTTAGGTCGTTTCCATATCTGAACTATTGTAAATAATGCTGTAATGAACATAGTGGTGCAGATATCATTTTGAATTACTTTTTGTTTTCAGCTAAAACCTAGAAATGAAGTACTGGATCATATGCTAGTTATATTTTAAGTAAGCTCTACACCCAACATGGGGCTTGAACTCATGACCCTGAGATCAAGAATTGCATGTTCTACCAACTGAGCCAGCCAGGCACCCCTCTATTTTTAATTTTTAAGGAACCTCCATACCGTTTTCCATGGTGGCAGCACTAATTTACATTCCCATCGATAGTGCATAATTGCCTTTTTTGGACATCTTTGCAAACATTTATTTCTTGTCTTTCTGATAATAGACATTCTAACAGGTGTAAGTTGATATCTCACTGTGATTTTGATTTGTATTTCCCTGACGATTAGTCATGTTGAGCATTTTTTCTACCTGATAGCCATCTGTATGTCTTCTTTGGGAAAATATCTATTCATTTCCTAGGACTATTTTTTTTTCATCAGATTGTTTTTTAACTAATGAGTTGTATGAAATTTTTACATATTTTGGATACTAACCCTTTATCAAATATGACATACAAATATTTTCTCCCATTCAGTAGGTTGCCTTTTCTTTTTTTTTTTTTTAAGATTTTATTTCTTTATTTGACAGAGAGAGAGAGCACAAGCAGGGTGAGTGGCAGGCAGAGGCAGAGAGAGAAGCAGGTTCCCCGCAGAGCAAAGGAAGCCTGATGTGGGACTCGATCCCAGGACCCCAGGATCATGACCTGAGCCGAAGGCAGTCGCTTAACCAACTGAGCCACCCAGGCGCCCCAGTAGGTTGCCTTTTCATTTGTTGATGGTTCCTGTCAATGTACAGAAGCTTTTTAGTTTGATATAGTCCCAGTTGTTTATTGTTTTCTTTTGTTGCCTTTGCTATTGGGAGTCAGTTCCAAAAAATCATCACCAAGACCTAGGAGCCTACCTACTAGGTTTTCTTCTAGGGAGTTTTATGGGTTTAGGTCTATATCCAAGTCTTTAATCTACTTTGAGATAATTTTCTTGTAAGGTATGAGATAGTGGTCCAGTTTCATTCCTTTCCATGTGGCTGTCCTATTTGCCTAGCACCATTTATTGAAGAGACAGACTTTTCCCCACTGTTTATTTGTGGCTCCTTTGTAGTAAATTAATTGGCCATATATGCATGGGCTTATTTCCAGGCTCTCGATTATGTTCCATTGATCTATGTGTCTATTTTTATAGCAGTGCCATATTGTTTTGATAACTATACATTTGTATATACTTTGAAATCAGGAAGTGTGTTGTATCCAACTTTGTCCTTCTTAAGATTGCTTTAACAATTTAGGGTCTTTAATGATTCCATACAGATTTTAGGATTCTTTCTACTATTTCTGTAAAAAATGTCATTGGAGATGTTTATAGCAGCATTATCAATAATAGCCAAACTGTGGAAAGATCCCAGATGTCCATCGACTGATGAATGAATAAAAAAGATGTGAGATATATATACTGATATGTATATTTATATACTGTTATATATATCACATAATGTACTATTACTCAGCTATTAAAATGAATGAAATCTTGCCATTGCGGCAACATGGATGGAGCTGGAGTGTATTATGCTAAGTGAAATAATTCAGTCAGAGAAAGACAAATACCATATGATTTTACTCATATGTGGATTTTTGAAACAAAACAGATGAACATATGGGATGGAAAAAAAGAGAGACTCTTAATGATAGAGAACAAACTGAGGGTTGATGGAGGGAGGTGGGTGAGGGATGGGCTAAATGGGTGATGAGTATTAAGGAGGGTACTGGGTGTTACATGTAAGTGATGAACCACTAAATTCTAATCCTGATACCAGTATTACACTATATGTTATTTTTTTTTAAAGATTTTTTATTTATTTATTTGTCAGAGAGAGAGAACAAGCAGGGGGAGCGGCAGGCAGAGGGAGAAGCAGACTCCCCGCTGAACAAGGAGCCCGATGCGGGACTCGATCCCAGGAGCCTGGGATCATGACCTGAGCCGAAGGCAGCCGCTTAACCGAATGAGCCACCCAGGCGTCCCTACACTATATGTTAACTAACTAGAATTTAGATAAAATTTTGAAACAAACAAAAAATGAAATAAATGTCATTGGAATTGTGAAAGAGATTGTATAGAATCTGTAGATAACTTTGGGTAGTATGTACATTTTAACAATATTAGTTCCTCCAATTCATGAGTATGGAATACATTCCATTTATTTGTTGTTGTTGTTTTTTTTTTTTTCCAATGTCTTACATCAATGTCTTAAAGTTTTCAGTGTACAGGTCTTTCAAATCCTTGGTTAAACTAATTTCTAGGTATTTTACTAGTTTTGATGCAATTATAAAATGGATTGATTTCTTAATTTCTTTTTCTGGTTGTTCACAATTAGCATATGAAAACAAAACAGATTTTTTTGCCATATTAATTATGTATCCTGAAAATTTACCGAGTTTGTTTTTAAGTTGTAACAGTTATTTTGGTGGAATATTTAGGATTTTCTATATAAAATACCATTTGATCTGAAGATAGTGACAGTTTTACTTCTTACTTTCCAATTGGGGTGTCCTTTTTTCTCTTCTCTTCTCATCTCTTCTCTTTTCTTTTCTCTTGTCTTTTTATTTTCTTTTTTCTTTCTTTTTGTTTTGTTTTGTTTTGTTTTAACTGCTGTAGCTAGTACTGGCACTTTTATTTTATGTTGAATCAAAGTGGAGAGCATAAATCCTTATCTTGTTCCTGATCTTAGAGAAAAAGCTTTTAATGTTTCACCATCGAGGGTTTGACATAAATGGCCTTTATTATGTTGAGGTACATTTCATCTATGCCAACTTTGTTGAGAGTGTTTATCATATAAGGATGATGAAATTTGTCAAATGATTTTTCTGCATATATTGAGATAATCATTTAATTTATATCCTTTTTTGTTTATATGGTGCATCATAGGATTGATTTGTGAATGTTGACCTATCCTTGCATCCCAAGAATAAATCCTACTTGATAATGGTGTATGATCCTTTTAATGTATCTTTTAATTTTGTTTGCTTATATTTTGTTAAAGGCTTTTACATCTGTATCCATCAGGTATATTGGCATGTGATTTTCTTTTCTTGTGCTTGCCTTGTCTGCTTTTGGTATCATGGTAATGTTTGCCTTGAAAAATGAGTTTAGAAGTGTTCTTTTTTCAATTTTTTGAAAGTGTTTGAGAAGGATTTCTATTAATTCTTTTTTTTTTTTTCAGTATTTGGTAGAATTCAACAATCTAGGCATCTGAAACTGGACTTTTGTCAGGAGCTTTTTGATTACAGTTTCTGTCTTTTAACTAGTAATCACTCTATACAGATCTTTTATTTCTTCATTATTCAGTCTTGGTAGGCTATATATGTATTTAGGAATTCATTTATTCATACCTTTGTCATAATTTTTTGTGTTTTTGTAGTATCCCTTTTAATGTATCCTCTTATTTCAAATTTTATTTATTTATGTCTTCTCTATTTTTTTCTTGGAGAGCCTAGCTGAAGGTACTTTTCTTCTATTTTCTTTATTTCCAAAGAATCAGCTCCCAGAGAGAGAAAAGATGGTGGAGGAGTAGGGGACCCCATTTCAAGCGGTCCCCTGAACTTAGCTGGATATCTACCAAACCATTCTGAACACCCATGAAATTAGCCTGAGATGTAAAAATATGTATCTGGATCTCTACAAGCAGAAAAGTGACTACTTTTTGCAAGGTAGGATGTGCAGAGTGGTGAATCTGCGGGGAGATATCAGAAGATAAACAGAAGGGGGAGGGAGCCTCCATAAGCTGGCTCCTGGAAAGTGATATAACACCAGAGCACAAAATCAGACCCCTTAGAAATCTGCTCTAGGGAGTGACATCCCTCTCTGAAAGGGGCTCTGGAAATGAAAAGGCAGAATTCTAGGTAAAGCATTGTGGTCACAGGATACAAGAAGCCTCAGAGCCAAAGGGACTTCCAGGACTGGCAGAGGGCCCGAGCATTGGAGCCAGGAAGCAGGTTATGATCAGTGAGCCCAGGAAGGGACTCTCAGCTCAGATTGTCATAACCAGCAAGCTGGGCAGTTGAGAATCGCTCTTCTCCTAGGCAACCTGAAAAAAACAGGAACCTGATCCAGGAGCTTCTGGCTCACGTATGCAGGCTTACAGCCAGTTTCAACTTTAGAAGCATAAAGGGCAGTAACACGCCCGGGCCCCTGGGTCTAACTCTGAGAGAGTTACTGTGGGCAAGCACCATGGGAGGCTGCCGTTTTTGGCGGAGCATACAGAAACGGAGACTATTTGTCCTGGAGGATTTAGTGAAGAGAGCAGACTGCAATTTCTCTGCTCTGGTTCAGAGGTTTGGGTGTGGCCATTTTTGTTCTGACCCTCGGAAGAGGCACAGAAATTCGCCAAGGAACAAAAGCACAGAGGACTGGTTTCCACTGAGCCCATCCCCCTCACAGGGGGCAAGGCAACTCTGCCCAAGCAGGGTTACCTGAGAAACAGCATGGCAGGCCCTTGCCCCAGAAGACAGGCTGACAGAACAAGTGGAGAACAACTCTATGGATCCCATAAGATTGTAAAATCCCAATGCCAGAGGAAAACTGTATATTGAGCTCTAGCCATTGCCTCATGTCTTATTCATTTTTCAGATAAAACTCTCCTTTTCTTTTTTGTTCGTTTTCTTATGCTTTTTCTCTGTTTTTTTCTTTTTGTGTTTTTCTCATTTCAACTAGATGTTTATTATATCAACTTATATGTCATAGTACCTTTTTAACTTGTATTTTTTCACACCTATATTTGTTATAGATATATGCTTATTTAAGTCCTTTTTTCACTATTCAATTTTACCTTTATTTATATAGACAAGTTTTACTATCCTTGTAATTTTGGGAAATAGTGTCCTCTAACACACAGACCAAAATACACCCAGGAAAAACTGAAACAACCTGCTTTGTCCACACTAAGAGATTAGAGCCCCCCTTCCCCTCACCACCTTCTTAAAAATTTTTTGATTTTATAAATTTTATTCTTGTGTTTCATTTTGGCTTTGTTTTTTCAGTGTTGGCTTCTGAACACTCCAGATTTAGCTAGGGTGCATCTTGCTTAAGTTGTGGTTGATATTTTGGACTCTGCTCATTCACCCAACCATCCCTCCACAAAATGACTAGGAGGAGGAACTCCCAACAAAGACAACAGAGACAATATCCTCTACCACAGAACTAATGGATATGGATATAAGCAAGATGTCAGATAGAATTCAGAATAGCAATCATGAAATCAACAGGAAGGCTTGGAAAAAGCATAAGTGACAATATAGGAACTCTAAGAGCAGAAATGACATCTAATCAGGCCGAACTAAAAATTGCTATGAATGAGATGCAGTCTAAATTGGATACACTAACCGCCAGGGTAAATGAGGCAGAAGAGAGAATTAGTGATCTACAAGATAAGCTGATGGAAAAGAAGGCAGTGGAGGAAAACAGAGATAGGCTGCTAGTACCACATGAAAAAAGGATTGCAGAGATTAATGATGCCATGAAACGTTCCAATTTCAGAAATATTGGGATCCCCAAGGGCTGGAGAGAGAGGGATAGAAGGTATATTTGAGCAAGTCATAGCTGAGAACCTCCCGAATCTGGGGAAGGAAACAAGCATTCGTGTCCAAGAGGCAGAGAGGACCCCTCCCAAAATCAACAAAAATAGACCAACACCCTGGCATATAATAGTGAAGATTGCAAATCTTAGAGCCAAGGAGGCTATCCTAAGAGCAGCTAGGGGTCAGAGATTTCTTACGCAAGGAGGTAGGAATATCAGAATAACATCAGACCTAGCCACAGAGATCTGGCAAGCCAGAAAGGTCTGGCAAGACATATCTTCAGGGTACTGAATAAGAAGAATATACAGCCAAGAATACTTTATCCATTGAGGGAAAGATGGTGGAGGAGTAGGGGAACCTATTTCAACTGGTCCCCGGAATTGAGCTGGATATCTACCAGACCACTCTGACCAACCACAAAACCAGCCTGAGATGTAAGAAGATCTGGATCTCTACAAACAGAATATCGCAGGTGGTTGGTTTTGAGGTATGAAGCGGGGAGCCGTGATTCCGCGGGCAGATATCGGAGGATAAATGGCAGCGGGAGGGTGCCTGAACGTGGGGATCCTACACCGCCAGTGAGCGACAGCCTCGCGTGCTGGGGATGGGGCACAGACTTGCAGACCCATAGCGGCGGAAAAAGGACTCTAGGGCAGCCCCCAGGGTGGAAACCCTGAGCTGCTGGGTGGCCCGTGTGAACTGGGAGCAGCTGGCGGTTTTAGAAGCACAAAGGGCAGAGACGTGCTCCGACGTGGAGGCAGGACTGGGAGCGCTGCGGAGGGCTGCACAGCCCAGGACGCTACAGTTTATAGCAGCGCAGAAGAAACGGAGATGGTGTGGGCTGGAAAGCTCAATGAAGAACAGACTGCGGTCTCTCTGTTCTGAGGCAGAGGGTTGGAAACGGTCTCTTCTGCTTTGACTCGCGGAATAGTTGCGGAAAGTCACCAGGGAAAGCTGCCAGAGAACAAAAGCACCAAAAACTGATTCCCGCTGAGCCCATCCCCCACTGCAGGGGGGCAGGGCAATTCCGCCCAAACAGGGTTGCCTGAGTAACAGCGCAGCAGGCCCCTCCCCCAGAAGACAGGCTGGGAAAATAAGAGGCCAGCAACCCTAAGGTCCCAAGAAAACAGGTGCATCTTGCTTGGGTTCTGGTCAATAATTTGAACTCTATACATTCCCTCAAACACCCATCCACAGAATGACTAGGAGGAGGAGGCCCAAAACAGAAAAGACTCAGAGATTATGACTTATGCTGCAGATTTACGAATGGATACAGATATAACCAAGATGTCAGAGTTGGAATTCAGGCTAGCAATTGTGAAGACAATGGCTAGAATGGAGAAATCAATTAATGGCAACATAGAATCTCTAAGGGCAGAAATAAAAGGTGAATTGTCAGAAATTAAAAATGCTATCAATGAGATCCAATCCAATCTAGATAATCTAAAGCTAGGGTAAGTGAGGCATAAGAACGAATAAGCGACCTGGAAAACAATATAATAGATAAAAAGGGAAAAGAGGAGGCCAGGGAAAAACAACTCAGAATCCTTGAAAATAGATTCAGAGAAATAAGTGACACCATGAAGCATTCCAATGTCAGAATAATTGGAATCCCAGAGGAGTGGAGAAAGAGAGGACTAGAAGATGTATTTGAGCAAATCATAGCTGAGAAGATCCCTAAACTGGGGAATGAAACAAACATTCGAGTCCTAGAGGCAGAGAGGACCCCTCCTAAGATCAAGGAAAACAGGCCAACACCCCGGCATGTAATAGTAAAACTCGCAAATCTTAGATCCAAGGAAACCATCTTAAGGGCAGTTAGGGGGAAGAGATTGCTTATGTACAGAGGGAAGAACACCAGAATAACGTCAGAATTATCCACAGAGACCTGGCAAGCCAAAAAGGCCTGGCAACACATATTCAGGGTACTAAATGAGAAGAACATGCAGCCAAGAATACTTTATCCGGCAAGGCTTTCATTTAAAATGGATGGAGAGATGCAGAGCTTCCACGACCGGCAGAAACTGAAAGAATATGTGACCA
>NC_138385.1:64593909-64599830 GCF_054177405.1 Leptonychotes weddellii
GCTCTCACACAGGGGCCTTGGCAAGGCCACCACACATCTCCGAGTCACGAGTCACGGGGCCCCACTCAGGGCCACCTCCTGTGGAGGACGGACGGCCACTGACTCTCCTCCAGTGTGGGAGTCCCCATCTATCTGGGTCAACAGGCCAGGCTGTCCAGGTTCACAGCCCTTGCTGGAACAGGTCCGTTCAGAGATGTGTTTTGTATGCTATACATAAGTATCATTTGTTTTTGCTTTATTTCTGACTTAGAAGATATTTTTATATATTTTACTTTCGTTGCTGAATCATTTATAGTAGACATAGTATGTTTGTAGTTCTGTAGTTTTAATGACTTTTTTTTTTTAAAGATTTTATTTATTTATTTGATAGAGAGATAGACAGCAAGAGAGGGAACACAAGCAGGCGGAGTGCGAGAGGTAGAAGCAGGCCTCCCGCTGAGCAGGGAGCTCGATGTGGGACTCGATCCCAGGACCGTGGGATCAGGACCTGAGCCAAAGGCAAAGGCTTAACGACTGAGCCACCCAGGCGCCCTTAATGACTTTTTGAATAGGGTTTTTGAGTTTGGTTTGTATATGTTATAATTCAATTTTTCTGTTTATGTTCTAATTGGGTATAGATATCTTGTGTTTATTTGTTCAATGAGCATGTATATGTGGTTGACCATGGTTTGTATTGAAAACATTTTGTTTTCTTCTCTAGTAAGCATTTGATTTATAGTAATCCTAAGTCAGGTAACTTTTTTCCTCTTTTTTATCCCATCTTATGTCTTGCTTTCTGTAGATAGATTCAAAAGAAAATTGATAAATCATGGATATTCCTCCTAACATTAAAATAGCGCTAGTGTGTTAGGTAGAAATCTGAGTACGTATCAAATATAAATGATACCTGTGTCTCAAAGATGTATGTGTTTTCTCAATTTCTTTGTTTTATTTTTCATAGTAGCCCAATTTTGCAAAGAACCCACATGTCAATGGATAGAATGAAAAATTATGTTATATGTATTTAAGAGAGTATTATGCAACTTACTGAAAAATACTGTGAGTTTCAATAAGACGATGAATTTGGAGTATAAAATTTTTATTGAAATATGACACACAGTGAAAGGCAAATACTGCACAATTTCATTTATAATTTCAACAAGTCATACAGCAGAGCATGGAATGGTGATTGCTAGATTCTTGCAGTTTCGGAAATGGCAAGATGTTCACTGGCTCCAAGTTTTTTTAATAAGTTCTGTAAGGTCTAGAGGTCTAATAGGGTGTACTCTGACTCTAGTTACTAATAGTGAAATAGTTACTTGAAAACTTACATAAGTAACATATTTTAGAATTTTCTAAAACTGTTTATATAATTGTCAGTAAATGAACAAAGAAAAAATGTTACTATGTGAAGTGATGATTTTGTTAATTAGCATGTTTGTAATAATCATTTCACAATGTTTACAAATGTCACTTGTACACTTTAAATATATGTAATTTTGTCCAAATAATGAAAAAATTTGGAAAAATAAAAACGAATGAACATGAAATATAATGTATTTCATGTGGACACGCAAGAGTAATGTCAAGAATTTTTAGCAAATTCCATCCAATATTTCATCATCATTATTTTCTCATACTACCCATGTGTGAGAAAGCCATTCCTAAGAAAAATTGGTATCATTTACACTTAAAGTAATAGTCAATTTAATAAGGGTCACTGAGAAAATGTCTATTAAGTAAGTTTTACTTCCCTAGCACTTGTTCTTGTCTAAAGGCATTCTAGATCCTTTTTAAAATTGAATATTTATATTTTCTCTTTTCTAGTAATCTGTTGTTTTCCTTCATGAAGCCTGTTAATGTGTTGTTGGTTTCCATATCACTGAGGTTATTTTTGACATATTTTAACACTTAAAAAAATACAACAGAAATTTGTTTCTCATAGTATGTAGGCTGGCTAGAAGTCCAACATGAAAGTGTTGGCAGGTTTGAGTTCTTCTGAGACCTTAATCCTTGGCTTGCAGATTCGTGATGGTTGATTTCCTAAGTCCTCAGATGGCCTTTTCTCTGTGTATACACACCCATGTTGTCTCTTTGTGTTTACAAATTTCACTTTTTAAAAATTTTCCTTTATTTTTTATTTTTTTAAAAGATTTTATTCATTTATTTGACAGAGAGAGCACAAGTAGGCAGAGTGGTAGGCAGAGGGAGAGGGAGAAGCAGGCTCTCCGCTGAGCAAAGAGCTGGATGCAGAGCTCAAGCCTATGACCCTGTGATCATGACCTGAGCCAAAGGCAGAAGCTTAACTGACTAAGCCACCCAGGCGCCTCTATTTTCCTTTATGAAAATATAGCTGACATACATTATATTAGTTTCAAGTGCACAACATAGTTATTCAACAGTTGTATACATTACATAATGCTAACCATGATAAGTGTAGTTACCATCTGTCAACAAGTAATGTTATTACAATAGTGTTGACTATAGTTACTATGCTGTACTTTTTTTATCCCTGTAACTTATTTATAACTGCAAGTCTGTAACTTTTAATGCCCTACAGCTGTTGTGTTCATCCACCAATCCCCTTCCATCAGTTTGTTCTATGTATTTATGTGTATCTGCTTTTGTTTGTCCATTTGTTTTTGTTTTTTACATTCCACACAGAAGTGAAATCATATGGCGTTTGTCTGTCTTAATTACTGTACTACCCTATAGGTCCATCCATGTTTTTGTAAATGGCAAGATGCCATTCATTTTATAGCTAAGTCATATTCCATTGTATATATGTACACCCTACTCTTTATAGTTCATGTATTGGTGGTGTAGCCCAGGTTGCTGACATAAGTTGGCTATCATACGTTGCACTGTGATAACATAGGAATGCATATATGTTTTCAAATTAGTGTTATTGTTTTATTTGAATCAACAACCAGTACTGAAATTACTGGATCATATGGTGTTTCAATTTTTAATTTTTTTTTTTTTTTTAAGATTTTATTTATTTATTCATGAGAGACAGAGAGAGAGAGAGGCAGAGGGAGAAGCAGACTCCCAAGGAGCAGGGAGCCCGATGCGGGACTCGATCCCAGGACCCTGGGATCATGACCTGAGCCGAAGGCAGACGCTTAACCATCTGAGCCACCCAGGCGCCCTTCAATTTTTAATTTTTTAAGCATCTTCCATACTGCTTTCCACAGTGGTTCGTTTGGTCAATTTACATTCCAACAGTGCATGAGGGTCCCCTTTCTCCACATCCTTACCAACAGTTATTTCTTATTTTTTTTATTCTATTTTTTCTAATGGGTGAGAGTTAATCTCTTATCTTGGCTTTGATTTGCAAGTCCCTGATGGTTTGTGATGTTGAGCAACTTTTCATGTGACTGTTGGCCATCTGTATGTCTTCTTTAAAAGACTATGTCTATTTAATCCTTTGCCCATTAAAAAAAATCTGGTTATTTTTTAGTGATTTTGGATATTATTCCCTTATCAGATAATATCATTTGAAAATATCTTCTCCCATTCAATAGATTCACTTTTTGTTTTGTTCATAACTTTCTTTACTGTGCAAAAGCTTCTTTTGGTGTAGTCCCAATAGTTTATATTTGTTTTTGTTTCCCTTGCCAGAGGAGACACATCCATAAGTATTTTGCCAAGGCTGATGTCAAACAGATTACTGCCTCTGTTTTCTTTGAAGATATTTATGATTTCAACTCCCACATGTTGGTCTTTAATCCATTTTGTTTAATTTTGTATATGGTATAATAAGGTGATCCAGTTTCATTACTATGCATGCAGCTGTCCAGTTTTCCAATAGCATTTGTTGTAGAGACTATTTCCCCATTGTATATTCATGCCTCTATTAAAATAGGTTAATTTAATGCATGAGTGATTTTATTTCTGGATTCCATATCCTTTTATTTTCTTAAGGATTTTATTTATTTGAGAGAGAGAGAGAGAGCACAAATAGGAGGGAGGGGCAGAGGGAGAGGGAGAAGCAGACTCCTCACTGAGCAGGGAGCCTGATACAGGGCTCCATCCCAGGACCCTGAGATCATGACCTGAGCTGAAGGCAGACGCGTAACCAACTGAGCCACCCAGGTGCCCCTTCCTGTCCTTTTCAATTGATCTATATGTCTATTCTTATGCCGGTACCATAGTATTTTGATTACAATAGCTTTTTAGTGTATCTTGGAATCTGGGATTGTCATACCTCAACCTTTTTTCTTCTTCAAGATTGCTTTGGTTAAAACTGTGGAAAGAGCCGAGATGCCCTTTAACAGAATGGATAAAGAAGATGTGATCTATATATACAATGGAATATTACTCAGCCATCAGAAAAGATGAATACCCAACTTTTGCATCAACATGGATGGGACTGGAGGAGATTATGCTAAGTGAAATAAGTCAAGCAGAGAAAGTCAATTATCATATGGGTTCACTTATTTGTGGAACGTAAGGAATAGCATGGAGGCCATTAAGAGAAGGAAGGGAAAAACGAGGGGGGGCGGAAATCAGAGGGGGAGACGAACCATGAGAGACTATGGACTCCAGGAAACAAACTAAGAGTTTTAGAGGGGATGGAGGTGGGGGGATGGGTGAGCCCAGTGATGGGTATTAAGGAGGGCACGTATTGCATGGAGCACTGGGTGTTCTACGAAAACAATGAATCATGGAACACTACATCAAAAACTAATGATGTACTTTATGGTGACTAACATAACATAATAAAAAAATAAGAAAAAAAAAGATTGTTTTGGCTATTCAAGGTCTTTTGTGGTTCCATGCAAATTTTAGTATTATTTGTTCTAGTTCTGTGAAAAATGCCATTGTTATATTTCACTGAAACTCTAGACTGTTTTGAGTAGTATAAACATTTTAACACCTTTAATTCTTCCAATCCATGAACATTGGATAGCTTTTCATTTATTTGTGTTGTCCTCAATTGTTTTCATCAGTATCTTAGTTTTTATAATATATGTTTTTTGCCTCCATGGTTAAATTTATTCCTAGGAATATTACTCTTCTTGGTGCAACTGTAAATGGGATTGTTTTAATTTGTCTTTCTGCTAGTTCTGCATTATTAATGTCTAAAAACACAATAGGGGCACCTGGGTGGCTCAGTCAGTTAAGCATCTGACTCTTGATTTCACCTCAGGTCATGTTCTCAGGGTCATGGGATTGAGCCCCACGTTGGGATCCACCCTCAGGAGGGAGTCGGCATGAGGATTCTCTCCCTCTCCCCCATCCATGCCCCACAAAAAAACTAAATCTTTAAAAATACAATAGATTACAGTATATCAATTGTATATTCTGAAAATTCACTGAACTTTTTTATCGGTTTTAATCCTTTTTTTGTGAAGTCTTTAGGGTTTTCATTATATAGTATCAAGTCTTCTGCAAATAGTGACAGTTTGACTTCTTACTTAGCAAACTGGATGACTTTAATTTCTTATTTTTGTCACTTCTTTTTTATCATTGTAAGTGTACTCTTTAATACCCATATTTCACCCATCCTCCCACACAACATATCACACTTTTTGTTTTGTTTCAAATTTTTATTTAAATTCCAGTTAGTTAACAGAGTTTAACATTAGTTTCAGGTTTAGAATTTAGTGATTCATCACTTACAACACCTGGTGCTCATCACAATTGTCCTTCTTAATACCCATCATCCATTTAACCCATTCCCTGTTGAACTCCTCTTCAGCAACCCTTACTTTGTTCTCTTAAGTGCCTGTTTTATGGTCTCTCTCTTTTACTCCCCCTATGTTCATTTGTTTCTTAAATTCCACAGATGAGTGAAATCATATGGTATTTGTCTTTCCCTGACTGACTCATTTGGCTTAACATTATATTGTCTAGCTCTATCCATGTCCTTACAAATGGAAAATTTCATTCTTATGGCTGTATAATATTTCATCATATATATACACCATTTCTTC
>NC_138385.1:64599930-64635726 GCF_054177405.1 Leptonychotes weddellii
TTTTTTTTTTAAAGATTTTATTTATTTATTTGAGAGAGAGAGAATGAGAGACAGAGAGCATGAGAGGGAGGAGGGTCAGAGGGAGAAGCAGACTCCCCGCCGAGCAGGGAGCCCGATGCGGGACTCGATCCCGGGACTCCAGGATCATGACCTGAGCCGAAGGCAGTCGCCCAACCAACTGAGCCACCCAGGCGCCCTATACACCATTTCTTCTTTATCCATTCATAAATTGATGGACACCTGAGCAGCTTCCATATATTGGCTATTGGAAATAATGCTACTCTAAACACAGAGGTGCATGTATCCCTTTGAATTAGTAGATGTGTATTAATTGTATAAATCCCCAGTAGTTAGATTGCTGGCTCATAAGTAGTTCTATTTTTGACTTTTTGAGAACACTATTTTCCAAACTTTCTATACCACCACCAATGCACAAGTGTTATGGTTTCAGGTCTCATATTTAAGTCCTCAATACATTTTAAGTTGATTTTGGTTTATGGTGTAAGAGAATGGCTCAGTTTCATTATTTTGCATGCACCTATCCAGTATTCCCAACACCATTTGTTAAAGAGACTATCTTCTTCCCATTGCATATTCTTGCCTCCTTTATTGAAATTTAATCAACCAGGGTGCCTGGGTGGCTGAGTCGGTTAAGTGTCTGCCTTTGGCTCAGGTCATGATCTTGGGATCCTGGGATCGAGCCCCATGTCAGGCTCCCTGCTCAGCAGGGAGTCTGCTTCTCCCTCTCCTTTGCCCCTCCCTCCCACTCCTGTGTTCTCTCTCTCTAATAAATAAATAAAATATTTTTAATAATTAAAAAATAAATATGAAATTTAATCACCATGTAATTGTCAGTTTATTTCTGGGCTTTCTATTCTTTTCTATTGATCTATGTCTCTATTTTTTTGCCACTACCATACTGCTTTGATTTTACAGCTTTGCAATATAACTTGAAATGTGGAATTGTGATACCTCTAGTGTTTTTTCATTTTCAAGATTGCTTTGGCTATTCCAGTTCTTTTGTGTTTCCATACAAATTTTAGGATTGTCTGTTATTTTTCTGTGAAAAACACTGCTGGTATTTTGATAAGGAGTACATTAAATGTGTAGACTGCTTTGGGTAGTATAGACATTTTAACAGTATTTGTTCTTCCAATCCATAAGCACGGAATGTCTTTCCATTTCTTTGTGTCATAGTCAATTTCTTTCATTAGAGTTTCATAGTTTTCAGTGTACAGGTCTTTCACCTCTTTGGTTAATTATATTCTTAGGTATTTTATTATTTTTGGTGCAATTATAAATGAGATTGTTTTGTTAATTTCTCTATCTGCTGCTTTATTATTAGTGTCTAGAAATGTAATAGGTTTCTGCACAATGATTTTGTATCCTGCAACTTTACTGAATTCATTTATCAATTCTAATAGTTTTGTGGTGGAGTCCTTGGGGTTTTTTTATATAGAATATTGTATCATCTGCAAATAGTGAAAGTGTTACTATTCCCTTACCGATTTGGATGCCTTTTCTTTCCTTTTGTTTTCTGATTGCCGTGGTAAGACTGGACATCCTTGTCTTGTTCCTGACCTTAAAGGAAAAGCTCTCGGTTTTTCCCAATTGACTATGATGTTAGCTCTGTGTTTTTCATATATATCCCTGATTATGTTGAGGTATGTTCCCTCTAAGCCTACTTTGTTGAGGTACTCGTCATGAATGGATCTTGTACTTTCTCTAATGCTTTTTCTGCATCTCTTGAAATGACTCATTTTTATCCTTGTTCTTACTGATAGGATGCATAACGTTGATTGATTTGCAAATATTGAACCACCCTCCCAGAAATACATCCCACTTGATCATCTTGAATGATTTTATTTCTAATGAATTGTTGGATTTGGTTTGCTAGTATTTTATTGAGAATTTATTGAGAATTTTTCTATTTATGTTCCTCAGGGATATTGGCCAGTCATTCTCTTTTTTTGTGGTGCCTTCATCTGGTTTTGTTATCAGGGTAATTCTGGCCTCATAGAATGAATTTGGAAGTCTTCATTCCACTTCTAATTTTTGGAAAAGTTTTATAAGAATAGGTATCAACTCTTCCTTAAATGTTTGTTTGAATTTCGCTGTGAAGCTGTCTGGTTGTGGACTTTTTTGATTACTGATTCAATTTCTTTACTGGTAATTGGTCTGTTTGTTTCTGCTTCAGTTTTGGTTGGTTATATCTTTCTAGGATTTATGCATTTTTTCCAGGCTGTCCAATTTGTTGGCATATACTTTTCATAATATTCTCTTACAATCACTGGTATTTCTGTGATGTCAGTTGTTTTTCTCCTATTTAACTGATGATTTTATTTGAATCCCCTCTATTTTGATGAGTCTGGCTAAAGGTTTATCGATTTTGTTGATCTTTTCAAGAACCAGCTCCTGAGAATATGGAGGTTCCTCAAAAAGTTGAAAATAGAGCTACCCTATGACCCAGCAATTGCACTACTGGGTATTTACCCCAAAGATACAAATGTAGTGATCCGAAGGGGTACATGCACCCCAATGTTTATAGCAGCAATGTTCACAATAGCCAAACTATGGAAAGAGCCAAGATGTCCATCAACAGATGAATGAATAAAGAAGATGTGGTATTTATATACAATGGAATATTATGCAGCCATCAAAAAACCCCTGAAATCTTGTCATTTGCAATGACATGGATGGAACTACAGGTTATTATGCTAAGCAAAATAAGTCAATCAGAGAAAGACAAGTATCATATGATCTCACAGATATGAGGAATTCTTAATCTCAGGAAACAAACTGAGGGTTGCTGGAGTGGTGGGGGTAGGGAGGGATGGGGTGGCTGGGTCATGGACATTGGGGAGGGTACGTGCTATGGTGAGCACTGTGAATTGTGTAAGACTGATGAATCACAGACCTGTACCTCTGAAAGAAATAATACATTATATGTTAAAAAAAAAAAAAAAGACAGTAGGAAGGGAAAAATGAAGGGGGGGGAATCGGAGGGGGAGATGAACCATGAGAGACTATGGACTCTGAGAAACAAACTTAGGGTTTTAGAGGGAAGGAGCATGGGGGGATGGGTTAGACTGGTGATGGGTATTAAGGAGGGCACGTATTGAATGGAGCACTGGGTGTTCTACACAAACAATGAAACATGGAACACTACATCAAAAACTAATGATGTAATGTATGGTGACTAACATAATTAAATAAAATTAAAAGAAAAAAGAACCAGCTCCTGATTTTATTAATCTTTTAAAATTATTATTTTTTACTTTCTATATCATTTATTTCTGCTCCAATCTTATTATTTTCATCCTTCTCCTAGTTTGGGGTTTTGTTTGTTGTTCCTTTTGTAGCTCCTTTAGGAGGTTAAGTTGTTTAAATACTTCCCTGCTTCTTGAGGTTGACCTATATTTGCTATAAATCTACCCCTTAGAACTGCTTTTCCTGCCTCCTAAAGGCATTGGATCACTGTATTTTCATTTTCAATTCACTCCATGTAATTTTTAATCTCATCTTTGATTTCTTGGTTTTCCCATTCATTGTTTAGTAGCATGTTATTTAACCTCCATGTATTTGCGTTCTTTCTAGTGTTTTCCTCATGGTTGTTTCCTAACTTCATAGCATTGTGGTCTGAAAAGATGCATGGTATGCAAGACTTCAATCTTTTTGAATTTGTTCAAACTTTCTTTGTGGTCTAATATGTGATCTAGTCTGAAGAATGTTCCAAGTGCTCTTGAAAAGAATGTGTATTCCACTGTTTTAGGACAGAATGTTCTGAATACATTTAAGTTCATCTGGTCCAATGTGTCATTCAAAGCAAATGTTTCCTTGTTGATTTTCTGTTGGGATAATGAGTTTATGTAAATGAAGTGTTAAAGTCCCCTACTATGACTGTATTACTATGAATTAGTGCCTTTATGATTGCTATTAGCCATTTTATGTATTTTGCTTCTCCCATGTTTGCTGCATAAATCTTTACAATTGTTATATGGTGGTCTCTTTGGATTGTCCCCTTTATTACTATATAGTGTACTTCTTTGTCTATTCATAAAATCTTTCTTTTAAAGTCTATTTTGTCCAATATAAGTATTGATACCCTGGCTTTCTTTTCACATCCATTTGCATGATAAATGGTTCTCCATCTCCTCACTTTCAATCTGAGGGTGCATTTATGACTAAATTGAGTCTTGTAGGTAGCGTAGAGGTGGGTCTTGTTTTTTATCCATTCTGATACCCTATGTCTTTTTATCGGAGCGTTTAGTCCACTTACTTTCAGAGTGATTATTGAAAGATATGAATTTAGTGCCATTGTGTTGCCTGTAAAATTGGTGTTTCTGGAGATTTTCTCTGTTCCTTTCTAATTTGTTGCTTTTGCTCTTTTTTCCCCAAAGAATGCCCTTTAATATTTCCTGCAGGGCTGGTTTAGTGGTCACGAACTCTTTTGGTTTTTGTTTGGGAAACTCTAGTTCTCCTTCTACGATGAATGACAGCCTTGCTGTATAACGTATTCTTGGCTGCACATTTTTCCCATTTAGCATGTTGAATATATCCTGCCACTCTCTTCTGGCCTGTCATGTTTCTGTGGACAGATCTGCTGCAAACTTAATCTGTCTTCCTTTGTAGCTTAAGGACTTTTTCCCCCTTTCTGCTTTCAAGAATCTTTTCTTGTCTGTGTTTGTTTTCTCAGTCCTCAGATTGATTTCCTAGGTGTTAAGAATGATTTGATATTTATCTAGCTGTATTCAAGGGATGAGGGAAGCATAATGTCCTTCTACTACTCCACCATTTTACCCTAGATTCGGCAGTTTATATGTTTTTAGGAATTTATACATTTCTTCCATGTAGCCCAATTTGTTGGCATATAGTTTTTCATAATCTCTTATAACTGTATTTCTGTGGTGTTGGTTGTTATTTCTCCTCTCTCATTTGTGATTTTATTTCGTTGGATCCTTTCTCTTCCCTTTGATGCTTCTGGCTAGAGTTTATCAATTTTACTGAGTTTTTCAAAGAACCGTCTCCTGGTATCTTTGATCTACTCTGTTCTTTTGTTTGTTTGTTTTTTGTTTTTTTTTAGTTTCCATATCACTTATGTCTGCTCTCATCTTTATTATTTCCTTCTTCCTGGCTTTAGGTTTCATTTGTTGTTCTTTTTTGGCTCCTTTATGTGTAAATTTAGGCTGTTTGAGACTTTTCTTGCTTCTTAAGAGAAGGTGTATCGCTACATACTTCCCTTTTAAGACCACTTCTCCTGCATCCAAAAGTTTTTGGACCATTGTCCAATGTTGTCATTTTTATTTCTTTCCGTTTATTTTCTTATTTCCTTTTTGATTTCCTGGATGATTTGTTTCATTGTTTAGTAGCATGTTTTTTAACATCCACGTACTTGTGGTCTTTTCAAATTTTTGCTTGTGGTTGACTTCAAGTTTCATAACATTATGGTGAGAAAATATTCATGGTATGATCTCCATCTATCTATACCTGTTGAGGCCTGATTTGTGACCCCCTTTGTGATCTATCCTGGAGAATACCCCATGTGCACTCAAAAAGAATGTGTATTCTGCTGCTTTAGGATGAAATGTTCTGAATATATCTGTTATGTGGTCCACTGTGTCATTCAGAGCCATTGTTTCCTTGTTGATTTCCTGCTTCTATCACCTGTTCATTGCTGTAAGTGGGGTGTTAAAGTCTCTTACTATTTTTGATTATTATTATTTCCTTTATGTGTGTTGTTAATTTATTTATATATTTGGGTAGCCCCAAGTTGGTGGCTTAAGTATTTACAATTGTTAGATCTTCTTGTTGGATGGACCCCTTTATTATGATAAGAGTGCCCTTCTTCATCTCTTCTTACAGTCTTTGATTCAAATCTAGTCTGTCTGATGTAAGTATGGGTACTCTGGCTTTCTTTTGACATCCATTATCAAGACAAATGTTTGTCCATCCCCTCACTTTCAATCTGTAGGGTTCTTTACATCTAAAACGAGTCTTTTCTAGGCAGCATATAGATGGGTGTTGGGTTTTCTATCCATATTGTCACCATAAGTGTTTTGATTGGAGTATTTAGTCCATTTACATCCAAAGTAATTATTGATAGATAATTATTGCCACAGTGGTACTTTTGTTGTTTTTATAGTTTTCTCATCCTTTCTTTAATAGCTTTCATGGTTTGTTGCCTTTCTTTAGTGATATACTTGGGAATACATTCTCTTTATTATTTTATATCTATTACTGGTTTTTTATTTCTGGTTACCAATAGGTTTGTACATAACATCTGAATATACTAGCCTATATTAGGTTAATGGTCACTTATGTTTGAACCCATTCTTTACTCCTCTTCCCTCCATGTTTTGGGTATATGGTGTCACATTTTACATCCTTATATTTTGTGAATCTTTTGATTGATTTTTACAGATATACTTATTACTGGTTTTGTGGTTACTACTTTTCATACTTTTACTTATGGTCTTTCCACTCAAAGAGTCCCCTTTAATATTTCTTGTGGGGCTGGTTTAGGGGTCAGAAACTTCTTTACCTTTGTCTGTCTGAGAAACTATCTCTCCTCCTATTCTGAATGATGCCCTTGGTTGATAGAATATTCATGGCTGAAGATTTTCCCTTTACATCACTTTGAATATATCATGCTTCTTCCATCTGGCCTGCAGTTTCTGCTGTAAAATCAAATGATATCCTTATGTGGTTTCCCCAGTATGTAACAATCTACTTTTTTTTCACTGTTTTTGAAATTCTCTCATTTTCACTACTTTTTGCCATTTTTATTACTATGTGTCTTGACATGTACCTTCTTGGGTTGAATTTCTTGGGGGGTTTCTGTGCCTCCTAAATCTGGATCTCTGTTTCCTTCCCCATATTCAGGTTGTTTTCAGCTATTATTTAAGTATATTTTTTGCCCCTCCATTTCTCTCTTCTCTTTTGGGAATCCTATAATAAGAACGTTATTGCTCTTGGGCGCCTGGGTGGCTCAGTCGTTAAGCGTCTGCCTTCGGCTCAGGTCATGATCCCAGGGTCCTGGGATCGAGTCCCCACATGGGGCTCCCTGCTCGGTGGGAAGCCTGCTTCTCCCTCTCCCACTCCCCCTGCTTGTGTTCCTGCTCTCGCTGTCTCTCTCTCTGTCAAATAAATAAATAAAATCTTTAAAAAAAAAAAAAAAGAACGTTATTGCTCTTGATGCAGTCATTGAGTTTTCTAAGTCTATTCTCATTATGCAGTATTTGTTTGTCTTTCACCTGTTTACCTTGATTACTTTCCATTACTCTATCCTTCAGGTCACATATAAGTTCCTCTCCTTCCTATTGTCCACTATTTATTCCATCTATTGTATTTTATATGGAGTTCTTCATCTCTGATATGTTATTTTTTGGAGTTCTTCATCTCTAATATGTTATTTTTTAATCTCTTTATCAAGAGTCTCTGGGGCACCTGGGTGGCTCAGTTGGTTAAGCGGCTGCCTTCGGCTAGGTCATGATCCAAGGGTCCTGGGATCAAGCCCTATGTCGGGCTCCATGCTCAGCAGGAAGCCTGCTTCTCTCTCTCCCACTCCCCTTGCTTGTGTTCCCTCTCTCACTGTCTCTCTCTCTGTCAAATAAATAAATAAAATCTTTCAAATAAAAAAAAAGGAGTCTCACTGATGTTCTCCACCCTTTTCTAAAGTCCAGTGAGTATCTTTATGATCATTACTTTAAATCCTCTATAAGGCGTATTATTTATATCTGTTTCACTTAGGTCTCTTGCTGTGGTTCTGTCCAGTTCTTTAATTTGGGACATATTCCTCTATCTCATTTTGTCTTACTCTCTGTGTTTCTGTGTGTTAGGAAGTCAGATATGTCTCCTGTTCTTGAGGGTAATGGCTGTATGAAGAAGAGTACTTATATTGCCCTGCAGTGCATATGCTCTGTTCCCCAGAACATGACACTTCATGGGCTGGCTCCTATGTGTGTTGCATGTGCCCTGCAGTTGTGTCCTGTCCACTTTCTCCTTTAGTCCAGTCATATACAGAGGCTCTCTTTGCCTGTCGTGGTTTGGTCCCAGGGCGGGGTGGGGCATGCCATTTTAACAAGGTGCACTCTGATCTGCTTGTGAAATGAGATCTGCTGTCACACCCAGAACTTTGGCCACCCTGGATTCATCCAGAAAGTGTGCAAACCTGGCACAGCACACAATTTTATCTAGGTGCACCTCAAGCTTCTACATGGCCTGCCACTGCTGCTGCTGCCACTGCCACAAGGACCAAGGCCCCATAAAACATGTGAGTTGGGAGACATGGTGTTGACAAGGTCTGCACTAGTCTGGTTAAAGGACTTCTAGCAACATGACTGAAGGAAAGGTGACTGGGAAGAGCAGGGCCACCACAGGGAAAGGTACAGGGTTAGATATAAGCAAGTTAGGTAGTAATGGTGCCAGGCTGGTTCCTGCTAGTGGCAGTGTATTTATGTTGGGGAGTGGGGGAAGGAGATGGCACCTGCTAGCTCCTTTTTTCCTGCAGAAGTCCACCAGCAGTCCCTGTCTCTCTGGGACAGAGTCTAAGTTCAGTAAGTAACTCTCCCTCCTGTATTCCCCAGGTGTTTTTCAAACAGCTGCTTCTAGGTTGGACCTCTAGGGTCTGTTTGTTGTGCCCTGTAAGGGTAGAGACACAACTTCCTCTTTCCTGCCTGCTCTCCCAGAGCCAATCCCACTGATTTTTAAAACTCTAGGCTTTTGAGTCCTGCTGGTTTTAAGAACTCATGAAATTTGGTCCTTCGTGATTTCAAAGCCGTGGGAATTTTTCTTCCCAGTGTGGACTCCACAATGTGATAATCTATATCTCTCCCCTCTTGAATCCCAAGGCTCCCTCCATCTGCAGATGGCCAAGGGCCATTTTGCAGCCAAACCATGTCTCCAAGTTCCCTACCTTCCTTGATGTTGCCTCTTTACCCTTCACTGCAGTGTTTATTCTGCCAGTCTTCAGGTTGTTTTCTGGGTTATTTACACTTGAGTGTTATCTAGTTGTATCCATGGGACAAGGTGAGCTTAGGGTCCCACTACTCTGTCATCTTCTCAGGCTCCACCTCTATAGTAGTCTATTATTAGGTTGATGGTCACTTAAGTTCAAACACATTCTAAAAGTACTGCATTTCTACTCCTCTCTCCAGTTTTTATGTATATATTTTATATATATATTTTTTAATTTTTTGACTCCCTGAAGTATTTGTTTATATAATTAATTTTACTGCTTTTGTTTTTTTAACCTTCACACTAGTTTTATAAGTGACTAATCTAATATTCTCATTGTATGTTTGCTTTTACTCATGATTTTTAAATTTTTTTCTTTTAATTATGATGTTTCCCTTTTCCCACTTAATGAAGTGCCTTTAAAAATAAATAAATAATGAGTTGTTTTTTTTTTTTCTAAAACAGGTTCAGTGGGGATAAACTTCATTAGCTTTTGTTTGTCTGGGAAATTATCTCTCCTTCAGGTCTGAATGTAACTTTGCTGGGTAGGGTATTACTAGTTGCAGGTTTTTCTTCTTGCACGTTGAATATATCATGTCATTGCCTTCTCAAGTGCAAAGTTGCTGCTGTATAAATCACCTGATAGCCTTCTGGTGTTTTCCTTTTATGTAACTAGTTGATTTTTCCCTTGCTACTTTTTCCCTTGCTCTCTTTATCTTTAATATTTGACATTTTAATTATTATGTATCTTGGTGTGGACCTCCTTCCATTCACCATATTTAGAGATATACATGCTTCCTGGACCCGGATATCATGTTTCTTTCTCCAGACTATGGAAGTTTTCAGCCATTATTTCTTCAAATAAGCTTTCTGCCCCTTTCTCTCTCACTTCTCCTTCTGGAACTTGTATAATTAGAATATTAATACACTTGATGCTCTCTCAGAAGGAAACTTTCCTCATTTAAAATTTTTTTTTTTTGCATTTTTGCTGTTCAGTTTGGTCACTTTCCAGAGCTCTCTCTTACAGATTCCTGGTCTGTACTTCTATATCTTCTAATCTATCAATTCCATGTAGTGGATTTTTTTTCATTTCAGATATGGTATTCTTCAACTGATTGGTTCTTTTTAATACTTTCTATCACTTTTTTGAAGTTTTTACTGAGTTCATCCACTCCTCTCTCCAATCCAATGACCATTTTTATGACCATTACTTTGAACTCTTTATTAGAGAGATCGTTTAACTCCATTTCATTTAGTTATTTTCTAAAATTTTGTCTCTTTCTTTCCTTTGGAGCATATTCCTATGTCTCCTCATTTTATTTGACTTTGTTTGTTTCTATTAATTACATGGACCAGTTATTTCTCCTAGTCTTGAATGACTGGCCGTGTGTAGACAGTGTTGGTTTAGCAGCTTTTGTTGCCTGGCTGGAACTGTAGAAGGCACAAGTGAGATGACCCAGGAAAGTCCACACAGAGGCTGCCTGGTGGGATGGCTAGAGGTGAACTGGGTGCAGGGTGGAAGGTCCCAGGGCACTCCATAAAAAGGGCTTCTTGATAGGACAGGTGAAGCTAAAAGGGCTGCTGCCAGGGAGTCTCTTGGCATTCTGTGCAGGTTTGCTCTGGCAGAGCAGCTGCAGCTGCAGCAGGTATAGGCTGGGGGTTCCTAGTGCATTCAGTGCAGGGAGCCCTTGGGCAGGACATCTGGATCCAAAGTGGGTATGGACCTGGGTTGTCCTGTGTTGCCTTGATGAGATGGCTGGAGCTGTAGTGGGCACTGTCCAGGAATGTCCTCATGCACAGAATGCTGGGGCGACCTGGGTGGGATAGCTGGAGATTGGGTAGGTGGTGGGGGCTGTCTTGGGTGGGATGACTGTGGCTACTGTGAGCTAGGGGTCCAGGGCTCACCAGGGCAGCCAGCTGGTTAGGTTGCCTGTAAGTACCCTGCTCCTGTCTGCATTATCAAGGTGGAGGGGATGCATAAACAATGGCACTCACCAGCCCCTCCAATAGTGCGATGTCCCCACAGTACTTCTAGGGTTGTTTCCTTTATATTTTAGTTGTTCTTTTAAATCAGTTGTTTTGTTTGTTTGTTTGTTTGTTTGTTTTTCCTGCGCTCCAAGGTCGTGAAAGCTGGTTTGGGCACGGAATCTGGGGAATCATTAAAACATTAGGCCAGTGAGGGTGCCCAGATTCTGCTTTTATCTTTGTTATCAAGGTGGAGGGGGAGCATAAACAATAGTGCTCACCAGCCACTCTGATTCCAGATGGCATTCCAAAGGTCCCCCAGCATTTTGCAGATACTGAAGGGCTGCATCTTTTAAATTCTACTTGCCCTTTTAAACCACAGTTTGTTTGTTTGTTTGTTTTCCCCTGTAACCTAGGGTAGAGAATCTGCTCTATGTCTGTCAGTGCTATACCTCCAAGGTGCAGTTCACCGAACTGGGGATAGGGTTCTCATAGTTTCCTTGTGTCTGTCTCTCCTGCCATCATCTATGTAGTCCCTCTATCCTTTGTTGTGGAGAAGCTGTTAAGTCAGACCGCAGTTCTTCTGGAGGAATTGCTCTATATGTAGGTGATTTGGTCTATCTGTGGAGATGAGTTCAAGGTCTTCCTATGTTGCATTCTTGGATCCTACCCCAAATTTTCTCTTCTTATAAAGACTAACATATTTTAACACTTCTTTTAAAGTTTTTATTTAAATTCCAGTTAGTTAACTAACAGTATAATATTAGTTTCAGGTACACAATACAGTGATTCAACACTTCCATACAACACCCGGTGCTCATCACAAGTACACTCCTTAATCCCCAACACCTATTTAACCCTTCCCCTCTGGAAACCATCAGTTTGTAATCCATAGTTAAGAGTCTGTTTCTTGATTTGCCTATCTCTTTTTTCCCTTTGTTTCTTTTGTTTCTTAAATTCCACATATGAGTGAAATCATATGGTATTTGTCTTTATCTGACTCACTTATTTCACTTACGATAATACTCTAGGTCTCCATGATATCATTGCAAATGGCAAGATTTCATTCATTTTTATGGCTGAGTAATATTCCACTCTATATACATATATACCAATTCTTTATCCATCCATAAGTCACTGGACACTTGAGATATTTCCATAATTTGACTATTGTAGATAATGCTGCTGTAAACATCATGGTACATGTATACATCTGAATTAGTATTTTTGTGTTCTTTGGGTAAATACCTAGTAGTGCCATTGCTGGCATATAGCGTATTGATGTTTTTAACTTTTTGATGCAATTCCATACTATTTTCCACAGTGGCTGCACCAGTGTGCATTCCGAACAAGAGTGCAAGACAGTTCCCCTTTCTCCACATACTTTCCAAGACCGGTTGTTTCTAGTGTTGCTAATTTTAGCCATTCTGACTGGTGTGAAAGGATATCTCATTGTAGTTTTTATTTTTATTTCCGTGATGATGAGTGATGTTGAGCATCTTTTCATGTGTCTGTTGGTTATCTCTATGTCTTCTTGGAAAAAATACTGATGTCTTCTGCCAATATTTTAATATGGATTATTCATTTTTTGGATGTTGAGTTTACTTCTTTATGTATTTTGGATACTAATGCTTTATCAGATATGTCATTTGCAAATATCTTCTCCCATTCTGAAGGTTGCCTTTTAGTTTTGTTGATTGTCTACTTCACTGTACAGAAGTTTCTATTTTGAAGAAATCCCTATAGTTTATTTTTGCTTTTGTTTCCCTTACCTCAGGACACTATCTAGGAAGAAGCTTCTCCAGCTAATGACAAAGAGCTTACTGCCTGTGTTCTCCTGTAGGATTTTAAGGGTTTCTTGTCTCACACTTAGGTATTTCATCCAGTTTGAATTTATGTTTGTGTATAGTGTAACAATGTGGTCCACTTTCATTATTTTACATGTTGCTGTCCAGTTTCCCCAAAACCATTTTTTGAGGAGACTGTCTTTTGCCCATTGGATATTCTTTCCTGCTTTGTCAGATTAAATACCATATAGTTATAGGTTCATTTCTTGGACTTCTATTCTGTTCCATTGATCTATGTGTCTATTTTTGTGCCAGTACCATACTGTTTTGATCACTATACCTTTGTAAGAGAACTTGAAGTCTGGAACTGTGATGCCGCCAGGTTTGCTTTTTGTTTCCTCCTTCTTCTTTTTCAACGTTGCTTTGGCTATTCAGGATTTTTTTGTGGTTCCATACAAATTTTATGATTGTTTTTCTAGCTCTGTGAAAAATTCTGTTGGTATTTTGATAGAGATTGCATTAAATATGTAGACTGCTTTGTGTAGACGTTTTTAACAATGTTTGTTCTTCTAATCCATGAGCATGGAATGACTTTCCTTTTCTTTGTGTCATTTTCAATTTTTTTCATCAGTGTTTTACAGTTTTCAGAATAAAGGTCTTTCACCTCTTTGGTTAGGTTTATGCCTAGGTGTCTCATTGTTTTTGGTGATTTATAAGTGGGACTGATCCTTGATTTCTTTTTCTGCCACTTCATTAGTGGTGTATAAAAATGCAAAAGATTTCTGCATGTTGATTTTGTGTCCTACAACTTTACTAAATTCATTTATCATTTCTAGCAGTTTTTTTTGGTAGAGTGACGGGTCTTCTATATAGAGTATCATGTCATCTACAAATAGTGGAAGTTTTACTTCTTCCTTACCAATTTGGATTTTTTTTTTTTTTTGGTCTGATTATTGTGGCTAGGACTTCCAATGCTATGTTAAATAACAATGCTGAGAGCGGCCATCCTTGTCTTGTTTCTGGCCAAAAAGGAAAAGCTCTCAGTTTTTCCCCATTGAGGATGATATTAGCTATGGGTCTCTTGTATATGGCTTTTATGATGTTGAGCTATGTTCCCTCTGTCCCTATTTTGTTGACAGTTTTTATCATGAATGGATGTTGTACTTTGTGAATGGTATTTCTGCATCTATTGGAAGGATCATATGTTTTTTCTTCCTTTCTTTTATTAATATGGTGTATCACAATGATTGATTTTTGAACAGTGAACCACCCTTGCAGCCCAGGAATAAATGCCACTAGATCATGGTGATGATTCTTTTAATGTACTGTTGGATTCAATTCACTATTAATTTATTGAGAATTTTTGCATCCATGTTCATCAAGGGTATTGGCCTATATAGTTCTCTTTTTCTGTTGAGTCTGGCTGGTTTTGTTATAAGGATAATGCTGGCCTCACAGAATGAAATTGGAAGTTATACTTCCATTTCTATTTTTTCCAATAGTTGGAGAAGCACAGATATTAACTCCTCTTTTAATGTTTTCTTGAATTCACTGGTGAAGTCATCTAGCCCTGGACTTTGTTTCTAGGAGATTTTTGATTGTTGATTCAATTTCTTTGCTGGTTATCAGTCTGTTCAAGTTTTCTGTTTCCTCCTGTTTTAATTTTAGTAGTTTATATGTTTCTAGGAATTTATCCATTTCTTCCACATTGCCCAATTTGTTGGCATATAGTTTTTCATCATATTCTCTTATAATTGTATATATTTCTGTGGTGTTGCTTGTTATTTCTCCTCTCTCATTTATGATTTTATTTACTTGGGTCCTTTATCTTTTCTTTTTGATAAGTCTGGCTGGGGTTTATCAATTTTATTATTTTTTTCAAAGGATCACCTTTTGATTCATTGATCTGTTCTGTTGGGTTTTTGTTTTTGATTTTTTTTTGTTTGTTTCTACATCATTTTTTTCTTTTCTAATTTTTATTATTTCTATTCTTCTTCTGGCTTTAGGCTTCATTTGTTGTTCTTTTTCTAGCTCCTTTAGGTATAAGGTTAGGTAGTTTGAGATTTTTCTTGCTTCTTGAAGTAGGCTTGTATTACAATATACTTTCAGCAGCTTTAGCTGCATTCCAAATGTTTTGGACCATTGTGTTTTCATTTTCATTTAGTTCCTTGTATTTATTTCTTCTTTGATTTCCTTGTTGACCCATTCACTGTTTCGTAGAATGTTGTTTAACCTCCATGCATTTCTGGTATTTCTAAATTTTTTCTTGTGGTTGACTTCAAGTTTCATAGCATTATGGTCAGAAAATATGCATGGTTTGATCTCAGTCTTTTTGTACTTTTTTAGGTGTGATCTGTGACCTAATATGAGATCTATTTTGGAGCACATCCCATGTGCACTTGACAAGAATGCAGCTTTGGGATGGAATGATCTGAATATATCTGTTAAGTCCTTCTGGTCCAGTGCGTCATTTAAAGCCATTGTTTCCTTGTTGATTTTCTGCTTAGATGATCTGTCCATTGAGGAATGTGGACTGTTATTGTTGCTTAGAATTATTATATTATTATTAATGAGTTCCATTATGTTCATTATTAACTATATTATATATTTGGTTGCTTCCATGTTGGGTACATAAATATTTACAATTGTTATATCCTGTTAGATAGTTCTCTTTATTATGATATAGTAGTCTTCTTCATGTCTTATTACAGTGTTTGATTTAAAATCTAGTTAGCCTGATAGAAGTACTGCTACCTCCACTTTCTTTTGAGGTCCATGATAAATGTTTCTCCATCTCCTCACTTTCAATCTGCAGGTAAGTCTGCTATTTCTTTATTGATCTGTCTACATATTCTACCCATTACTGAAAGTGGAGTATTTATGTCCTCAACTATTATTGTCTATTTCTCCCTTCAGTTTTCTCCTCTCCTAAGGCATATTCTTCCATCTCTGCACTTGATCTCACCTCCCTCAAACCATTAATTATACCCACTTTTTCCTGTCCCTTCTGCTTCTCCCTATTTGACATTCCCATGAATATTTAATATTCTCAAGTCTTTTCCTTCAAAACAAAGTTTCATTTAACTTTATGTTCCCCTTATTATAAATATCTCTCCTTCTTCCTATGTATCATATCTCAATTTCTTGAAAGCACTGTCTGCATTCTCTTTGACCACTTCCCCACTCTTCCTCTATGCACTCCTCAAACCACTACAATCTTTTTTTTATTTCTTACATACCAAATCAAGGACCTCCTTTGATAGATTCAATGATTGTTCTCTCCCTTCCATTCCCAACACCAATGGACACTTTAAAGTCTTTTACAAAAACATGTTGACACTGTTGATTACCTCCTCTTTCTTGAGATACTCTTTTCCCTTAGGTTATAGGACACTTCATTATTATTATTATTTTTTAGGACACTTCATGTTCTGTTCTCCTTCCTTCTTTGGCTATGCAGTTTCATTTGCAGGATCCTCTTCCTCTCCATAGTCTTTTCAACATTGGTGTTCTTCAGAATTCCATTTTCACTGTCTTGTCTCACAGTATACATTCCTCATGACTTCAGCTCCCATTCAAGTACTCATAATCCCCATCTATATGCTGATAGTATCCAAATCTGCATCCCTTGTCTATAATTCTGATATTCTAAAGACCATCTACACCTGAATGTCCCACAGGTATCTCAAATTAATCATGGCTGAAAATGAAATACACCTCATCAACTTTCTTCATTTGAGTGTCTCCCACTGATAATGTATATTTAATTCAAATCTCCCTTAGAAGATGATTCTGTCTCCAGCACTAGACTGTGTAGTCTTCAAGGGCAGGTGCAGTTTAGTACTCTCTGTGCCTGACACACAGAAGTTCTCAGTAAGTGCTGACTGAATAGAACTGAGTTAGTTCCAAATTAACATCTCTTCTTTTCTAGAAAATTTTGAGGATCTCTTCCTCTATAGTTTCTTCAAAATTCTTGAGATTTCATTTTTCCTTGTTCTTGTTAATATATATCTGCTACAACATTTTATTTTAGTGAGGGCACCCATCCAAATGTTCATAGACTTTCTGATCTTTGTAACTCAGGAGTTGTTGAAGCCTTGCCTCATTCTTGGAACATCCTCTCATAGGCTTTCAGAATCTCTTTCCTCATAGACAACATTAGAGTGCACCAAAGTTCTAAGGTTTTTATAAAAACCTGTCTGAGCAAAGAACACGTAGTCTGTGACTCCATGTATATAAAGTTGAAGCACAGGCAAAACTAATAGATGGTGATAGAAGTCAGAATAGTGGTTACTTCTTGAGGGTACTGACTTGGAAGGAGTACAAATGAACCTTCTGGGTTACTGAAAATGTTCTATATTTTGCTCTAGGTGGTGATTACATGAATATTCAATATGGGTACAAAATCATCAGAGCTATATACTTAAGATTTATGTGCTTTACTATGAGTTATATATCAATTAATAAGCAATACAAAAGAAACAAACCTATGAACTTCTATTGTGTATTTTATCTTTTACATTCCTAATCAACAAGATGGAAAGATGCTATATTGAGATTTCAATATGTATCAATGTGCATCTACCAAGCCTGTATATGAGATGTACAATAATAGATAAATATCAGGCAGAGAAGTAGCAAAGAGGAAGTAATCACTTCTAGAGACAAAGAACAGGAAATAAAAGAAAATTTTCTTAAGGCTAAGACAACTGAGCAGGACTTTGAAGAATGAAGTTCATGAGGTAAAAGATATGAAGATATTAGAGAAAAACAAATATACAAACAAATGGGAGTCAAACATAGGTTCAAGGAAACCCTGGTGAAACATAAAATATAAGAAAAGGATTATATAAGTTTGGGGTGGAGTGTAGGGATTAGCAGAAGACCAGTTTAAGTAAGAGACATGCCATAGAGAATCTTTTAGGCCACACTAAGACTATCATCGGAAATAGAAAGTCATTGAAGGATTTTAAGTAGAGAAACAATGTGGTTAGATATTTATTCTAGAGACTGTACCAAAGTCATCAGGCAGTAGTGGAGGCAGTAGATTCAGTTATGAAATTATTATTGTCATCAGGAGAAATGGTAAGGGTCTAAACTAGGGTACTGGAATGGAGTTTAGGAAATGGAATAGAAGACAAATTCATGAGATATTCTGAAGGAATGATCATTATGATTTTGCATCAGATTAAAAAGTAAAAAAGGAGGTAAAAAAGGAGAAATATGACATGATGTCCTAGTTGTTTTTCCTTGGGAATATTAGCACCAACAAGAATAAGAAAGAGGTTTATGGTGCTGCTGGTGGAGTAATGAAGAGTTCAGTTTTGGCTATGTTCAGTTTTGAGGTGCTGGTAAGGCATCCACATAGAAAAAGTTAGCAGGCAGTTCGCTTCATGAGTCTGAAGCTTGGCATAAAGGCTTGTGCTGGTGGTACAGATTTGGGAAACATCTGCATATGTATGTTTAATTAGACCCAAGGCATGGGTGAGATTGCCAAGGAGAATTGAGAATTCAAACAGGGAGATTTAGGAATCACCAAATCTAAAGATCCAGGCAGAGGAGTACTCAGAAAGAGAGTGAGAAACAAAGGCCAGATATGTAAGAGAAGAACTGAAGAAGGATGTCATAAAAAGGAAAAGAGGAGAGAATTTTAAATATTACAGAGAGTCACGATAAAAGCTAAAAGCTATTCACTAAATCTGGCAATTAGAGCTATGGTAACCTCTACCACAAAGCATAATGCACAGCCATTCTAACAAGTTCCTGCATCTCTACATGAAATTTTTCAACATTTTCACCCATTCTTATCTTCTTTCCTCTAAGTTAGCGTTTCTCAAGTCTATCTGGCCCTGTTTCTTAAATATTTTAATGCCTATTTTATGATATGGAAATAAAATATACATGATGCCAAAAATATGGTATCTATAATATGAAAGAGAAATACAAAGAAAGTAGTTTATGAGGAAACAAAATGTATTTCAATATGGAAATGCTGGGGCATGACAACACTAAAAGACATATGCAGACAAGTATACAGAGAATGCCTGTAAATGTAATAGCTATAAATGCTGACTGATACAGCTCTGTTATTACTATTATTTCAAATATCCAAGAGCAGTATTTTGTAGGTGAAATGATTTTCCAAAATGATGAACGTTCTTGGTAACATTCTGAACAAAACAAAGTAAGATCTTATGTTGGTTTACATGGTAGATGCATTCCTGGAAAAGTCAGTGTGTATTAAAACTTTCTTCTTTGTATATAAAATGAAGTTTGAGTCAAGGCCCGGATCAATACAGATTTTTTATCTATACAAACAACCAATGGGATAATCAAAAGTTGTAGGAGATATATATATATATATGTATATAAATTTTTTTCTATATCTCTTACAACTTTGATCTTTTATATATGTATACTTGGCTAGACTAGATACCCCAGTTATTCAATCAAGCACTGATCTAGCTGTTGCTGTAAAGCCATTTTGTAGATGTAATTAATGTCTGTGATCTCATTTAGGTAAAGGAGATTATCCCATAAATTGTGGGTGGACCTAATTCAATCAGCTGATAGGTCTTAAGAGCAGAATGAGGCTTCCCTGAAGAAACCTCACCTCTGAACGCTAGCTTCAGCCCATGCCAGAAAGTTTCATTCTGCATTCCTGAGGGACTGCTCTATGGATTTCAGACTCATCTAGTCAGTCCCTGCAATCACATAAGCCAATTCCTTGAATACATTTTTAATATATATCTCTTACTGGTTCTGTTTCTCTGGTTGATCCCTGATTGATTATACCAACTAATCAGTAATATTTCATCAACCTTTCTGAAATCCATTCCTCTATGACTGACTGACTTCAGGCTTTCACCATTACTTGTCAGGATTATTACAAAAACATTTTAAATGGTCTTCTTACCCCAATCTCTTTCTACACCATTTTCCATAGCCTCACTAGTATGATCTATATAAAACAAGAATGTGAATATAGTACCCTCCTTAAAAAATCTTCAACGACTTCCCATTTCCTAGCTTTATTTTAAGCTTACCTAGCATGTCACACAAGGTTAAAAGCTCCAGCTTGCTGATCTAGCTTCATTCTCTCTGATCTAAGAAAATCATATGATGTGTAGATCTTCCCACCATCTATCTTCATCCTCCAACAAGAACAGGCTGTCTCAGGTAAGCAGAATGATGACTACCCAAAAATGTCCACACCTTAATTCCCAGAACCTACAACTACTACGTTACCTTACATGGAAAGAACTTTGATGATGTGATTAAGTTAAAGGCCTTGAGATGGGGGAGATTATTCTGTATTACCTGGGTGCACGCACACTAATTGCATAATTCCTTAAAAGCAGAGGATTTTTCCCCAGCTGAGTCAGAGAGAGATGTAAAGACAAAAAAGAAAAAGAAAAAGAAAATGGAGACTTATAGGTACATAAGGTAATGAAAACAGAATATTGAAGAGACAGTTGCACTCCAGTGTTCATTGCAGCACTATTCATAATAGCCAAGATATGGAAATAACTTAAGTGTCAATCAGTAGCCAGAAGGATAAAGAAGACATGATACACACACACAAATAAATACACACACACACACATACATATAAATATTTAGCTATGAGAAAGAAGGAAACGTTGCCATTTGTGACAACATGGATGGACCTTGAGGGCATTATGCTAAGTGAAATAAGCCAGACAGAGAAAGACAAATACTGCATGGTATCATTTATATATGGAATTTAAAAAAAAGTCAAACTCCTAGAAACAAAGAATATAAAAGTAGTTGCCAGGGGTTGGGGATTGGGGGAAATAGGAAGACGTTGGTCAAAGGATACAACCTTTCAACTATAAGATGAACAAGGTCTGAGGATTTAATGTAAAACATGATGATTATAGTTGATACTAATGTATTGTATAATTGAAATTTGCTAAGAGAGTAGAATTTAAATGTTCTCACCAAAAAAACCCAATAAATATGTGAGGTGATGGGTGTCTTAATTAACAAGATGGTGGAAATCTTTTCACAATGTATATGTATATCAAGTCACCATGATGTACACTTTAAATATCTTACAATTTTATTTGCCAATTAAACATCAATAAAGATGAAAAAAATTGTGAGATGAGGATTAAAAACCCCATCAATACCCATCCTTATTAGAGGGTGTGGGGTATATACATTCCATATGCAGAAAAATCTCTGCATCTATTATCCATGAGGACACTATTTATTTACTTATTTATTTATTTTCATGAGGACAATTTTATATACTCTGTAGTTGAGGGTAATAGAAAAATTGTTTTCTTTCACCTTTTTGCAGGTCAAATGTGGTGGAGTCATGGCTGACTTTGGTAGCTTAGAGGAGATGATGCATTGATTTGGGAGCTCTGCCAAAACTAAAATTGCATACAATTTTTTTTTAATTTACTTATGTCACTTAATATTTATAGCCTATAAATAAACTGTGACAGGTATTCATTATCCTCATTTATAGAAGTGAAAATTGGACTCAAAAGTTCAATGACTTGCTTCAAGTGATATAATCAGAAAATAAAGAAATCATATTTGAACACAGGTTCTGTGATTTCAGAAAAAAATGTCTTATAACAACATAAAAATGCTTTTGTTGGGACGCCTGGGTGGCTCAGTCGGTTAAGCGGCTGCCTTCGGCCCAGGTCATGATCCCAGGGTCCTGGGATCAAGTCCCACATCGGGCTCCTTGCTCAGCAGGGAACCTGCTTCTCCCTCTCTCTCCCTCTGCTTGTGCTCTCTCTGTCAAATAAATAAAATCTTAAAAAAAAAATGCTTTTGTTCCACATTTTTTTCCTCAAAAGTGAGTCATATAACCATTCTTTTTAGAAGAAAAATAATCTTACTTTCCTTTGGTGTCACTATATATCTTTTTTAGTGCAACATTTTCAAACATATGCATACATCCTAGGTGATGTAAATTCCCAAAATATCTCTCAGGAATAAAAAAGAAAGAAAGTGTAGAAATTCTATGGTAGGAGGGACACAATCTATTGTTGGCTTTGAAGATGGAAAAAGGACACAACAAGCCAAATAATGAAGGTAAACTCTTGAAACTGAGAACAGCCCTCAGTTGACAGCTAGCAAGGAAACAGAGATTCTAGACTTACAGTCATGAGAAATTGAGTTCTGCCAACAACCAAATGAGTAAGACATGAATTTTCCTCTAGACCCTCCAGAAAGGAATGCAGCTTGCCAATAACTTGATTTTCATCCAATGAGACCTGTACCAGATTTCTGACCTACACAATGGTAAAATAGTAAATGTATTGTTTTAAGCCCCTACATTTGTGATAAATTTGTTATGGCAATAGTAGAAAACTTATATGAAATCAATGCAAAAAAAGTTGGTGCACTTCCAAGAAAAACAAAACACTGCGATGAAATAACACGTCAGGAAGGAAGATTACCAAGAAAAGAACTTGACCATATCATATTTTCCTTTTAAAAATGATCAATCTAAAGTAGTATAGGAAGGAGTTCTGGGGAGGATGGCAGAGTAGGAGGATCCTAAGCTCACCTCACCCCACAGATCCAGCTATATAACACCATCAGTGTAAATAACTCAGAACACAACCTGAAGACTGCCAGAACAGACTCTCCAAAGCTAACTGTAGAGAAGAGGCCACATCAAAAACAGCAGGAAGGGCACAGAACTGGTTGTGAAACAAAGTGACCTGTGAGACTGACCAGGGGAAGGAGGGATACTGCAAGTACAGAAAAGGAAAAGGAGAAGACCCCACACAAGGCACCCCAGGCTGGAAAGACAAATCAGTATAACATTCGGCTTTGAAAACCAGAGTGGCTTAACTTCGAGAGAGTTTTTATAATCAGTGAGGCTTAACACCAGGAATTTTAAAGAAATTTAAAAAAATCAGTAGGGTCAGCTCTGGGAGAACATGAGAACAATAGGAAACTGAGTCACCACCCTTAAAGAAATAGCATAACAAACAATCCCACTAAGATAAAGTATAGGAGCATCAGCATAGTATACGGGAAAGAGATTTGTTTACTAATCTCAGAACATGTATAGGAAAGGCAGGAGTCTTCAGGAAACTTCTCCAAAATGAAAAGCACTGGTGGGAACCATTTCTCTCCGTCAACCCCCAGCCTAGATGCACAGACAGCTGTAGGAACCAGAGCAAACACTCTCCAACTTGCTTGCTAGCAATATGCTGTGCCTCCATGTTCTCATACAGACCTGCTTCATCCAACCTGCTCTCCACAGGAGTTCTCCAAAACAGCATCAGGTCATCACCCACAAGCAGACCAGAGCAAACCTTCCTAAGAGTGCAACACACCCCAGCACCCTCCTGTGCATATGCCTCACTCAACCCACTCCACTCAGCACAATAAATTTAGGGTTTATCCAAAGCCATGCCACCAGTGTGGCATTCTGCAACCAGCCTGAAAGGTGCCCGGCAACACTCTAAGGTGACTAAGGGCAGAAGCCCCAGCAGCTGACTGGGCGCAGTCATTTGAATTGACTGCAGTCCTCACCCATCAATGAAAGCCTCTCAGGGAACAACAGAGGAAGAGCACCCTGCAGTTTGCTACAACCACAACTCTGGCAAACATCTGGCTGGAACCAATGTAAGCCCAAGGAGTCCCCAGGCTGGCCCCATACAGTATACCAGGGAATAAATCTGGTCCACAGCAGGCAAACGGAGCCACTGCGGAGCATGGGTCTGAAGGCAAACAGAGCTAATCCACAAAAGTAGGGGGCAGCAACACACATAGGAGACAGTCCTAAATCACCACGTCCTAACGAACAGTGGATATTGCACTGTAGGGTACTACAGGACTTCTTCTTCATAAAGCCACTACTTTGAAGAGCAGGGGACATAAGGGTGTTAGAAGACTCTCCTAAAACATAGAAGCAGACACAGAAAGTTACATGAAAACAGGAGACAGAGGACTGTGTCCCTAATGAACGAACAAGAAAAAAAACACACCAAGAGAACTAAATGAAATAGAGATAAGCAATATGCTTGATAGAAAATTTGAAGTAATGGTCACAAAGATACTCACTGGACTTAAGAAGAGTGGAGGATCTCAGTGAGACCCTCAAAAAGAGATAGAAAAGATAAAAAAGAACCAATCAGAAATGAAGAACTCAATAACTAAAATTAAAAATATACTACAGTAGGCTTGGAGAGAAAGATGGTGGCAGAATAGGAGGATCCTAGACTCACCTTGTCCCATGAACACAATGAGATAGCTATCAAATCATTCTAAATACTCCATAAATTGGCCTAAAGACTGACAGAACAAACTCCAAAACTAAAGGGAGAAAATATGCCACATCAAAAAAGGTAGGAAGTGTGGAGATATGGTTTAAGGGAGAAACAGATCATGGGTGATGTAGAAAGGAAGCCACGGTTGCAGAGAAGGGTGAGAGAGAGAGGGGGGCACACAGGGCAACTCATAAGGAGAATGTTAACCTAAAGCCATTGGCTTGGAAATGAGAGGGGCTGAATTTGGTGAATTCTTGCAACCAGAGGGGCCTAAAGCCTCAAGCTTTAAAGGGCAGTGGGCTTGGCTGGGATAAAACCCAGAGGGCAGTGGGCTGCACTTGAAGAAGAGAAGGCAAGCAAACAACACAGGGGCAGAGAGCATGGAGACAGCAATCTGAAGAGCACCTGGGGCACACAGTGGGAACATTATTTCTTCTTCTTGGAGCATGTCTGTGAGAGGCAGTGTTCACAAGGACACCTCTTCAGGAATATAGGAGCTGACCAGCACCATTTCCTAACCCCACCCCTCAGCATAAACACAGAGCCACTTGGGGAAAGCAGAGCAGTGCCCAAACTGGCTGCACAGCTTGCATACACCAGGCTCCACTCTGGTGGGACTGCCCTTCTCAGTCAAACTTGCCTCAGTCCCAGCATGGTGGGCCCATTCCCCCAGAAGACCAGCATACTCCCCGCCCACACCATGTCTCCCAAACAGAGAGTTCTGCAGGGCCTCAGCTATGGTGGAGGTGATGTCAGAACTCATTTAACAAGCAGAACACAGCACACCTAGTTAAAACACACCACATTCAGGCCAGAGTCCAAACACTGCCCACAGCAGACACAGAGAGCCTCTGCCGATTGCCCTGAAGGATAAAGCAGCCAAAACACAAGAGCAATGCACACGCAGCACACACCAGAGACACTCCCTGAAACACCAGGCCTTGGGCACTACATGACCTCTTACTCACAAGGCCCTACTTTCAGAAGCAGGAGACATATCTGGCTTAACATAGCTCAGAGAAAAATACAGAGATTTCGACAAAATGCAAAGAAGGAAATATTTATCCAAAATGAAAAAAACAAGACCACAGCTAGAGATATAAATAAAACAGATGAAAGTAACATACCTGACGGAGAATTTTTTTTCCTTCAAGTTTTTAAATTCCAGTTAGTTAATATACAGTGTAATATTAGTTTTACATATAGAATTTAGTGGTTCATCACTTACATAAAACAACCAGTGCTAATCACAAGAGTCCTCCTTAATAATCATCACCTATTTAACACATCCCCCACCAACGTCCTTTCTAGTAATCCTGTTTGTTTTCTATAGTTAAGCATCTGTTTCATAGTTTGCTTCTCTTTTACCCAACTATATTCAACTCTTTTGTTTCTGAAATTCCACATATAAGTGAAGTCATGGTATTTATCTTTCTCTGACTTATTTCACTTAGCATAATACTCTCTAGATCCATCCACGATGTTGGAAGTGGCAAGGATTCATTCTTTTTTAAGGCTGAGTAATATTCCAATGTATATACTATACACATACATGTGTATATAGACACATATACATGTACACACACATATATGTATATCACATCATCTATCAATTCATCAGTCAATGCGCATTTGGGCTCTTTCCATAATTTGGCTGTTGTTGATAATGCTGATATAAACAACTGATGGAGAATTTAAAATAACAATCATAAAGATACTCAGTGGGCTTGAGAAAAGAATAGAAGGCATCAGTTAGATCCTTAACACAGAGAGAAAATAGATAAAAGAATCAATTAGAGATGAAGAGTTCAATAAACAAGATTTGTAACAGGCTTCATGCAATGTACACCAGGCTGGAAGAAGCAAATGAATGAATTCGTGACCTAGAAGACAAAAAAAGGAAAGTAATGACACTGAAGAGAAAAGAGAGAAGAATTATGCAACATGAGAATAGACATAGGGAATTCACTGACCATCAAACGTAATAACATTTGTATAATAAGAGTCCCAGGAGAAGAGAAAGAAAATGGGCAGAGAATTTATTTGAAGAAATAATAGCTGAAAATTTCCCTGATCTGGAGAGGGAAACAAACACTTAGATCTGGGAGGCACAGACAACTCCTATCAAAATCAACAAAAGCAGGCCAACACCAAGACATATTGCAATTAAATTTGAAAATTTAGTGATAAAGAACAAATCTTAAAAGCAGCAAGGCATAGAAGCCCTTAACTTACAAGGGAAAACCCATAAGGTTAGCTGGAGATTTCCCAAAGAAACTTTCCAAGAGTGAAGTAGAGTATATTCAAAGCTCTGAATGGGAAAGATCTGCAGCCAAGGATACTCTATCCAGCCAGGCTGTCATTCAGAATAGAAGGAGAGATAAACAGTTTCCCAGACAAACAAAATCTAAATCTAAACGAAATCATGACCATTAAACCAGCCCTGTAAGAAATATTAAAGGGGACACTTTGAGTGCAAAGGTGACAATCTGTCACCAAAGTGACAAAGACAAGATCAGAGAAAATCTCCAGAAGTGAGAAATCAAGTAATAAAATGGCAATAAATATACATCCATCAATAATTACATTGAATGAGGAGGGAGGCAAGTTGGCAGAGTAAAGGACCTGGTTTCATCTAGTCCGCCGAATTTAGCTGGATAACTATCAAACCATTCTGAACGCCCATGAATTCAGCCTGAGACATAAGAAAATTTATCTGGAACTCTACAAGCAGAAAAATGACTGCTTTTTGCAAGGTAGGTGGTGTGGAGTCGTGAATCTGTGGGGAAATATCAGAAGATAAACAGAGAGGGGAAGGAGGCTCTATAAGCTGGTTACCAAAAAGTGATGTAACACCAGAGTGCAAAATCAGAACCCTTAGAAATCTGCTCCAGTGAGAAACATCCCTTTCTGAAAGGGGCTCAGGGGATGAAAAGGGCAGAAATCTAGGTGGGACATTGTGGTGTCAGGATCCCAAGAGACACAGAAAGAATGGGGGTGCCTGAACCAATACAGTGTCCAAGCAGTGGAGAGGGGAAACTGATTATGGTCAGTGAGACTAGGAGGGGCTCTCAGCTCAGGTTGCCATAAACCACAACCGTAGGGAGACCGCTGTTTGCCTGAGCACCTGGAAAAGGACTGGAAGGTGCGGGCTATTTACCATCCCCTGGGAAGGACAAAATGGCTGCACCCATGACTAGGCAACAGATCTCAGAGCAGTGGTGGCCCCCGAAAGGACTGTAGGGAAGCACCCAGCCATGACGTGGGAGCAGCAGAGCAGGGTGAGTGCATGAGCCCACAACCACACAAAGTTGCAAAGACACAAAGCACAGTGATGCTCGTGGGTCCCAGGGACACCCCCCAGGAGGATTTCAGTGGACGCGAACTGCAAGAGTCTGCAGAGTTTGTGACACACAGAAGTGGAGACTCTTTTACCTGTAGGGTTTATTGAAGAGGGGGGACTGTGATCTTGTGGCTCTGGGCTGGGGGTCTGGGCCTGGCCATTTTTGCTTTGACCCTCTGAAGAGGTGTGGAAAGCCTCCAGGGAAAAAAAGCCTTACAAACGACCAGCTTACATTGACAGCATCCCTCTGACAAGGGGTGGGACAACTCCGCCCAGGCAAAGATATCTGAGAACCAGCACGGTAGTCTCCACCCCCAGAAAACTGACTAGAAGAACAGGTGAATGACAAGCTTATGGATGCCACAATACTGTAAAACTCCAGCACCACGGGAAAATAATATACTGAGCTCTAGGTGTTTCCCCATGACTCATTTATCCTTAGGCTAAAATTTTCCATTTCCTTCTTTCTTTCATTTTTTAACCTTTTCCTGGATTCAACTACATTCTTAAATTTACCAACTTACGTTTTTGTTTGTTTTTGGTATCCACAACACAGGGGGTTTATTCTTTGAGGTGGAGAAATGATAAGTGCCTTCTGTTTTTTCTTCTTCGTTTTCTTTTCTTTTTTTTTTTTTTGTTGAAAACAAGCTTTATTTTTTTTAATTGTTTTTAATTTTATTATGTTATGTTAGTCACCATACAATACATCATTAGTTTTTGATGTAGTGATCCACGATCCATTGTTTTCGTATAACAACCAGTGCTCCATGCAGTACATGCCCTCCTTAATACCCATCACCGGGCTAACCAATCCCCCCTCCCCCCTCCCCTCTAAAACTCCGTTTTCTTTTTTTTTAAATTATGTTCAGTTAGCCAACAGATAGTACATCATTAGTTTTTGATAGTGTTCAATGATTCATAAGTTGCCTATAACACCCAGTGCTCATCACAACACAAGCCCTCCTCAATAGTCATCACCCAGTTACCCATCACCCTGCCCCCTCCCTTCTGTAGCCCTCACTTTGGTTCCCAGAGTCCAGAGTCTCTCATGGTTTGTCAGCCTCTCTAATATCTTCTCATTCAGTTTTTCCTCCCTTCCCCTGTGGTCCTCCATGCTATTCCTCATGTTCCACATATGAGTGAAACCAAATGATAATGGTCTTTCCCTGCTTGACTTATTTCATTTAGCATAATGCCCTCCAGTTCCATTCATGTCAATGCAAATGGTGGGTCTTCATCCTTTCTAATGGCTGAGTAATATTCCACATTAACTACATATTCTTAATCCATTCATCTGTTGAAGGGCATCTAGGCTCCTTCCACAGTTTGGCTATCATGGACATTGCTGCTATGAACACTGGGATAAAAGTGCCCCTTATTTTCACTACATCTGTATCTTTGGATTAAATACCTACTAGTGCAAATGCTGGGTCATAGGGTAGCTCTATTTTTAAAATCTTGAGGAACCTCCATATTGTTTTCAAAGAGGCTGTATCAGCATACATTCCCACCAACAGTGTAAGAGGGTTCCCCTTTCTCCATAACCTCATCAACATTTGTTGTTATGTGTCTTGTTAATTTTAGCCATTCTAACTGGTGTACGGTGGTATCTCACTGTGGTTTTGATTTGTATTTCCTTGATAACTAGTGATGTTGAACATTTTTTCATGTGTCTGTTAGCCATTTCTATGTTTTCTTGAAGAAGTGTCTGTTCATGTCTTCTGCCCATTTCTTGACTGGATTATTTGTTTTTTTTTGGGTGTTGAGTTTGAGAAAATTATAGATTTTAAATACCAGCCCTTTATCTAGAATGTCATATGTAAATATTCTCCCATTCCGTGGGTTGCCACTTAGTTTTGTTGTTTCCATTGCTGTGCAGAAGCTTTTTATCTTGATGAAGTCCCAAAACTTCATTTTTGCTTTTGTTTCCCTTGCCTAGAGACATGTCTTGAAAGAAGTTCTGTGGCCAATGTCAAAGAGGTTAGTGCCTATGTTCTCCTCTAGGATTCTGATGGATTCCTGTCTTACATCGAGGTCTTTCATCCATTTTGAGTTTATCTTTGTGTATGGTGTAAGAAAATGGTCCAGTTTCATTTTTATGCACGTGGCTGTACAGTATTCCCAGCACCATTTATTGAAGAGATTGTCTTTTATCCACTGGATGTTCATTCCTGATTTGTCGAAGATTAGTTGACCACAGAGTTGAGGGTCCCTATCTGGGGTCTCTATTCCGTTCCAATGATATATGAGTCTGTTATTTTTTTGCCAATACCATGCTGTGTTAATGATCACAGCTTTGTAATATAGCTTGAAGTCAGGCATCATAATGTCCTCAGCTTTGGTTTTCTTTCTCAACAAGCTCCTGGTGATTCAGGGTCTTTTCTGGTTCCATACAAATTTTAGGATTGTTTGTTCCAGCTCTTTGAAAAATGTCGATGGTATTTTGATAAGGATTGCACTGAATGTGTAGATTGCTCTGAGTAACATAGACATTTTAACAAAGCTTATTCTTCCTGTCCATGAACATGGAATGTTTTTCTATCTCTTTGTGTCTTTGTCAATTTCTTTCATATGCATTCTGCAGTTTCTAGAGTATAGGTGCTTGAACTCTTTGGTTAGGTTTATTCCTAGGTATCTCATGGTTTTCAGTGCTATTGTAAATGGAATCGATTCCTTAATTTCTCTTTCCTCAATTACATTATTAGTGTATAGAAATGCCACTGATTTCTGTGCATTGATCTTGTATCCTGCCACATTGCTGAATTGTTCTATGAGTTCTAGTAATTTGGGGGTGGGGTCTTTTGAGTTTTCCACATAAAATATCATGTCATCTGTGAAGAGTCTGACTTCTTTAACAATCTGAATGCCTTTGATTTATTTGTGTTGTCTGATTGCTGAGGCTAGGACTTCTAGTACTATGTTAAACAATAATGGTGAGAGTGGGTACCCTGTCATGTTCCTAACCTTAAGGGAAAAGCTCTCAGTTTTGCCCCATTGAGAATGAATTTGCTGTGGGCTTTTCATAGATGGCTTTTATGATATTGAGGTATGTTCCCTCTATCCCTACACTCTACAGAATTTTAATAAGGAAAGGATGATGTATTTTGTCAAATGCTTTTTCTGCATCAATTGAGAGGATCACATAGTTCTTGTCTTTTCTTTCATTAATGTGTTCTATCATGTTGATGGATTTGTGAATGTTGAACCATCACCTCTGCATCCCAGAAATAAATCCCACCTGGTTGTGGTGAATAATCCTTTCAGGGCACTGTTGGATCCTCTTGGCTAGGATCCTGTTGAGTATTTTGGCATCAAAGTTCTCAGGAAGATTGGTCCATAACTCTCCTTTTTGATGGGGTTTTTGTCTGGTTTTGATATCAGGGTAATGCTGACCTCATATAAGGAGTTTGGAAGTTTTCCTTCCATTTCTATTTTTTGAAACAGCTGCAGTAGACTAGGTATAAATTCTTCTTTAAATGTTTGGTAGAATTCCTCTGGGAAGCCATCTGGCCCTGCACTCTTGTGTTTTGGGAGGTTTCTGATTACTGCTTCGATTTCCTTCCTGGTTATGAGTCTGATCAGATTGTCTATTTCTTCCTGTTTCAGTCTTGGTGGTTTATAAGTTTCCAGGAATGTGTCCATTTCTTCTAGATAGCTTAATTTCACTCAGGTCATAATCTCAGCATCCTGGGATCAAGTCCCGTATTGGGCTCACTCCTATGGGGAAAGTATATAGCAATACAAGCCTTCTTCAAGAACCAAGAAAACTCAAATAAACACCCTAAGCCCACACCTAAAGAAGCTGGAGACAGAACATCAAAAGTAGCCTACCAAAGGAGGGAAATAATAAGATCAGAGTAGAAATAAATGATATACAAACTAAAAAAAATTAGAACAGGTCAATGGAATCAGGAGGTGGTTCTCCGAAAAAATTAATGAAACTGATAATCGCCTAGCCAGACTACTCAAAAAGAAAAGAGAAAGGACCCAAATAAATAAAATCACAAATAAGAGAAAAGAAATAACAATCAACATCAGAGAAATAAAATTATAAGAATATTATGAAAAACAATATGCGTACACATTGGACAACCTGGAAGACATGAATTAATTCCTAGAAAGATATAAACTACCAAAACTGAAACAGGAAGAAACAGAAAACTTAAACAGCAGGATAACCAGCAAGGAAATTGAATTAGTAATCAACAATCTCATGAGACACAGAAGTCCAGGGCCAGATGGCTTCACAAGTAAATTCTAGCAAACATTTAAAGAAGAGTTAATACCTATGCTTCTCAAATTATTCCAATAAAATAGAAAAGGAAAATCTCCAAATTCATTCTATGAAGCCAGCAATACCCTCATATCAAGACCAGATAAAGACTCCACTAAAATACAGAACTAAGGGCCAATATTCCTAATGAACAGATATGCAAAAATTCTCAATAAAATACTAGCAAACTGAACCCAACAATTCATTATAAAAATTAATCACCATGATCAAGGGGGATTTATTCCTGGGTTGTAAGGGTGGTTCAATATTCATAAATCAATCAACGTGTTACAACACATTAATAAGAGAAACAAGAACCATATGATCCTCTCAATAGATGCAGAAAAATCATTTGATAAACTACAGAATCTATTTATGATTAAAAACCATCAATAAAGTAGGAGTAGAGGGAACATACCTCAACATCATAAAGACCATATATGAAAGACCCACAGCTAGTATCATCCTCAGTGGGGAAAAACTGAGTGCGTTTCCTCTATGGTCAGGAAGAAGACAGGGATGCCCACTCTCACCATTATTGTCTAACATAGTATTAGAAGTCTTAGCCTTGGCAATCAGAGAAAAAAAGAAATAAAAGGCATTCAAATTGGCAAGGAAGCTAAAAAATCACAGAGCTAGAACAAACAATCCTAATATTTGTATGAACTACAAAAGACCCCAAATAGCCAATGCAATCTTGAAAAAGAAAATGAAAGCTGGAAGCATCACAATTCTGGACTTCAAGGCATGTTACAATTGCTCTAGTGATCAAAACAGTATGGTAGTGGCAAAAAATTGACACATAAATCAATGGAACAGAATAGAATACCCAGAAATAAACCCACAATTATATGGTCAATTAATCTTCATCAAAGCAAAAAAGAATAACCAGTGGGAAAAAGACAGTCTCTTCAACAGTGTTGGGAAAACTGGACAGCAACATGCAAAAGAATGTAACTGGACTACTTTCTTACACCAAATACAGACATAAATTCAAAATGGATTAAAGACCTAAATGTGAGACATAAAACCATAAATATGCTAGAGGAGATCCCAGCATTCATCTCTTTGACATCAAATATATTCCATACATTCTTTCTATATATGCCTTCTGAGGCAAGGGAAACAAAAGCCAAGATAAACTATTGGGACTTCATCAAAATAAAAAGCTTCTGCACAGTGAAGGAAACAATCACAAAAATAAAGTCACATATTATAATATCAGTACCCAAAAAAGAAATAATCCAAATAAAACATGGGCAGAAGAAATGAAAAGACATTTTTGCAAAGAAGATATATTGATAGTCAAGAGAGAAATGGAAAGATGCTCAACATCCCTCATCATCAGGGAAATGCAAATCAAAACCACTATGATACATTACACCTGTCAGAATGTCTAAAACAAAAACACAAGAAAAACTGCTGGCAAGTATGTGCAGAAAATAGAACACTAATTCCACTGTGGAAACAGTACAGAGGTTTCTCCAAAAATTAAAAATAGCATTATTATATGATCCAGTAATTTCTCCATTGGGTATTTACTGATAGAATATGAAAACACTATTTTGATAAAGATATATGCACCCCTATGTTTACTGCAACATACCCAAGTGTGTATCAACCGATGAATGGATAAAGAACGTGTGCTTTATTATTTTATTCTTTTTTTAATTTAAATTCAATTAGCCCACACATAGTACATCAGTAGTTTCAGATGTAGTGTTCAATGATTCATCAGTTGCGTATAACACCCAGCACTCATCACATCAGGTGCCCTCCTTAGTGCCCATCACCCCGTTACCCCATTGCCCCACCCACCTCCCCCTTCCACAACCCTCAGTTTGTTTCCCAGAGTCAAGAGTCCCTCATGGTTTGTTGCCCTCTCTTATTTAAGAAGATGTGGTTGATATAAACATTGTATTATTTAGCCACAAAGGTGAATGAAATCTTGCCATTTCCAACAACACACATGGAGCTGAAGAATATAATACTAAGCAAAATAAGTCAGTCAGAGAAAGATAAGTAACATATGATTTCACTCATATGTATAATTTAAGAAACAAAAGAAACAAGGAAAAAGAGACAAACCAAAAACCAGATTAACTATATCTTTTAACAAACATGGTTGTTTATATATATATATATATAAACTATATATATTAACAAACATGGTTGACAGAGGGTAGATAGATGGGGAATGGGTCAAACAGGTGAAGGGGATTAAGAGCATACTCATCCTGATGATCACTGAATAATGTATGGAATTGTTTAATCACTATATTGCACACCTGGAACTATGATAACACTGTATGTTAATTATACTGGAATTTGAAAAAATAATAAAATAAGGAATATTATGAATTGGCTTCACAGAATAAAGTATTTGAAATAATTATAAAATAAGAAAGTAGTATAGGAAGGAGCTTATGTAATGGTATGGAAAAAAACTGGCTAACCTTACATAAAAATGTGCCTAAGGACACTGTGCATGTGAAGCTGCTGAAAAACCGTTCTGAGAGAGAAAAACGGACCAATAGGCAGACTAATAAATACTCCAAGGCAAGAAAATATGATGGTAGAATAGATGCGACAACTCCATTTAATGATGAGCACTTCTATAAACAGGAAAGGTAAAGTACACAAAAAATATGCTGCCTGTTAGGTAAACCTAATTCCATCATAATGACGTGTCCATAAAAACATGACTGTTTCCTGGGCCCCTGGGTGGCTCAGGTGGTTTAGCATCCGACTCTTAATTTCAGCTCAGGTCATGAACTCATGGTCATGAGATCAAGCTACATGTCAGGCTCGTGAGCACTGTAGAGTCTGCTTGAGATTCTCTCTCTCCCTCTCCCTCTGCCCCTCCTCCCACTCACATGATCTAAATAAATAAATAAATGAAATCTTAAAAAAAAACTTTAAGAAAAAGTTACTGCTGGGAGGGGGGAAAGATGGCGGAGGAGCAGGGGGCCCTATTTCAACTGGTCCCCGGAATTGAGCTGGATATCCACCCGACCACTCTGAGCACCCATGAAACCAGCCTGAGATGTAAGAAGATCTAGATCTCTACAAACAGAATATCGCAGGCAGTTGGTTTTGAGGTACAAAGTGGGGAGCCGTGATTCTGCGGGCAGATATCGGAGGATAAACGGCAGCGGGAGGGTGCCTGGCTGTGGGGATCCTACACGGCCGGTGAATAACAGCCTCGTGCGCTGGGGACGGGCACAGACTCGCAGACCGGTAGCGTCGGGAAAGGACTTTAGGGCAGCCCCCGGGGTGGAAAACCAGACCGGCGGGGTCGCGCGCACGCGAACCACAGCCGCCCAGACAGAAACCGGAGCGACGGTCGCACGCACGTGAACTGCAGCCTCCGAGACGGAAACCCGGTGCGCCAGGGTCCCACCGGTGAACTGCAACCTCCGGGGTGGAAACCCCAAGCGGTGGAGTCACGTGCACCCGAACTGGGAGCAGCTGGTGGTTTTAGAAGCACAAAGGGCAGAGACGTGCCCCGACCTGGAGGCAGGACTGGGAGCGCTGCGGAGGGGTGCACAACCCAGGATGCTGCAGTTTATAGCAGCACGGAGAGAAACAGAGATGGTGTGGCCTGGAGAGCTCACTAAAGAACAGACTGCTGTCTCTCTGCTCAGAGGCAGAGGGTTAGAAACGGTCTCTTCTGCTCTGACTCGTGGAAGAGATGCGGAAAGCCACCAGGGAAAGGCACCAGAGAACAAAAGCCCCGAAGACTGATTCCCACTGAGCCCATCCACCGCCACAGGGGCGCAGGGCAACTCCGCCCAAACAGGGTCGCCTGAGTAACAGCACGGCAGGCCCCTCCCACAGAAGACAGGCTGGGAAAACAAGAGGCCAACAACCCTAAGGTCCCAAGAAAACAGGTGCCTCTTGCTTGGGTTCTGGTCAATAATTTGGACTCTATACATTCCCTCAAACACCCATCAACAAAATGACTAGGAGGAGGAGCCCCCAAAACAGAAAAGACTCAGAGTTTATGACTTATGCTGCAGATTTACAAATGGATGCAGATATAACCAAGATGTCGGAGATGGAATTCAGGCTAGCAATTGTGAAGACAATGGCTAGAATGGAGAAATCAATTAATGGAAACATACAGTCTCTAAGGGCAGAAATGAAAGCTGAATTGGCAGAACTTAAAAATGCTATCAGTGAGATCCAAACTAA
>NC_138385.1:64636226-64657525 GCF_054177405.1 Leptonychotes weddellii
TGGAGCACTGGGTGTTATACGAAAACAATGGATCGTGGATCACTACATCAAAAACTAATAATGTATTGTATGGTGACTAACATAACATAATAAAATTAAAAAAAAAAAAGAAAGAAAGAAAAAGTTACTGCTTCCTAAGGGAAAAGAGAAAAGTACCTGCCCAGCTATCTATGACATCAGCAAAGGGCAAAACCTTACATTCTTCAATCTCCTGAACAAAATTCAGTAACAAAAAATTAAAAGTTAAAGTTATAGAACAAAATGACACCATGTGCCTCCTGACACAATACACTGAGAACCAAACATCATTTCAGTGATATTCCTTGTCAAAACGCATAATCTGAATGTAATCATGAAGAAACATCACAAAAACTGAAATTCAAGGACATTCTATAAAATGACTGTTATCATCTTCAAAACTATTTTTTCTACACAAAGTCTAAGAAACTACTGCAATTGAAGCAAACTAAACAAACATAATAGCTCAAGACAACATGATTAGGGATCGGATCCGGGACCAAATTCTTTTATTTTTTTTAATAAATCGCACTTAATGGTATAATTGGTGAAAAAAGAATATGGTTTTAGGAAACACATACTGAATTACACAGGATTCATGAGGCAACTTATTGTCCAATGGTTTAAAAAAATGTATGTACACATATATGCATATAAATATATTAAGTATAAATATAAAAAATAAAAATACAAGCAATGGTATTTCCTGATATTTATCCAAAGGAGTTGAAAACATGTCTACACAAAAATTTGCATGTAGATGTGTATAGAGCTTTATTCATAATTGCCAAATCTTAGATGCAACCAAGTGTCCTTCAGTAGGTGAATGGATAAATAAACTGCTACATTCAAACAATGGAATGTTATTCTGAAATGAAATGAGGTATCAAACCATGAAAAGACATGGAGAAACCTTAAATGCATATTACTAATGGACATAAGCCAATCTGAAAGGCCATATACCATACGATTCCAATTATTCATGTTCTGGAAAAGGTAAAACTATGGACACAGTAAAATGATCAGTGGTTGCCAGAGGCATGGAGGAAGGGGTGAATAGGAAGAACACAGAAGCCTTTTGAGGCAGTGAAAATACTCTATATGACACTATAATGAGATTACATGTCATTATTCATTTTTCCAAGCCCAAAGAATGTTTAACACCAAGAGTGAAATAATGTAACTATGGAATTTGGGTGATTATTGTATGTCAGTATAGGTTCATTAATTGTGACAAATGTACCACTCTGGTAGGGAATGTTCATTAACAGGGAAGGCTATGCATGTGTAGGCGTAAGGGATATATAAGAAATCTCTATGTGTTCTTCTCAAATTTGCTGTGAATGTAAAACTGCTCTTAAAAAAATCTTTAAAAAGGGTCAAACAAACTTAGCATCATCAATAATGAATGGGATAAACCAGTCTGTGCTTCCTGATGTGATGCAAGGACACAGCATCACCTATGTAGTCTTTTTGCTAAAAATGCTTAAATTAATCATGGAGAAACAGACAAGCTCAAATTGTGGCACATATGCAGGACAACTGCCTGGACTCATGAGAACTGCCAATATTTTGAAAAAATTTTAAGAAGGGATGAGGTGATGCTATTCTAGATTTAAAAAGTTTAAAGGGGCATTACAACTAAATACAGTGCATGATCCTTGACTGGATCCTGTAACAAAACAAATAAAAAACTTTGAAAGATACTGTCAAGACAATTTTGAAACTTTGGGACAGTATGTTAGATAACAGAATTGTATCAGTGTTAAATTTCTCTGAATGTGATGGAAGTAATGCCCTTGTTCTTGAGAAATAATGAAGTGAAGTGTTCAAGGCTGAAGTGTCGTAATATCTGCAAGTTACTTCCAAATGGTTCAGCAATACATACATATTATTATAATTATATATATAATAACATATAATATTAATACATAACATAAAAACATGTATACATTTATAAAGAAAGAAATTATATGTAGCAAAATAAAAAATGGATGGATCTAAATGAAGGATGTCTTTTGACTTTTCTGTAGAGTTGAAATTTTATAAAATAAAAAAAACCTGAAGAAAAATAATGTTTTCATATATAAAGCTTATCCTCACTGCTAATTATAAATTCTGCTGGTAAATTCACAAATAAATCAATGCATTCACTGTATTTTTTTTTTTGCAGAACATATTCTGAAAAATAAAAGAAAAAAAGAGTAATTAAAAGAACTGAAAAAGAATTACCATCCAAAGAAAAGTATATTAAATAAAAAAGACTTTAAATGCAAAAAGTAAAATGGGTCACTCAAATGATAATAGATGCATGTATTTTAGACTTGTATGGACATAATAACAAAGTGTCAAATATACAAAGCAAAAATTATAGAACTATAATAATTTGACAAATCCACCATCAAAGAGGGGGATTTTAAATTTACCTCTTTCAGCAACTGATAGATCTAGGAAATAAACAAAATTAATAGGGATATAGAAGACAGATAAACAATACAATGAATTTAATGGAACTTATAGAACTCCACATTCAACAGGTAGAATATACAAAATCTTTTCAGGCACATATGAAACACTTATAAATTGATCATGTTTTCTAGAATATAAGGCAAATCTCAAATATTAAATAAACAGTATCATATAAACCATGTTATCTGTACTAAGTAAAATTAAATGAGAAGAATAACAAAATTTGAAACTAAAAAATATCCATGTACCCATGTCTTGGTTTCTAAATACTGCACCCCACTTAAAAGAATCACAGCTCCACATAGAAAGAGTCAATAAGGCAGGGAATAAAAGACAAGCCTGAAAGTAAGGAACTAAGAAAATGTTGATGTCAAAGTATCAGAATGATGGGAGCAGATCAAATGGACAGAGAAGCCAGCTTGAATGGATTGCCACTGGTTAAATCTGAGATAATTTGAGCATTAAAATAAATAATGATAGCAATAAGGTATGCATGAAATAAAGGAAAAATGAACAAGTCCAAAATAATGTAAAAAAGTAGACAGAAGTAGAAGTAGAATACAAATTTATATCTGTAGCAAAAATGATGGAATTTCAAAATTACCATATTGCAACCATCATACTAATAACTGTTTCAGTCAAGATTTACCAATGGATATTAAAACCAGTGGATTTTGGAGGGAGGAGTTAAGATGGTGGAGCAGTAGGGGGACTCTAAGGTTGTGCCCTCCCTCAAATACAGCTAGATACTTATCAAATCATTATGAACACCAACAACATCAATCTGATGAAACAAAAATTGCAAGTCTATGAGTAGAAAAGTGACTACATTTGGAAGATTAAGAGTTGCAGAGAGTGGACTTGGGGGAGATACAGCTGTGGATACCATGGCAGGGAGGGAGCCCTGCTTACAGAGGCCACGGCAAAGTACTATAAGGAGCAGAGTGCAAAATCTGAACCTCTAAAGTCCGCTACCATGGGGGAATGACCCTGGCTTAAAGGTGCTCAGGTGGGAAAGTAGGTCAGAACCCCAGGAGAAACAATGTGGTCTAAGGATCCCCTGGGTCATAAGAAGACCAGGTGGCACCAACGTGCTGCACTGTTCCCAGACATAGGAGAGGGGAATCCTGCTTAGCCAGTCTTTGTACAGGCTTTCTGCTCTGTTTTGCTATAAACTATGAACTGCAGAGTGGTCGTGAGATTATGTTCCTGGATTGGCCAGCAAACAGCAAAAGTGCAGCAAGACCCTCCACCAGAGCAACAAGACAGGTCCACAACACAGGAGTCCCTAAAATTTGCAGTTTTGGAACTCAGTCATGTACCTGACATGAAAAAACTTGGACACAGATGGGGTGAACACAGGGTTCTGATGGAAACTGGAGACATCAGAAGAGTGGTTGACTGCTCTTCTTTGAAGGCTCACTGAAGAGTGGGGGGCTTGAACATTCAGCTCCAAGGCTAGACATCAGGGCGCCACCATTTTCATCCTGCCCATCAGTGCTGTAAGCCTTCATGAAGAAAAGCAACACCACATAGTGGAGGTTGGAATCGCCTGCACCAAGCCCCAACCCCCAGCACCCTCGAAGCAAGTCCACCTGAATACCAGCACAACAGGCACCTCCCCCAAAAGATAAACACAAACACCTCCCTCTCACCAAATCTACTGATCACTGAGTACTGCAAGGTTTAGCTCTAAGGGAAATAGGATCTTGCTTCCTTTTTAGTTTTATTCTTTATTATTTCTTCATTTATTTTCTTATGTTTTTCAATACCTTCTCTAACTCATTATTTTTTTTAATTTTTATTTGTGTATTATATAAATATGTTTCCTTATTTTTTGTTTACTTTCATTTTATTTCATTATTTTCGGGGGTGTCTAGATTCTTTTAACAATGAGACCAACACACCCAGGATCTAGTCTTTTTGTTTTTTGTTTTTTCTTTCTTCTTTTCTTTTCTGAACAAAATGATGAGACAGAGAAATTCACCAAAGAAAGAAGAGGAAGCAGAACTCACGGCCAGGGATTTAATCAATAGAGATATAAGTAAGAGGTCTGAACTAGAATTTTAAACAGAGATTATAAGGATACTAACTGGGCTTGATAAGAAGATAGAAGACAATAAAGAATCCCTTACAGCAGAGATAAAAGAACTATAATCTAGTCACCCCCCAAATTAAAATGCCTTAACGGAGATTGAAACCAGAATGGATGCCATAAAAGCAAAGATGGATGAAGTGGGGGAAGGAGTCAGTGATACAGAAGATAAAATTTTGGAAAATAATGAAGCTGAAAAGAAGAGGAAAAGAAAGTAATGGACCATGAAGGTAGGCCGACGAAGGTAGACTTAGGGAACTCAGTGACTTATTAAAAGGTAGTAACATTCATATCATAGGAGGCCCAGAAGATGAAGAAAAACGGGCAGAACGATTATTCGACCAAATTGTAGCTGAAAACCTAATCTGGGAAAGGACGCAGACATCAAAATCCAAAATGGACAGAGAACTCCCATTAAATTAAAAAAATGCTGAACAGGGCGCCTGGGTGGCTCAGTCGTTAAGCGTCTGCCTTCGGCTCAGGTCATGAACCCAGGGTCCTGGGATCGAGCCCTGCATCGGGCTCCCTGCTCGGCGGGAAGCCTGCTTCTCCCTCTCCCACTTCCCCTGCTTGTGTTCCCTCTCTCGCTGTGTCTCTCTCTGTCAAATAAATAAATAAAATCTTTAAAAAAAAATGCTGAACATTACCAAGGCATATAATACTCACATTCACAAAATACATAGACAATGAAAGAATCCTGAAAGCAGCAAGGGAAAGAAAGTCCTTAACCTACAAGAAAAAACAGATCAGGTTCACAGCAGATCTGTCCAGAGAAACATGGAAGGCCAGAAGGCAGTGGCAGGAAACATTCAACGTGCTAAATGTGAAAAATATGCAGCCAGGAATTCTTTACCCAGCAAGGCTGTCAATCAGAATAGGAGAGATAGTTTCCCAGACAGAGAAAAACTAGAGTTAGTGACCACTAAGCCAGCAGTGCAAGAAATTTTAAGGTGCACTGTTTCAGTGTAGAAAAAAAAACCAAAAGCAACAAAGACTAGAAAGGACCAGAGAACATCACCAGAAATACCAACAGTACAGACAACACAAAGCACTAAATTCACATCTTTCAATAATCACTCTGAATGTAAATGGACTAAAGGCTCCAATAAAAAGATACAGGGTAACAGAATGGATTAAAAAAAAAAAAAGACCCATCTATATGCTACTTACAAGAGACTCATTTTAAACTTAATGACACCAGCAGATTTAAAGTGAGGAGATGGAGAACCCTCTATCATGCTAATGGACATCAAAACAAAACTGGAGTAACCATATTTACATCAGACAAACTAGACTTTAAACCAAAGACTTTAACAAGAGATGAAGAAGGACACCATCTAAAAATTAGGAGGTCTATCCAACAAGAAGATCTAACATCTATAAATATTTATGCCCCCAACTTGGGAGCACCCAAATATATACATCAATTAATAATAAAAAGAAACTCATTGATAATAATACAATAGTAGTAAGGGGTTTTAACACCACACTAACAGCAACAGACATATCACGTAAGCAGATAATCAACAAGGAAAGAATAGCTTCAAATGACACACTGAAGTGGATGCACTTAACAGATATATTCAAACCCTTTCAACCTAATTCAGCAGAAAACAGAAGCTTTTCAAGTGCACATGGAACATTCTCCAGAATAGATCACGTATCTATAGGTCACAAATCAGGCCTCAACAAGTACAAAAAGATCAATATCATATCATACATATTGTCAGGCAACAACTTTATTTTTTTTAAAGATTTTATTTGACAGAGAAAGACACAGAGAGAGAGGGAACACAAGCAGGGGGAGTGGGAGAGGGAGAAGCAGGTGTCCCGTTGAGCAGGGAGCCTGATGAGGGACTCGATCCCAGGACTCTGGGATCATGACCTGAGCCTAAGGCAGACAGTTAACAACTGAGCCACCCAGGCGTCCCCAGGCAACAACTTTATAAAAGCTGAAGTCAACCACAAGAAAAACTATAAAAAGGCCTTCGATACATAGAGGTTAAAGAACATCTTACTAAAGAATGAATGAGTCAACCAGGAAATTAAAGAAGACATTAAAGAAGTACATGGAAGCAAATGAGAATGAAAACACGACAGTCCAAAACCTTGGGACATACCAAAGGCAGTCCTAAGAGGGAAGTATACTGCAATACAGGCCTATCTCAAGAAGCAAGAAACATCTCAAATACACTACCTAAACTTACATCTAAAGGAGCCAGAAAAAGAACAGCAAATAAAGCCTAAAGCCAGGAGAATAAGAGAAATAACAATGATTAGAGCAGAAATAAATCATATAGAAACAAACAAACAAGAAAGAACCCAAGTAGAACAGATGAAAGAAAGTAAGAGATGGTTCTTTGAAAAAAAAAATAAAATAAAATTGGTAAGTGCCTAGCCAGACTTATCAAAAAGGAAAGATAAAGGACCCAAATAGAAAAAAAATCATGAAAGAAAGAGGATAGTATCCAACACCACAAAAATACAAATAATCATAGATTATATTATGAAAAATTGTATGCCAACAAAATGGGCAATCTGGAAGAAATGGACAAATTGCTAGAAACATAAAAACTACTGAAACTGAAACAGAAGAAATAGAAAATTTGAAAAGACCCATAACCAGGAAAGAAATTGAAAGAATATTGAAAATTTTGAAAGTAATTAAAAATCTCCCAACAAACAAGACCAGGGAGAGATGGCTTCCCAGAGGAATTCCACCAGACATTTAAGGAAGAGATAATACCTATAATTCTCAAATTGTTCCAAAAAATAGAAATGAAAGGAAAACTTCCACATTCCTTCTACAAGGCTAGCATTACCTTGATTCCAAAACCAGAAAAAGACTCCAGTAAAAAGGAGAATTACAGGCCAATATCCCTGGTGAATATGGATGCAAAAATTCTCAAGAAGGTACTAGCAAATCAAATCCAACAGTACATTAAAAGGACTATTTACCACGATCAACTGGAATTTATTCTTGGGTTGCAGGGGTGGTTCAATATTCAAAAATCAATCAATGTGATACAACACATTAATAAACGAAAGGATAAGAACCAGATAATCCTGTCAATAGAGGCAGAAAAAGCATGACAAAATACAGCTGCAATTCTTAATAAAAACACTCAACAAAGTAGGGATAGAAGAAACATACCTCAACATCATAAAGGCCATATACGAAAGACCCACAGTTAACATCATCCTCAAAGGGGAAAAACTGAGAGCGTTTCCTCTATGGTCAGGAACAAGATACAGATTTCCACTCACCATATTTAACATAGTACTGGAAGACATAGCTTCAGCAGTCAGACAAGAAAAAGAAATAAAAGGGCATCCAAATCGGTAAGGAAGAAGTCAAACTTTCAGTATTTGCAGACAACATGATACTCTATGTGAAAGACTCCACCAAAAAATTGCTAGAACTAATATATGAATTCAGCAAAATCATAGCATAGGAAATCAACATACAGAAATCTGTTGCATTTCTATACAGCAATAATGAAGAAAGAGAAAAAGAAATCAAGGAATCAATCACATTACAATTGCACCAAAAACCATGTGATACGTAGGATGAAACTTAACCAAAGAGTTCAAGGATTTATACTCTGAGAACTACAGAACACTTATGAAAAAAATTGGAGAGTACACAAAGAAATGGAAAAGCATTCCACATTCAGGGACTGGAAGAACATTGTTAAAGTGTCTATACTAGGGCTCCTGGGTGGCTCAGTTGGTTAAGAGTCTGCCTTTGGCTGCGATCATGATCCCAGGGTCCTGGGATCAAGCCCTGCTTCGGGCTCCCTGCTCAGCGAGGCATCTGCTTCTCCCTTCTCCCTCTGCCCCTCCCCCTGCTTGTGCTCTTTCTCTCTCTCTTCCTCTGTCTCTCTCTCTCTGATAAATAAATAAATAAAGTCTATAGTACCCACAGCAATGTACACATTCAATGCAATCCCTATCAAAATACCCTCAACATTTTTCACAGAGCTGAAACAAACAATCATAAAATTTGTATGGAACCACAAAAGACCCAGGATAGTCAAAGGAATGTTGAAAAAGAAAGCCAAAGTGAGAGGCATCAGAATTTTAGACTTCAAGCTGTATTACACAGCTGTAGCCATCAAGACAGTGTGGTACTGGCACAAAAACAGACACATAGATCAACTGAACAGAATAGAAAACCCAGAAATGGACCCTCAACTCTATGGTCAACTAATCTTCGACAAAGAAGGAAAGAATATCCAATTGAAAAAAGACTATCTCGGGCGCCTGGGTGGCTCAGTTGGTTAAGCGACTGCCTTCGGCTCAGGTCATGATCCTGGAGTCCCTTGATCGAGTCCCGCATCGGGCTCCCTGCTCGGCAGGCAGTCTGCTTTGCCCTCTGACCCTATCCCCTCTCATGTGTTCTCTCTCATTCTCTCTCTCTCAAATAAATAAATAAAATCTTTAAAAAAAAAGAAAAAAGAAAAAAGACTATCTCTTCAAAAAATGGTGTTACGAAAATTGGACAGCCACATGCAGAGGAATGAAACTGGACCACTGTCTTATACAACACATAAAAATAAATCAAAATGGATGAAAGACCTAAATGTGAGAAAGGAACCTATCAAAATCTTAGAGAACACAGGCAGCACCTTCTGACCCCGGGCATAGCAAATTCTTACTAGACACGTCACCAGAAGCAAGGGAAATAAAAGTAAAAATGAACTAATGGGACTTCAAGATAAAAATCTTCTGCATAGCGAAGGAAAAAATCAAGAAAACTAAACGGCAGCCTACAGAATGGGAGAATATATTTGCAAATGACAGACAATAAAGGGTTAGTATTCAAAATCTATAAAAAACTTATCAAACTCAATACCCACAAAACAATTAATCCAGTTAAGAAATGGGCAAAAGACATATATAGACACTTTTCCAATGAAGACATCCAGATGGCCAAAAGACACATTAAAAATGCTCAGCATCACTCATCATCAGGGAAACACAAATCAAAATCACTATGAGATATCACCTCTCACCTGTCAGAATGGCTAAAATTAACAACACAAAAAACAACAGGTGTTGGTAAGGCTGTGAAGAAAGGGGAACACTCTTGTACTATTGGTGGGAATATAAAGTTGTGCAGACACTCAGGAGAACAGTATGCAGGTTCCTCAAAAGTTTGAAAATAGAACTCCCCTATGATCCAGCTATTGCACTACTAGGTATTTAACCAAAGGATAGAAAAATACAGATTCAAAGGGACACATGCTCCCTGATGTTGATAGCAGCATTATCAACAATAGCCAAACTATGGAATGAGTCCAAATGTCCACTGACTGATGAACGGATAATGAAGACGTGGTGTGTGTGTGTGTTTATGTGTACATATATATACACATATACACACACAATGGAATATTATTTACCCATCAAAAAGAATGAAATCTTGCCATTTCCAATGACGTGAATGGAGGTAGAGTATATTATGCTAAACGAAATAAGTCAGAGAAAAACCAGTAACATATGATTTTGCTCAGATGTGGAATTTAAGAAACAAAACAGTTGAACATATGGGAGGGGCAATAAAAAATAAAAAGAAAGAGGGAAACAAACTATAAGAGACTCTTAAAGATAGAGAACAAACTGAAGGCTGATGGAGGAGGTGGTGGGGTATGGGCACTTGTTATGATGAGCACTGGGTGTTGTATGTAAGTAATGAGTCACTGAGTTGTATTCCTGAAACCAACACTGTACTATATGTTGACTAACTAGAATTTAAATAAAAATCTGAAAAGAAACAAAATTAAGTATTATCATATGATTCAGCAAGTCCCCTTTAGGTATATATATGAAGGAAATAAAATCACTAATCTTGAAGAGACACATGCACCCCCAGTTCACTGCATCATTATTTACAATAAGCAAGACATGGAAACAACCTAGGTCTCCACTGACAGATGAAAAGATAAAGAAAATACAATGTAAATATAAAAATGATATATTACTCAGCCATAAGAAATCCTGCCATTTCCAACCCAATGGATAAAACTTGAGGGCATTATACTAAGTGAATTATGTTAGATAGAGAAAAACACTACATGATCTTACTTATACATGGAATCTTACTAAAAAGAAAACAAACTCATAAATACAGAGAGTACATTGGTAGTTTCCAGAGATTGGAGGGTGGGAGAAATTGGTGAAAGTGGTCAAAGGGTATAAACTTTCAGTTGTAACATGAGTAAGTTCTAGATATCTAATACATATATAGCATGATATACATTATACTATAGTTAATAATACAGTTATAGTATACATATTTATTACAATTATATAGTATAGTTAACATTATAGTTTAATGACTATAATTAACAATACTATATTGTATACTTAAAAGTTGCTGAGAGTAGATATTAACAGTTCTCACCACACAGTGGTCACCTGGTTGGCTCAGTCGGTTAAGCGTCCCAACTCTTGAGTTCGGCTGAGGTCATGATCTCAGGGTCAGGAGATTGAGCCCTGCACTGGGCTCTGTGTTGAGCATGGAGCCTGCTTAAAATTCTCTCCCTTTCTCTCTGCCCCTCCCGCTCGCGTGCTCTCTCTCTCTAAAAAAATAATTAAAAAAAAAAAAAGTTCTCACCACAGAGGAAAAAAAATGATAACTGTGTGAGATGACTGTGAAAACTTATTGTGGTGATTATTTTGTAATATATAGATAGAGCAAATCACCTTACTGTATACCTTAAACTTGCAACAATGTTAGATGCCAAATATATTTCAATAAAGCTAGACAAAAAAGAACTATTTATATAGCTTGCATTGTCCATTTGAAATATATGTTCTTCCAAACACATCCCTTTTTCATTGATTATAATTGGATAATCTTGAAAATAAAGGTTTATGAAACAAAAACTGGAACAATGTCGAATTTCTATTTTGACACATGTAGTGAGATTATTTAAGAGAAAGTCATCCTTCTGAAGAAATATGCACTGAAGTATTTCCCAGTAAACGAGCATGATATCTGCTAGGAACTCTTAAATAGCTCAGAGAGAGAGAGGAAGAGGGGGAAGGGCAGAGGAAGAGGGGAAGGTAGAGGAGAGGAGATGGGTGGGGGAGGAGTAAAGGAAAAAAGAGCAGGGAGAGGGAGAAGGGTATGACAGGGAGAAAAAGAAATAGAGAATAAAAAAAGCAAACATAGATAAATGTTAACTGGTGGATCTGGGTAAAGAGTATATGGAAGTTCTTTGTAATATTCTTTTTTTTTATAACAATTTTTTTGAATTGTAAAATTAGATCAAAATAAAAAGTTTAGAGGAGGATGAGTTAAGATGGTGGAGTAGTTGGGGGACCCTATGCTTGCCTTGTCCCTTGAACACAGATAAATATAAAATCATTCTGAACACCCAAGAAGTTGCTCTGAGGACTGAGAACAAACTGCACATGTAGAGGGAGAAAAGCAGCCACACCATGGAAGGTAGGAGCTGCAGACAGTTGATTTGGGGGAGAAGAGAATTGCAGGTGCTTCGGAAGGGAGGGAGGCCTTATCACAGAGCGAGGATCAAGAGAGAAAGAGAGAGAGAGAAACCAACATGCAGGGGATTACACAAGAAACACACTTCCCCAAAACCACTGACTGTGAAAAGGAGAGGGGCTGATTATTTTTTGTTTTTACAAGCAGTGGAGCTCAAAGTCTGAAGTTTCAGAAGTCTGCGCCATCGCTGGGGTTGTGCCAGGCGGGCACAGTAGTGTTCGTCTAGGGAAGAGGGTAGAGGCCCAGAAGTGGACAGCATGGTCTGAGGATACCCTCGTTTGCACGGGGAGAGACAGTTCCCCTCTTTGGGAGAGGTGGCATAACCTGAGAGGGGATGAAACAGACAATGGGCACCACTGAGCAGCACTGTTAATTAGCAAACTAGCAGAGGAACCTGCTGAAGGCTGCTAACCTGGATGCCGGCTTTTGGCTGAGGTCTACCATAAATGCCAAACCCCTGCACAGTCATGCAGCTGCTTTTCTGGGACAAACTGACCTGAGCCACAGTGTGGCGAGACCTTCCCCAGAGAATCAATGTGGGTTTGCACCTTGCCAGGTTCCTAAAATTTGTTGGAGTTTTGAAACCCAGCTGCACCCCTGAAATAAAACACAGGAATACTGTGCCACCAGACAGGTGGAATGCACAGACACAGACAGGGTTCTGATGGAATCTTGGGACATACAGGGGGAGATAGTTCGCTCTTCTGTGTTGGCTTCCTGAACAGGAGCAGGCATGAACTCCCCTCTTTGGGGACATGAGAGTGGGGTGAGGCCATTTCCCTCCCATCCATCAGCACAGACAGACTTCAGTGAACAAACAACACAGCACCCCCAGAGGAAGCTGCAGTTGCTTATAACAATCCCCACCCCACTGTACCTTGCAGATGCATCTCCACTAGGCCAAGTCCACCTGAGAACCAGCACAGCAGGCCCCTCCCCCAGAAGACCAGCACAAACCCCCTGCACAAAGTCTACTGATCATAGAGTACTGGAAAACTTCAGCTTTGCGGGAAATAGGATCTAGCCATTTTTAACAAGCACATCAAAACACACCTAGTTAAAACCCACCACTCAATGTCCAACGTCCAAACACTCCCCACTGTAGGCAAGGAGACACTCTGCAGAGGACTGACCTAAGTGAAGGAGCAGCCAAAACACAGCAGCAGAGTACACACAAAATACACCAAAAAAACCTTCCTGAAGTGCCAAGCTCTGGACAGTATATAATCTTTCTTAATTTAGCCATTACTCTCAGGAGCAGGAAATGTAACAGTTCTTTCTGAACACACAGAAGATAGAAATCTAAGCAAAATGTCAAGACAGAGGAATCTATCCCACAAGAAAGACCAAGAGGTAATGGCCACTGATCTAATCAAAACAGTTATAAGTAATATGCCTGAACAACAATCTTAAGGATGCTAGCTGGACTTGAGAAAAAGCATAGACTACACTAGGGAATACTTTACAGCAGAGATAAAAGATCTACAAACTAGTCAGGCAAAAATAAAAAAAGCTATAGCCAAGATGCACAACCAACTGGATGTAATGACCACAAGGATGGAAGAAGCTGAGAAACGAAATCAGTCATATAGAAGATAAAATTATGGAAAATAATGAAGTTGAAAAGAAGAAGGAAAGAAAAATACTGGATCATGAATGTAGACTTAGGGACTCAGTGACTCCATAAAGTGTAATAACATTTGTATCATAGCAGTCCCAGAAGAAGAGAAGGGAAAAGGGGCAGAAAGTTTATTTGAGAGAATTATAGCTGAAAACTTCCTAATCTGGAGAAGGACACAGACATCAAAAGCCAGGAGGCACAAAGAACTACCATCAAAATCAACAAAAGCAAGCCAACACCAAGATACAGCACGGTGAAATTTACAAAATACACAGATAAGGAAAGAATCTTGTAAGCAGCAAGGGAAAAAAATTCCTTAACCTAGAAGAGAAAACAAATCAGCTTTGCATCAGATGGATCCACAGAAACTTAACAGGCCAGAAGAGAGTGGCATGATATACTCAATGTGCTGAATGGGAAAAATATGCAGCCAAGAATTCTTTATCCATTAAGGCTGTCATTCAGAATAGAAGAAGAGATAGAGTTTCCCAGACAAACAAAAACTAAAGGAGTTCATGGCCACTAAGCCAGCTGTGAAAGAAATTTTAAGGGGGACTGTGTGAGTGGAGAAAAAAAGACGAAAAGCAACAAAGACTAGAAAGTAACAGAGAAAATATCCAGAAACACCAACTTTACAGTTAATACAATGGCACTAAATTCATATATATCAATAATCAATCTGAATGTAAATGGACTATATTCTCCAATCAAAAGACAAAAGGTATCAGAATGGATAAAAAAAAAAAAAAACAAGACCTATCTATATGCTGCTTAAAGGAGACTCATTTTACAACTAAAGACACCTGCAGATTCAAAGTGAGGGGATGGAGAGCCTTTCATCATGCTAATGGATGTCAAAAGAAATCCAGAGTGGCAATACTTATACCAGAAAACTAGATTTTAAACCAAAGACTGTGAGAAGAGATGAAGAAGGGCACCATATCATAATTAAGGGATCTATCCAACAAGAATTTCTAACAATTGTAAATATTTATCCCCAATTTGGGACCCAAATATGTAAATCAAACAAACATAAACAAACTCACTGACAATAATACAATAATACTAGAGGACTTTAGTGCTCCCATTTAGAACAATGGACAGATCATCAGGCAGAAAATCAAAAATGAAACAATGGCTTTGAATGACACACTGGACCAGATGGACTTAATAGATATATTCATAACATTTCATCCTAAAGTAGCAGAATACACATTCTTCTCAAGTGCAGATAGAACATTCTCCAGAATAGATCACATACTGGGTCACAAATTAGGCCTCAACAAGTACAAAAAAGACTGAGATCATACCGTGCATAATAGACCACAATGCTATGAAATTTAGCGTCAAACCAGAAAAAATTTGGAAAGACCACAAATTCATGGAGGTGAAAGAACATCCTAGTAAGAATGAATGGGTTAACCAGGAAATTAAAGAGAAAATAAAAAAGTACAAAGAAGCAAATGAAAATGAAAACACATAGCAGAGGCAGTCCTAAGAGGGAAGTATATTGTAATACATGCCTACCTCACCAAACAAGAAAATTCTCAAATATACAACCTAACCTTACATCTAAAGGAGCTACAAAAGGAGCAAGAAATAAAGCCGAAAGCCAACAGAAGAGAAATAATAAAGATTAGAGCAGAAATAAACAATATAGAAACAAAAAAAAAAACATAGAACAGATCAAAGAATTAAGAAAATTGATAAACCCCTAGCCAGACTTATCAAAAAAAGAGAAAGGAACAAAGAAATAAAATCACAAATGAAAGAGGAGAGATCACAAGCAAAACCACAGCAATATAATTATAAGAGAATATTATGAAAAGTTATATGCCAATAAATGGGCAATGTGGAAGAAATGGAAAAATTCCTAGAAACATACAAACTACCAAAATTGAAACAGGAAGAGTTAGAAAATTTGAACAGACCCATAATCAGCAAGGAAATCAGTAATCAAAAATGTACCAACATCAAGGCATCAATCCCATTTGCAACTGCACCAAAAACCATAAGATCCCTAGGACTAAACCTAACCAAAGAGACAAATGTTCTGTACTCTGAAAACTATAGAACACTTATGAAAGAAATTGAAGAGGACACAAAGAAATGGAAAAACATTCCATGTTCATAGAGTGAAAGAACAAACATGGTTAAAATGTCTATACTACCCAAAACAACCTACACTTTTAATGCAATCCCTATCAAAATACCACAAGCATTTTTCACAGAGCCAGAACGATTATGGAACCACAAAAGACCTGGAATGGCCAAAACATCCCGGAAAAAGAAAAGCAAAGATGGAGACATCACGATTCTGGACTTCAAGCTATATTTTGAAGCTGTGATCACCAAGACAGTATGGTATTGGCACAAAAACAGACACATAGATCAATGGAACGGAATAGAGACTCCAGAAATGGACCCTCAACTCTATGGTCCACTAATCTTCGAAAAACCAGGAAAGAATATCCAATGGAAAAAAGACAGTCTCTTCAATAAATGGTGCTGGGGAAATTGGACAGCCATATGCAGAAGAATGAAACTGGACCATTCTCTTACACCATACACAAAGATAAACTCAAAATGGATGAAAGACCTCAATGTGAGACAGGAATCCATCAAAATCCTAGAGAAGAACAGAGGCAGCAACCTCCATGACCTTGGCTACAGCAACTTCTTGCTGGATACGTCTCCAAAGGCAAGGGAAACAAGCAAAAATGAACTACTGGGACTTCATCAAGATAAAAACTTCTGCACAGTAATGGGAACACTCAATAAAACTAAAAGGCAATGTACAGTATGGGAGAAGATTTTTGCAAAGGACATATCAGATAAAGCACTATTATCCAAAATCTAGAAAGAACTTATCAAACTCAACACCTAAAAAATAAATAATCCAGTTAAAAAATGGGCAAAAGACATGAACAGATATTTCTCCAAAGAAGACATACAGGTGGCTAATAGACACATGAAAAGATGCTCAGTATTACTCATCATCAGGGAAATACAAACCACAACCACGATGATATGCCACCTCACAACTGTCAGAATGGCTAAAATTAACAACACAGGAAACAACAGGTGTTGGAGAGGATGTGGAGCAAGGGGAACCCTCCTACGCTGTAGGTGGGAATGCAAAGTGGTGCATTCACCCTGGAAAACAGTATGGAGGTTCCTCAAAAAGTCAAAAATAGAACTCCCCTATGATCCAGCAATTGCACTACTAGGTATTTAACCAAAGGATACAAAAATACAGATTCAAAGAGGCACATGATCCTCGATGTTTATAGCAGCATTATCAACAAGAGCCAAACTATAGAAAGAGCCCAAAGCCCATCTACTGATGAATGGATAAAGAAGATGTGGTGTGTATATATATATATATATATATATATATATATACACACACACACACACACACACACACACACACACACATAATGGAATATTACTCAGCTATCAAAAAGAATGAAATCTTGCCATTTGCAATGATGTAGATGGTGCTACAGCACATTATGCTAAGCGAAATAAGTCAGAGAAAGACAAATACCATTTGATTTCACTCATATGTGGAATTTAAGAAAGAAAACAGATGAACACAGAGGAAGGGAGAAAAAAAAAGAGAGAGGGAAGCAAACCGTAAGAGACTCTTACCTATAGAGAATAATCTGAGGGTTGATGGAGGGAGGTGGGTGGGGTATGGGCTAAATGGTTGATGGGTATTAAGGAGGGCACTTGTGATGAGCACTGGGTATTATATGTAAGTGATGAATCACTAAATTCTTCTTCTGAAACTAATGTTTTACTATATGTTAACTAACAGGAATTTAAATAAAAACTTGAGAGTAAAAAAAAAACAACAACAAAAAAACCCATATAAATAGTTTAAGAACTCAAATATAAATATCAGGAATAATTCCATCATTCAAAAACATGCACAAAGATTTCTATGTAGTTAAAGAAATGTTTTACATGGCCAAAATCTTTTGGAATGAGAAGCTCATATATAATTTTGCTTTTTCTTATCAGAAAGATAAAAAAAAACATTTTAAAGCAAAAAATAAGATGAAGTTTAACGGTAATTGGACTAATGATTTCACAATCTGATTTTTACAAAAGAGCCCCCCATGTGTTTGTAAATTAAACAAATTCATGAGTCAGAAAAGAAATCATAAGAGAAATTACAATTGAATGACAATAAAATACTACATATAAAAATCTGTGAAATTCTTTTAACATCATATGTAGTAGAAGATTTATAGTCATAAATTCTTATTTTAGAAAAGGAGCTTGATAGTCACTGGGCTAAAAGTCCAGAAGAAAAATTAGAAAAAGAGCAAACATAAAGCAAGTAAAGAAAATAATAAAGATTAAAACAAAAATTTTAAAAACAACATACTCAATGGTGAGGGTGATGAAACCAAAATCAGAAAATACATTAGAAATTGATTACTGTAATTTACCACATGGTCACACTCTCAAATTAATGGAGAAAAACTCCATATTCCTTCATAATTAAAATGTCTCAGCATACTAAGACTAGAAATGAATTTCCTTATCCTGAAGAAGCAAATCTAAAAATGGTGAAACATTTGTAGAATTCCCTTGTAAATTCAAAAGCAAGAGAAGAAAATCCTCTATCACTGTTACTGTTTCTCATTGTAGTGAAGATCCTAGCTGGCACAGTAAGACAAGCTAAAAAAAGAAATAGTGACAAGAAACTGCCATTATTCACAATATAATTAATATATAATCCCAGAAAATCTATAAATTATCAGAACAAACAGAATTCAGAAAGACTGTAGCATATAAAATCAGTATGTAAAAATATCAATCATGTTCCCATTTACCAGCAAAAAATCAGAAAATGGGTTTTAAACACATTTACACATTTCCCAGTAACAACAAAAACTATAAAGTAATTAGGAGTGAATCTAACAAAGCAGCTTATAAATTAATTATTATTATATGGTATATGTGGTTTCATATAATGTAGAAAATAAATTTCAATTTTACCATTTGGTGCTAGCTTTGTTTTTTGTTTGGCTATTTCTTTTTACAACTCTTATTCCTCTTCCTCCCTTAATAAGTGTTTTGGTAAATAAATTACCTTAAAACACAATTACCTGGTGCAGGACATCAGAAAAAGCAGGGCAGCGGTGTCAATAATCTTCATTGTCTTCACTAGATGAACCATTTTATGAATGCACCAAGGAAATGGAGTCATTCTGCAATCCCTCAAAGACTGAAAAATAATAAAATAAGGTAAAATGATTTCCTCTGTTATTGTCCATCTCTCTTCCCTGGCCTCCTAAGTCCTTATGATCTACCATGCTCCCGTTTCTATTATATATTCCTGTAAAACAGTTAAATGGATAGTATTAAAAGAGGTCTATTGCAAATTAAGAGCATAGATTCTGGAAGCACTTTAGAACAGGGTCTAGCACATAAAAAATGTTTAGTAAATATGTGCTATTATTACAATTTTCAATGATTTGAATCACTAGAGGAAATTATGTAGCTCTTGAACTTTTTGCCTTGCACAATCTCCTTTGTTTTCTATCTGAGCACTGCTATCCCTATGCCCTACCCCCTACCACCATTACCCTTTTGGACATTGAAGTAAAGTTGAGGCAAATCAGAGTGTAAAGGAATGACTGGATGATGCTTTCAAGCAAAACCAGAGCTCATTCTTTTTCTATGCACTATCTCTAAGTCCCAAGTCCAGAGCCTACTTAGTTTCCACTGTTATCCTAGCATTTATTGACTTATTTATTCAAATATGTTTCATTCCTACTATGTACCAGGCACCATGCCTTGTCATCCATTCCCTACAGCTCCCAGCACAATGCCTAGTCCTTTGCAAGGGCTCCATAATGGTTTATTGCATGAATGAAGAAAGGATGCCCTGTTTCCTTGGATTACAAGAATCTGTGATGCTTGGGTCAGATTTGGTTTTCTTTTTTGCATTCTAGAAGGTCATCTAAATAGAAGGTTGTTCCTCTGATAGGAAAAACTGGACTCCTAAAATACATCACTTGATAGAAAATCTACCAGTGGTTACCACCACCTTTGGATTAAACTACATACTCCTTAGCATAACATTCAAGGCCCTGAAACACTCTATCGCACCTCCAAGTCTTTCTCCAAGATTCAGTTACACCCGAGCTTTTCACAGAAGAAGTCTGCTTTGGGGCTTTTGTCCTGGAAACACCAGACCTGAAAAGCATTCTCTCCTTTCCACAAGACAGATGTCACTCACCCTTTAAGGCCCACCCAAAGTTCCCCTTTCCTTTTTGATGGGTCATGATTACAACCAGGCAAAAGAACTTTGTCCATCTTGAGTGATCCCTGCATACCCTGAACAAGCACTTGGGTTTACATTTACCACAATGTAACTTTTTTCTCTTTCTTTCTTTTTTTTTTTTTACTTACGAAATTTTCCTGCCACACACAGAGAAATACATTCCTGACGACTAACTTTAGAATACCCTCTGTCAGCACAGGAATTAGGCCTATTAGCATAGGAATGAGGCCTTCCATATGTTATTGATCTTGAATCAATGACTCTTTTTAAATGGAAAAGTTTCAAATATACACAAAAGTGAGAACAGTATAATGAATCTCCACGTATACATTACCCAGTTATGATCAACTCATAAACATTTTGTTTGTAACCCCCACTTCGGCCCCACTGAATTACTTTTAAGCATATCAAAAGATTTAAATCTATTTCTTAAAAAATATAACCACAATTATCACAGCTAATATATTAAAAATAATTAACTAATGTCTATAAATATCCATAATTTCACCCACACGTATTTTGTGAAAGAGCTATTTAATGCCCCCTTTTTTGTTTGTTTATTTTGTTTTTCAATTTTGAAATCGTGGAAAGAATAGAGAAAAGAGGAATGAGACCTGGGAAATTGCATAATTAAGTTGCAGAGAGCCTGGATGTTCAAGATGAGAAAGAAAGAATCTGACCTGGTTTGGGGTGGGATAAGTATATTCTACTACTTCTCCGGAGGAGGAGGGTGCGATTTCAGGCCCGGTGATGCAGGAGAAGGTGCGGAGGGAAGAGGGTTACTACCTCCGTTGGGGGTTCCTTCTGGATAATCCCACCGTGGAGCTAGGAGGCAGCGCTTTTTTGGAGGCCTGGTTTCCCGGGTATTTCCAGGTGGGAGCGTGGATCTCCCGGAGGCACAAGGTTGGTCCCCCATAAGGATTATAGGACTGGGCGTCAGCTCTCTCTAGTGGACCCGGCGAGGCCGAGACCTGAGATGGCGGCGGGTCCCTTCCAGGCACAGAGCTTCCTCCGGGTTTCGCGCTTACCGTATTTCCTGTATCCTGAAACGCATATCCCCTCTCCGTCTCCACCCTCCCCTCCTACTCCACCCTATTTTAATGTTTCTACAGAGGAGGGTCTTAAGAAGACGAAGCGTGTATTTAATATTTAATGTTTTTTCTCTGCCCGTCCCCCCAAATGTAACTAAATCTATGTTCTGTCTTACACAATCTATGCAATTTTAAGATCAGAAGAAATTTAGGTTTACTCCTAAATGGTAAACTCTGCA
>NC_138385.1:64658025-64665320 GCF_054177405.1 Leptonychotes weddellii
CCGCGCCTGGGCTCCGCCTCTGCAGCCGGCTTCCCTGCTCCGTAACCTGGGAGCTCTGCCACACTCAGGCACCCCTGGTCTTTCTGTGACCCCGAGAGTCCTGAGACCACACTGTCCCGGAGGGTTCCACCCCCCGCTTAGCCACCAGAGTGACGTCCCTCAGCGGAGCCGACTTCTAAAAGTTCCGATTTTGTGCTCCGTGGCTCTATCACTTGCCAGAAGCGGCCGACGGAGGCCCCTCCCCTGCCGTCTATCCTCCCGAATATCGCCTCGGATTCACTTTTCCGCACGTCCTACCTTCCAGAAAGTGGTCGCTTTTCTGTTCAGAGAGTTGTTGCTATTCCTTTCTTCGATCTCCTGTTGAGTTTGTAGGCGTTCAGAATGGTTTGATCCCTATCCAGCTGAATTCCTGAGAGGAGACGAAATCCAGGTCTCCTACTCCTCTGCCATCTTGCTCCGCCCCCCTTACCTATGTTTTTTGGGTCATATTAATGAAATTATTCCTCTATTCCCCACTCCCTCATATACCCAATGATTTCTGCTAAGAATTTTATAATTTTAGCTTTTATGTTTAGGTCTTTGATTCATTGAAATTTACATTTTATATGTGGTATAAGGTAAGGGTCCAACTTAATTATTTTGCCTTTGGATATCCAGTATTCCAACACAATTGTTGAAAACACTGTCCTTTCTCCACTGTATGGTGTTAGCACCCTTGTTGAAAATTATTTGAGAATATATGCAATAGTTTATTTCTTAGCTTTCTTTTCTACTGCATTGGTCTATGCAAGTGTCTTTAAGTCAGTATCATACACTTTGGTTAATGTAGCTTTGTAATGTTTTGAAATCAGGAAACATGAGATCACTGACTACATTCTTTTATAAGACTATTTTGGATATTTGGGATCTGTTGATATCCTTGATATTGAATTTTAGAATGAATTTTTCTATTTCTGTAAAAAACACCACTGGGATTTTGACAAAGGTTGCATTGAATCTGTAGATTGCTTTGTATAATATTTACATTTTTTTCAAATTTTTATTGAGATATAATTGATATACAGCTCTGTATATATATTAAGGTATAGAACATAATGACTTCACATTCATATATTGAAAACCCATTACCAAAGTAAGTTTAGTTAACATCATCAAATACAGATTTAAAAAAAATAATTTCCCTTGTGATGAGAGCTCTTGGGATTTCCTTCTTATCAAATTTATCATAATGTTAAATATAGTCATGGTGTACATTACATCCCCAATGTTTATTTACGTTAAAGCATGGAACTTTGTACTTTTTGATACCTTCTTTACATGTCACCACTTACCACCCCCTGACACCGTAATCACAAATCTGAACTATTTTCATATATTTTGATTTTGTTTTCCAGGTCCCACATATAAATAAAATCATATAATTTTTGTCTTTCTTTGTCTGACAAGTTTCACCTAGTGTAATGCCCTGAGGTCTATTCTTATTGTCACAAATATGATTTCCTTCTTACTTATGCCCTAGATAATCCATGTATATATACCACAACTTCCTTATCCATTCATCCATTGATGGACATTTATTATTTTTTCCTTTCAAGATTTCATTTAAATTTTAGTTAGTTAACAGATAGTGTACTGGAGGAGCAAGATGTCCACGTGGAGGAGTAGGAGACCTAAATTTCGTCTGGCCCCAGGAATTCAGCTAGATAGTTATAAAACCACTCTGAATACCTACAAACTCAACAGGAGATCAAAGGAAAGAATAGTAGCAATCCTATGAAGAGAAAAGCGACCACTTTCTGGAAGGTAAGACACCTGGAGAAGTGAATCCAAGGTGATAATTTGGGAAGATAGACCACGGGGGAGGGAGCGTGCATCAGCTGGCTACTCTGATAGAGCAGCAGAGCACAAAATTGGAACTTTCAGAAGTCTGCTCAGCTAAGGGACGCCGCTCCAGTGGTTAAGCAGGGGGTGGTACCATTCTTCTTTGGAGAATAGTGTATTTTTGATTTTTGCCTTTAGATGTCCAGTATTCCAAAACAATTTGTTGAAACACTGTCTTTTCTCCACTGTATGGTGGTAGCACCCTTGTTATTTGAGAATATATGCAATAGTTTATTTCTTAGCTTTCTTTTCTACTGCATTGGTCTATACAAATGTCTTTAAGTCAGTATCATACACCTTTGGTTAATGTAGCTTTGTAATGTTTTGAAATCAGGAAACATGAGATCACTGACTACATTCTTTTATAAGACTATTTTGGATATTTGGGATCTGTTGATATCCTTGATACTGAATTTTAGAATGGATTTTTCTATTTCTGTAAAAAACACCACTGGGATTTTGATAAAGGTTGCATTGAATCTGTAGATTGCTTTGTATAATATTTACATTTTTTTCAAATTTTTATTGAGATATAATTGATATACAGAGGGTCTCAGGACCCTCGGGTCACAAAAACACCAGGGGTGCCTGAGTGTGGCAGAGCTCCCAGGTATCAGAGTGGGAAAGCCAGTTGAAAAGACGGAGTTGAGGAGTGGGCTCTCAGCTTGGGATTGCCATAAACCATGATCCATGGCACAGTTGGGCCACTACTTTTTGAGCAGGGACCCAACAAGTGGCAGATCTGGGGAGAATCCCCTACCTCCCCTGGGAGGATTGGCACAGGAGGGCACTGCAGGAATCAGCTGGGTTTGGAGACTCCAAACGGGGTCATGTGCCAGAGATAGAAATGCTTGGGCACAGGCCAGGTGAGCACTGAGTGTGGCTTGAGACCAGGGAGACAGGAGTGATTTACTGCTTTTCTCTGAGGACTCACTGAGGAGTGAGGCCCCGAGGTCTTGGCTCCTCCTGGGCCAGAGATTGGGAGGCCACCATTTTCACTCTCCTCCTCCAAAGCTGTACGGAAAGCTTTCAGGGAATAAAAACTACTGGAGAGCAAACCCGAGCAGATTACTTAGCGTGGCACCTGGCAAGGTGGTGCAATTCCACCTCGGGCAAAGACATTTGAGAATCTCTGCAACAGGCACCTCCCCCAGAAGACCAGCAAGAACATCTAGCCAAGACCAAGTTTACCCATCAATGAGAAATGCAAAACTCCTGTGCTAGGGGAATACAGCACATAGAATTCCTGGTTTTTTTCTCCATGATTCTTTAGTCTTTCAAAGTTAATTTTTAAAATTTTCTTTATTTTTTTCTTTTTCTATTTTATTGAATTTTTCTTCTTTCCTATTTCAATCTATATCTTATTTTATCAATTCCTTTTTTAAAAATTTTTTTTTACTTTGCACTTTCATAGTCATATTCTATCCCTTCATTGTATTTAACCTTATTTATTGTATATATATATATATATATATGTCTTTCTTTCTTTAAAATTTGGGACACAGTTTCTTCTAACAGACCAAAATATACCCTAAATCTAGTGTATGGCTTTGTTCTAGTCTCCCACCTGATCACATTCTCTCTCCTCTTTTTTTTTTTAACTTTTCTTCTTTCTTTTTCAACCAACTTCTTATCAAATCCTTTTTAAAATTTTTTTAAATTTTCATCTTTACAGTCATATTTCATCCCTTCATTGTATTTACCCTTACTTTTGTATATATATAGGTTTTCCTTTCTTTAAAATTTTGGGAGGCAGTTTCTTCTAACAGACAAAATACACCCAAAATCTAGTGTATGGCTCTGTTCAATTCACCAGCCTGACCATATTTTTTTTTTTTTCCTTTCTTTCCTCCCCAGTTTCAGGTCTCTTCTGATTTGTTTAGTGTATATTACTCTGGGGTCATTGTTACCCGTTTAGCATTTTGTTCTCTCATTCATCTATTCTTCTCTGGACAAAATGACAAAACGGAAAAACTCACCTCAAGAAAAAAGAACAAGAGGCAGTACCAAGTGCCAGAGACCTAATCAATAAGGACATTAGTAAGATGTGAGAACCAGAGTTCAGAATGACGATTGTAAAGATACTAGCTGGGCTTGAAAAAAGCATAGATTATTAGAGAATCCCTTTCTGGTGAAATAAAAGAACTAAAATCTAACCAAGTCAAGAGCAAAAAGCTATTAATGAGGAACAATCAAAAATGGAGGCTCTAACTGCTAGGATAAATGAGGCAGAAGAGACAATTAGTGATATAAAAGATCAAATGATGGGAGGACTAGGGAAAAGATGGTAGAGGAGTATGGGACCCTATTCCAATCGGTCCCCTGAATTGAGCTGGACATCCACCAGACCACTCTGAACAACCATGAAATCAGCCTGAGGTGTAAGGAGATATATCTGAATCTCTACAAACAGAATATCACAGGTGGTTGGTTTCAAGGTACAACGCAGGGAGCCGTGATTCTACAGGCACTTATTGGAAGATAAATGGAAGGGGGAGAAAGTTGAGATGTCAGGACCCTACACTGCCAGTGAGCAATAGCCTCCAGCACTGGGATTGGGGCACAGACTCACAGACTGGTAGCGGCAGCAAAAGGACTTTAGGGCAGGGCCCTGTGTGTGAACTGGGGGCAGCTGGCGGTTTTAGAAGCACAAAAGGCAGAGACCTGCCCCATGCCCCGACCTGGAGGCGAGGACTGGGAGCCCTGCTGAGGGGTCCACAACCCAGGACTCTGCAGTTTTTAGCAGCACAGACAGAAACGGAGATAGTGTGGCCTGGAGAGCTCACTGAAGGACAGACTGCGATGTCTCTGTTCTGAGGCAGAGGATTGGAAACGGCTTCTTCTGTTCTGAATCTTGAAGAGATGCGGAAAGCAGCCAGGGAAAGCCACCAGAGAACAAAGCCCCCCAAAACCAGTTTTCACTGAGCCCATCCCCGCCACAGGGGGCAGGGCAACTCTGCCCAAACAGGGTTGCCTGAGTAACGTGCAGCAGGCCCCTCCCCCAGAAGATGGGCTGGAAGAACAAGAGGGTGACAACCCTAAGATTCCTACAAAACAGGTGCATCATGCTTGGGTTGTGGTCAATAATTTGGATTTCGTACATTCCCTCAACCACGCCTCACAGAATGGGAGGAACCCCCAAACTAGGAAAGACTCAGAGACTGTGACTTCTGACACAGATTTACAAATGGATACAGATATAACCAAGATGTCAGAAATGGACTTCAGGGTAACAGTTATGAAGACCATAGCTAGAATGGAGAAATCGATTAATGGTAACATAGAGTCTCTAAGGGCAAAAATGAAAGCTGAAATGGCAGAATTTAAAAATGCTATCAATGAGATCCAATCTAATCTAGATAATCTAACAGCTTGGGTAAGCAAGGCAAGAGAAAGAATTAGTGATCTAGAAGACCAATTAATAGACATGAAAGGAAAAGAGGAGGCCAGGGAAAAACCACTCAGATTCCATGAAAATAGAATCAGAGAAATACTTGACAACATGAAACGTTCCAATGTCAGAATTATTGGGATCCCTGAGGGGCTGGAGAGAAAGAGAGAACTAGAATGGATATTTGAGCAAATCGTAGCTGAGAACTTCCCTAATCTGGGGAATGAAAAAAAATTCGTGTCCTAGAGGCAGAGAGGACCCCTCCCAAGATCAAGGAAAACAGGCCAACACCCTGGTATGTAATAGTAAAATTTGCAAATCTTAGAACCAAGGATACTATCTTAAGGGCAGTTAGGGGAAACAGATTCCTAATGTACAGAGGGAGGAACATCAGAATAATGTCAGACCTATCCACAGAGACCTGGCAAGCCAGAAAGGGCTGGCAAGACATATTCCAGGGTACTAAACGAGAAGAACATGCAGCCAAGAATGCTTTATGTGGCAAGGGTGTCATTTAGAATCGATGGAGAGATGCAGAGCTTCCAGGACCGGCAGAAACTGAAAGAATATGACCACATTGGGACACCTGGGTGGCTCAGTCAGTTAAGCGGCTGCCTTCAGCTCGGGTCATGATCCCAGGGTCCTGGGATTGAGCCCCGCATTGGGCTCCCTGCTCGGTGGAGAGGCTGCTTCTCCCTCTCCCTCTGTCTGCCGCTCTGCCTATTTACGCTCTCTCTCTATCTCTGTCAAATAAATAAATAAAATCTTTAAAAAAAATAAAAAAGAATATGTGACCACTAAGCCGGGCTTGCCAGAAATATTAACGGGGGGTCTATAAAAGGAGAAAGACCCCAAGAGTGATATAGAACAGAAATTTACAGAGACAATCTATAGAAACAAGGACCTCACAGGTAACATGATGACAATAAATTCATATCTTTCAATAATCACTCTCAACGTGAATGGACTAAATGCTCTCCCAAATTGGCAGTGTTACAGATTGCATAAAAAGACAGGACCCATCCATTAGCTGTCTACAAGAGACTCATTTTGAACCTAAACATGCATCCACACTGAAAGTGAATGGATAGAGATCCATCCTCCATGCCAACGGACCTCAGAGGAAAGCTAGGGTAGCAATTCTTATATCAGACAAATTAGATTTTAAGGTAAAGACTGTAGTTAGAGACACAAAAAGACACTATATCATGCTTAAAGTGTCTACCCAGCAAGAAGACCTAAGAATTGTAAATATCTATGCCCCCCAACATGGGAGCAGCCGTCTACATAAGGTGTTAACCAAAATAAATCATCATATTGATAACAATACGTTAATTGTAGGAGAACGCAATACTCCACTCTCAGCAATAGACAGATCATCTAAGCAGAAAATCAACAAAGAAACAAGAGCTTTGAATGACACACTGGACCAGATGGACCTCATAGATATATACAGAACATTCCACCCTAAAACAACAGACTATTCTTCTCCAGCACACATGGAACTTTCTCCATGTAGTGGGTCACCGATCAGGTCTGAACGGATACCAAAAGATTAAGATTATTCCCTGCATATTCTCAGACCATAATACTTTAAAACTGGAATTCAATCCCAAGAAAAAATTTGGCAGAAATTCAAACACTTGGAAGCTAAAGACCACTCTGCTCAAGAATGTTTGGGTCAACCAGGAAATCAAAGAAGAACTTAATTCATGGAAACCAATGAGAATGAAAACACATTGGTTCAAAACCTATGGGATACTGGAAAGGCGGTTCTAAGGGGGAAATACGTTGCCATCCAAGTCTCACTCAAAAAATAGAAAAATCCCAAATTCACCAACTAACTTTACACCTTAAAGAACTGGAGAAAAGGCAACAAACTGATGCCTAGCCATTCATTAGAAGAGTAATAATTAAGATTAGAGCACAGATCAATGAATTAGAAACCAGAAACACAGCAGATCAGATCAACAAAACTAGAAGCTGGTTCTTCAAAAGAATTAATAAGATTGATAAACCACTG
>NC_138385.1:64665420-64679655 GCF_054177405.1 Leptonychotes weddellii
GAATGAAAGGGGGAGATCACAACTAACACCAAGGAAATAGAAACAATTATTAGAAATTAATATCAACAACTCTATGCCAATAAATTAAGCAACCTGGATGAAATGGATGCCTTCCTGGAAACGTATAAACTGCCAAGACTGAAACAGGAAGAAATTGAAAACCTGAATAGGCCAATAACCAGTAACGAGATTGAAGCAGTGATCAAAAACCTCCCAAAAAACAAGAGTCCAGGGCCTGATGGATTCCCTGGGGAATTCTACCAAACATTCAAAGATGAAATAATACCTATTCTCTCAAAGCTGTTTCAGAAAATAGAAACAGAAGGATAGCTTCCAGACTCATTCTATGAGGCCAGTATTACCTTAATCCCCAAACCAGGAAAAGACCCCATCAAAAAGGAGAATTTCAGACCAATATCCCTGATGAATATGGATTCCAAAATCCTCAACAAAATCCTAGCTAACAGGATCCTACAATACTGATGTGAAGGATCATCCACCACAACCAAGTGGGATTTATCCCCGGGATGCAAGGGTGGTTCAACATTTGCAAATCAATCAGTAGAACACATTAATAAGAGGAGGGAGAACCATATGGTCCTCTCAATTGATGCAGAAAAAGCATTTCACAAAATACAGCAGCCTTTCCTGATTAAAACCATTCAGAGTATTGGGATAGAGGGAACCTTCCTCAAGTTCATAAAAACCATATATGAAAAACCCATAGTGAATATCATCCTCAATGGGGAAAAGCTGAGAGCCTTTCCCTTAAGATCAGGAACACATCAAGGATGCCCACTCTCACCACTGTTGTTCAACATAGTACTAGAAGTCCTAGTAACAGCAATCAGACAACAAAAAGAAATAAAATGTATTCAGATCGTCAAAGAAAACGTCAAACTCTCTCTCTTCACAGATGACATGATCCTTTATGTGGAAAATCCAAAAGACTCCACCCCCAAATTAGTAGAACTCATACAACAATTCAATAATGTGGCAGGATACAAAATCAATGCACAGAAATAAGTTGCTTTCTTATACAGTAACAATGCAACTGTAGAAAGAGAAATTAGAGAAATGATTCCATTTACAATAGCAAAATTAAAAATAGAGTTACCCTATGACCCAGCAATTGCACTACTGGGTATTTACCCCAAAGACACAGATGTAGTGAAAAGAAGGGCCATATGCATCCTAATGTTCAAGGCAGCAATGTCTGCAATAGCCAAACAGATGAATGGATAAAGAAGATGTGGTCCATATATAAATGGAATATTACTCTGCCATCAGAAAGGATGAATACCCAACTTTTATATCAACATGGATGGGACTGGAAGAGATTATGCTAAGTGAAATAAGCCAAGCACAGAAAGTCAATTATCATATGGTTTCACTTATCTGTGGAACATAAGGAATAGCAAGGAGTACATTAGGAGAAGGAAGGGGAAAATGAAGGGGGGGAATTGGAGGGGGAGATGAACCATGAGAGACTGTGGACCCCGAAAACAAACTGAGGGTTTTAGAAGGGAGGGGGTTGGGGGGATGGGTTAGCCCAGTGATGGGTATTAAGGAGGGCAGGTATTGCATGGAGCACTGGGTGTTATACGAAAACAATGAATCGTGAATCACTACATCAAAAACTAATGATGTTCTGTATGGTGAGTAACATAACATAATAAAATTAAATTAAATGAAAAAATAAATAAAAATAGTGTTGACTAGGCATGTAGAGCAGCAGATCACAGTATGCTTAATTTGGCCTCAATTATTTAATTGATGTTTGGTGCTGGATATTTTTGCCTAGATCTATTGGGTGGGTTCCCGAGAATGAGGGAGAGTGTACTGAACATTGACCTTCATGATTTCTGAGTTCACCGAAACAGCTAAATATTGATCAATCTGGATGTGTAAATGTAAGCAATTGATTAAATCTCACTAGACATTTTAGGATAATTAAAAACTAAAGAAACAATTCTAAATGCACAAATTCTAAGAGAAACAAATCCTGGAACATACTTAAAGAACAATATTCCATGGTGAAGTACAATTTAGGTGAAAAGCACAAGGACGAGTCAACATACTAATAATGTTATTCAATACATTAGTATGTAGAAAAAGGAATACATGATTATTCTGATAGATCCCAACAAATACATTTAATAAAATTCAACTACTTTATCTTACTTGAAAAAAGGTAACTCATGTTAAGAAGCAAAGTCTGTAACTTGGTAAATAACATTTATAAGAAGTCAAATGTATATATGTTTAAAGATGAAACAGGAAATCCATTTCTTTTTTTTTTTTTAGTTTTTAATTTTATTATATTATGCTAGTCACCATACAATACATCATTAGTTTTTGATGTAGTGATCCAAGATCCATTGTTTTCATGTAACACCCAGTGCTCCATGCAGTACGTGCCCTCCTTAATACCCATCACTGGGCTAACCAATCCCCCCTCCCCCCTAAAACCCTGTTTGTTTCTCAGGTCCATTGTCTCTCATGGTTCATCTCTCCCTCCAATTCCCCCCCCCACATTTTTCCCTTCCTTCTCCTAATGTCCTCCATGATATTCCTTATGTTCCACAAATAAGTGAAACCATATGATAATTGACTTTCTCTGCTTGACTTATTTTGCTTAGCATAATCTCCTCCAGTCCCATCCATGTTGATGTAAAAGTTGGGTATTCATCTTTTCTGATGGCTGAGTAATATTCCATTGTATATATGGACCACATCTTCTTGATCCATTCATCTGTTGAAGGGCATCTTGGCTCTTTCCACAGTTTAGCTATTGCGGACATGGCTGCTATGAACATTGGGAGGAAATCCATTTCTAATAAAATCAGGAGCAAGACCAGGTTGTCTCCTATTCCCACTACTATTCAACATTGTTCTGAGAGTTCAAACCCTAACAATAAAAGTACAATAAGTATATGAAAAACATTATAACGTTTAACTGAGAGACATAAAATAAGTGGAGAAACATAATGCATTCCTTGAGAGAACACCCAATTCTGCAAAAATATCATTTTTCCCTACATTAATCTACACATTTAATGTAATTCCTCTGAAAATCCAATGGGATGCTTTAGTATATACATTGGTCCAAAATTCCTCTGGAAGAAAAAATGCAACATGTACAAGATTGAGGAGAACTACTACTGAGAGGGGACTTCCCTTACCAGATATTAAAATTAGTATCACAATAATCAAAACAGTCTGCAACCGGGAGGAAAACAGATCAATATATCACTAGAAGAGAACAGAAACTTCAAAAAGAGATACACACACAATATATACACATATATATATATATATGAATTCAATATAAGATGAATATGGGATTTCAAATCAGTAGAGAAAAGATAAGTTATCCAATAATTGATGTTAGGAAAAACTGGCTATCCATTTGGAACAAATATTAACTTCTCACCTCTCTCAATAGACACATATACATAAAAATAATACAGATAAAGTAAAAATTTAAACAAAAAAACCCCTCTAAACTAAAATGTATTATGACTATACAACTTGTAGTGCAAAGTGTTTAAAAACAAACAATATAGAACAAACAAAAAACGTTATCTAAAACCCACATGTTCTAAAGGAGGAAATTAAAATTAAAAAATGAATGATATATTTTAACAAAGTAAGCAGTCAAATGATAGATGGGGATAAGAAGAGATGAAGCTAGCATGAAAGACAAAGAACTAATATATTTAATATAGGAGGATCATTTTTTTTTTCAATAGGGAAAAAATGCCCTAACATGAAATGGGCTCAATAAAAACAGCTTATTCATATAAGGAGAAATACACATGGACATTAAACATATAGAAAATTCTTAACCTTGGAATTCAGATGGCAGAGTACTAGGGGGACCTATGCTTGCTTGTCCCTTGAACATAGCCAGATAAATGTCAAATCATTCTGAACACCCAAGAAATTGATCTGAGGACTGAGAGAACAAACTGCATATCTAGAGGAAGAAAAACAAGCCACCTCATGGAAGGTAGGAGCCACAGAGAGTTGATTTGGGGGAGAAAAGAATTGTGGGTTCTGCAGAGGGGAGAGAGTCCTGATCATGGAGAGAGAGAGAGAGAGAGAGAGAAAGCAGTGCATACACAGGGGATTGCACAAGAAAAACTCTTCCCCTAAAACACTGACTGGGAAAAGGAGAGGGCCTGAGTACTGCAACTATTTATAAACAGCAGAGATCAAAGTCTGAAGTTTTAAAAGTCCATTCCATTGCTGTAGTCATGTCTGGCAGGCTTAGCAGTGTTCCTGTGGGGAAGGGGGCAGATGCCCTGGAGCGGACAGTGTGTCTAAGGATCCCCTGGGTCATATGGAAAGAAACAGTTCCCTTCTTGGAGTACATTTGGGAGAGATGGCCCGGCCTGTCTGGGGACAAAAGAAGTGGCAGGCACCAATGTGTTGCCCTGTCCATTAGCATAGGAACAGAGACACCTGCTGAGGGCAGCAACCTGGGTGCCAACCTTTTGCTGTGCTTTACTATAAATTCTGAACTGCTGTGTGGTTGTGTGACTGCTTTTCTGGGACAAACTGGCCAAAGCCACAGTACAATGAGACTGTCCCCTAGAGGAACAGTGTGGGTACAAACCATGTAGGGTCCCTAAAACTTGGAGTCTTGAAACCCAGCTGCACACCTGACATAAAATACAAGAGAACTGTGCTGCCTGGCAGGTAGACAGCTTGGAAGGATCCGAAGGAAGCAAAACACACAAAGGGGAAATTGTTTGCTCTTCTGTTAGGGCTCTACTGAAGAGTGGCAGGCAAAAATTCCCCATTCCAAGGACAAGAGAGTGAGATGACGCCATTTTCTCCCCCTGCTCAGTAGCACTGACTGACTTCAGTGAACAACACAGTGCCTCCAGTGGAGGCTGGAGCCATTTACAACAAACCCCACCCTCCTGTGCCCATCAGGTTCATTTTTACTAGGGCAAATACACCTGAGAACCAGTCCAGCAGGCCTCTCCTCCAGAAGACCAAAACAAAGGACTTGCATGCACCAAGTCTATTGATCATAGAGTGCTGCAAAGTTTCAGCTCTAGGGGAAATAGGATCTAGATTATTTTAACAAACAGAACAAAATACATCTAGTTAAAACTTGCCACACAGTGGACAAGGTCCCAAAACACCCAACAGCAAGCAAGGAGAAATTCCGCAGTGGACTGACCTGAAGGAAGGAGCAACCAAAACACTACACCAGAGTGCACACTGTGAAGCACTAGCCCCAAGACAGTATAGGAGTTCTTCATAACATAGCCATTACTCTCGGGAGCAGGAAAAGTAACAGGCTTACCTAACACACACACACACACACACACACACACAAAACAGTGACTTAGAAAAATAACAAGATGGAGGAATTCACCCCAAAAGACAGAACAGGAAGAAGAAACGGCCAGGGACTTAATCAAAACAGATATAAGTAAATTGCTTAAACCAGAATGTAAAACAACAATGATATGGATACTAGCTGGGCTTGGGAAAAAAAAAAAAAATAGAAGACACTAGAGAATCCCTTACTGCAAGGATAAAAGAACTAAAAATGAGTCAGGCTGGAAGAAAAAATGCTATAACCAATATGCAAAACTGAGTGGATGTAATCACAAGGATGGACGAAGCAGAGGAATGAATCAGTGATACAGAAAAAATTACGGAAAATAATGAAGTTAAAAAAAGGGAAATCAAAGTATTGGATCATGAATATAGACATAGGGAACTGAGTGACTCCTGATACCATAATAACATTTATATCATTGGAGTCCCAGAAGAAGAAGAGTGGTAAAAAGAGGAAGAAGGTTTATTTGAGCCAATTACAGGAGAAAATTCCCCTAATCTGAGGAAGGAAACAGACATATAAATCCAAGAAACAGAGAAATCCCATCAAAATCAACAAACATAAGCCAACACCAAGACATTTCATACTCAAATTCACAAAATAACAGACGAGGAAACAATCCTGAAAGTAGCAAGGAGAAAAAAATCCTTAACCTAAAAGGGAAGACAAATCAGGTTCACAGCACATCTGTCCACAGAAACTTCACAGGCCAGAAGAGAGTTCCATGATATATTCAATGTGCTGAATGCGAAAAATATGTAGCAAAGAATACTTTATCCAGAAAGGCTGTCATTCAAAATATAAAGAGAGCTAAAGAGTTTCCCAGACAAACAAAAACTAAAGGAGTTAGTGACCATTAAACCACCCCTGAAAGAAATATTAAAGGGGACTCTTTCAGTGGGAAAGAAAGACCAAGAGCAACAAAGACTAGAGAGGAACATAGAACATCACCAGAAACACCAACATCACAAGTAACACAATGGCCCTAAATTCATACCTATCAATAATTACTCTGAATGTAAATGGACTAAATGCTCCAATCAAAAGGGTAACAGGGTAACAGAATGGATAAAAGAACAAGACTCATCTACATGCTGCCTACAAGAGGCTCATTTTATTCTTTTTAATTTTTTTAAATTTATTTAAAGTAGGCTCCACATGCAGCACAGAGACCAACACAGGACTTGAACTTACAACCCTGAGTTCAAGAACTGAGCTGAGATCAAGAGTTAAACACTTAACCACCTGAGCCACCCAGGTGCCCCAGGAGACTCATTTTAGACCTAATAACAGCTATAGACTGAAAGTGAGGGGATAACCATCTCTCATGCTAATGGACATCAAAAGAAAGCCAGAGTAGCCATTCTTATATCAGACAAACTACAGTATAAACCAAAGACTGTAACAAGAATGAAGAAGGGCACTATGTCAAAATTAAGGGGTCTATCCCTCAAGGAGATCTAACAATTGTAAATATTTATGGCCCCAACCTGGCAGGACCCAAATACATAAATCAATTAAAAACAAACATAAAGTAGTAGGGGACTTTAACACCCGACTCACAGCAATTGACAGATCATCTAAGCAGAAAATCAGCAAGGAAACAATGGATTTGATTGACACACTTGACGAGATGGACTTAATGGATATATTCAGAACATTTCATTCTAAAACAGCAGAATACACATTCTACTCAATTGAACATGGTACATTCTCCAGAAGAGATTACATACTGGGTCACAAATCAGGACTCAACTGGTACAAAAAGACTGAGATCATACCATGCATATATTCAGGCCTGAACCCTATGACTGGAAGTCAATCACAAGAAAAAAATAGGAAAGACCAAAGAATGAATGGTTTAACCAGCAAATTAAAGTATCTATCTATCTATCTATCTATCTATCTATCTATCTATCTATCTATCATCTATTTATCTATCATCTATCTATATGGAAACATATATCTATATCAATATCTAATCTATATCTACATATATGGAAGCAAATGAAAATGAAAAGGCAACAGCCTAAAAGCTTTGGGATTCAGCAAAGGTGGTCCTAAGAGGGAAGAATATAGAAATACAGTCCTACCTCAAGAACCAAGAAGTCTCAAATACACAAATTAACCTTACACCTAATGGAGCTAGAACAGGAACAGCAAATAAAGCCAAAAGTCAGGAGAAGGGAGATAATAAAGACTAGATCAGAAATAAACAATATAGAAAGAAAAAAATCCAATAGAACAGATCAATGAAACTACGAGCTGGTTCTTTCAATTATTAAAATTGATAAATCCCTAGCCAGACTTATCAAAAAGAAAAGGGAAAGGACCCAAATAAATAAATCACAAATGAGAGAGGAGATATAACAACCAACATCACAAAAATACAAACAATTATAAGTGAGTATTATGAAAAACTAAATGCCATCAAACAGGGCAATTTGGAAGAAATGGACAAATTCCTAGAAGCATACAAACTACAAAGGTGAAAGAGGAAGAAATAGAAAATTTGAGCAGAACCATAATAAGGAAAGATACTCAATCAGTAATCAAAAATCTCCCAACAAAAGTCCAGGGCCAAATGGTTTCCCAGGGGAATTTTCCCAGACATTTAAAGAAGAGTTAATACCTATTCTTCTTAAAGTGTTCAAAAAGATAGAAATGGAAGGAAAACTTCTAAACTTGTTCTGTGAGGTCAGCCAGCATTACTTTAATTCCGAAACCAGACAAAGTCCCCACTAAAAAGGAGAATTGTAGGCCAATATCCCTGATGAACATACATGCAAAAATTCTCAACAAGATTCTAGCAAATCAAATCCAACAGTACATTAAAGGAATTATTCACCACAATCAAGTGGGATTTATACCTGGGCTGCAGGGTTGGTTCAATATTCACAAGTCAGTCAATTGGAGACACCACATTAATGAAAGAAAGGATAAGAACAACATGATCCTCACAACAGTTGCAGAAAAAGCATCTGACAAAGTGTAGCATCCATTCTTGATAAAAATCCTCAACAAAGTAGGGATAGAGGAAATATACCTCAACATCATTAAAGCAATATATGAACGACCCACAGCTAATATCATCCTAAATGGGGAAAAACTGAAAACTTTTCCTCTGTAGTCAGGAATAAGATACAGATATCTACTCTCAGTTATTTAACATACTACCAGAAGTCTTAGCCTCAGCAGAGAACAAAAAGAAATAAAAGGCATCCAAATAGGCAAGGAAGAAGTCAAACTTTTAGTATTTGCAGATGACATAATACTATATGTAGGAAATCTGGCAAACTCCACCAAAAATTGGAAGAACTAATACAAGAATTCAGTAAAGTCATAGTATATAAAATCAATGTATAGAAATCAGTTGCATTTGTGTACACCAATAATGAAGTAGCAGAAACAGAAATGAAGGAATCAATTTCATTTACAATTGCACCAAAAACAATAAGATTCCTGGGAATAAACTTAACAAAAGAGGTAAAAGATCTGTACTCTGAAAACTCTAGAACACCTATTAAAGAAATTGAAGAAGACACAAGGAAATGGAAAAGCATTCCATGCTCATGGATTGGAAGAACAAACATTCTTAAAATATCTATGGTACCAAAAGCAATCTACATATTTAATGTAATCCTTATCAAAATACCAACAACATTTTTCACAGAGTAGAAGAAAGAATCCTAAAATTTGTATGGAACCCCAAAAAAACCCAAATAGCCAATGAAACCCTGAAAAAGAAAATCAAAGCTGGAGGCATCACGATTCGGGTCTTCAAGCTGTATTACAAAGATGTAGCATCAAGATAATATGGTACTGATGCAAAAACTGACAAATGCATCAAAGAAACAGAATAGAAAACCCAGAAATGGACCCACAAATATACGGTCAATTGATCTCTGATAAACAGAAAGGAATATCTAATGGAAAAAAGGCAGTCTCTTCAAAAAAACTGTTGTGAGGATCATGTTGTTCTTATCCTTTCTTTCATTGGGAAAATTGGAAAGCAACATACAGAAGAATGACACTGGACCACATTCTTACACCATGAGTAAATTCAAAATGGATGGACAACCTAAATGTGAGACAGGAATCCATCAGAATTCTAGACAAGAACACAGGCAGCAACCTCTTTGACCTTGGCTACAGCAACGTCTTGCCAGAAACGCCTCCAAAGGCAAGGGAAGCAAAAGCAAAAATGTACTAGTGGGAACTTCATCAAGATAAATATCTTCTGTACAGTGAAGGAAACAGTCCACAAAACTAAAAGACAACTTACAAAATGGGAAAAAATATTTGTAAATGACATATCTGATAAAGGGTTAGTATCCAAAATCTATAAAGAACTTATCAAACCCACCACCACTAAAATTAATAATACAGTTAAGAAATGGCAGAAGACATGATTGAACATTTTTCCAAAGACATACGGGTGGCTAACAGACACATGAAAAGATGCTCAACATCACTCATCATCAGGAAAATACAAATGAAAACCATGATCAGATAATACCTCACACCTGTTAAAAGGCGAAATTGAGCAACAGAGGAAACAGCAGATGTTGGCAAAGATATAGAGAGGAGAAGGAGCAAGATGGCGGAGGAGTAGGAGACCTAAATTTCATCTGGTCTCAAGAATTCAGCTAGATAGGTGTCAAACCATTCTGAACACCTACAAACTCAACAGGAGATCAAAGAAAAGAATAGCAGCAACTCTCTGAACAGAAAAGCAACTACTTTCTGGAAGGTAGGATGTGCAGAGAAGTGAATCCAAGCTGCTATTTGGGAAGATAGACCACAGGGGGAGGGAGCCTCCGTCAGCCGGCTACTGGCAAGTGATAGAGCAGTGGAGCACAAAATTGGAACTTTTAGATGTCTAATCCGCTGAAGGACATCGCTCCAGTGGTTAAGCGGGGGGTGGGACCTCCACTGGGACAGTGTGGTCTCAGGCCACTACTCTTCCAGCAGGCACCTAACAATTGGCAGATCCGGGGAGACTCCCCTTCCTCCCCAGGGAGGAGTGGTGTGGAAGCACACTGCAAGAATCTGCTGGGTTTGGAGACTCCAAATGGGGTCCTGTGCCAGAGATAGAAATGCTCCATCACGGGCCAGGTGACCACGGAGCACGGGTAGAGGCCGAGGAGACAGGACTGATTGACTGCTGTTCTCTGGGGGCTCACTGAGGAGTGGGGCCCCGAGTTTTCGCCTCCTCCGGGATGGAGATCAGGAGGCCGCCATTTTCATTCTTGTCCTCCAAAGCTGTAAGGAAACTTTTAGGGAACAAAAGCTACTGAGAGCCAACCCAAGCACATTACTTAGGCTAGCCCCTGGCAAGGACGGGGCAATTCTGTCTTGGGCAAATACATTTGAGAATCACTGCAACAGGCCCCTCCCCCAGATCAGCAAGAACAGCCAGCCAAAACCAAGTTTACTGATCAATGAGAACAGCAGAACTCCAGCAATAGGGGAATACAGCACATAGAATTGATGCCATTTTTTCCCATGATTCTTTAGTGTTTCTAAGTTAATTTTTAAAATTTTCTTTTTTTCATTTTCTATTTTTTGAATTTTTGTTTTTCCCTTTTTCAACCAATATCTTGTATTATCAACCCCCTTTTTAAAAAATCTTTTTTATTTTTCATTTTAAGAATCATATGCTATTGCTTCATTGTAGCTAACCTTATTTTTGTATATATATATATATATATATATATATATATATATATATATATATATATATATATATATATAAGTTGTTCTCTCTTTAAAATTTTGGGATAGAGTTTCTTCTAACAGACCAACATATACCCTAAATCTCTAGTGTATGGCTTTGTTCTAGTCTCTTGCTTGATCACATTCTCTCCCCCCTTTTTTTAAAATTTCTCTTCTTTCTTTTTTCAACCAACTTCTTACCTTATCAATTCCTTTTTAAAATCTTTTTTAATTTTCATCTTTACAGTCATGTTCCACCCCTTCATTGTATTTACCCTTATTTTTGTACATATATAAGTTTTTCATTCTTGAAAATTTTGGGAGGCAGTTTCTTCTAACAAATGAAAATACATCCAAAATCTAGTGTGTGGCACTGATCTATTCACCACCCTGATCATATTTGAGCATATTCTTTTTTCTTTTCTTTCTTTCCCTTTCTTTTCCCTCTGGTTTTACGTCTCTTCTGATTTGTTTAGTGTATATTTTTCTGGGGTCATTGTTGCCATGTTAGCATTTTGTTCCCTCATTCATCTATTCTCCTCTGGATAAAATGACAAGATGGAAAAACTCCCTCAAAAAAAAAGAACAAGAGGCAGTACTGAATGCCAGGGACCTAATCAATACGGACATTAGTAAGATGTCAGAACTAGAATTCAGAATGACGATTATAAACATACTAGCTGGGCTTGAAAAAAGCATGGAAGATACAGAGAAACCCTTCTGGAAAAATAAAAGAACTAAAATCTAACCAAGTTGAAATAAAAAAGGCTATTAATGAGGAACAATCAAAAATGGAGGCTCTAACTGCTAGGATAAATGAGGCAGAAGAGAGAATTAGTGATATAGAAGTCCAAATGGTGGAGAATAACGAAGCCGAGAAAAAGAGAGATAAACAACTACTGGATCACAAGGGCAGAATTTGAGAGATAAGTGAATTTGAGAGATAAGACAAAACAATATTAGAATAATTGGGAACCCAGAAGAAGAAGAAAAAAGAGAGAGGGGCAGAAGGTATATTGGAGCAAATCATAGCAGAGAACTTCCCTAATTTGGGGAAGGAAACAGGCATCAAAATCCAGGAGGCACAGAGAACCCCCCTCAACATCAATAAAAATAGGTCAACACCCCAACATCTTATAGTAACACTTACAAGTCTCAGAGACAAAGAGAAAATCCTGAAAGCATCTTGGGACAAGAGGTCTGTAACCTACAATGGTAGAATCATTAGGTTGGCAGCAGACCTCTCCACAGAGACCTGGCAGGCCGGAAAGGGCGGGCATGATATATTCAGAGCACTAAATGAGAAAAATAGGCAGCCAAGAATACTTTATCCAGCTAGGCTCTCATTGAAAATAGAAGGAGAGATAAAAAGCTTCCAGGACAAACAAAAACAAAGTATTTGCAAACACCAAACCAGCCCTACAAGAAATATTGAAAAGGGTCCTCTAAGCAAAGAGGAAGCCTAAAAATAACATAGACCAGAAAGGAATAGAGACAATATACAGTAACAGTCGCCTTACAGGCAATACAATGGCACTAAATTCATATCTTTCAATACATACCCTGAATGTAAATGGGCCAAATGCCCCAATCAAAAGACACAGGGTATCAGATTGGATAAAAAAAACTAGACCCATTGATATGTTGTTTGCAAGAGACTCATTTTAGACCCAATGACACATCCAGATTGAACGTGAGGAGGTGGAAAACCATTTACCATGCTAATGGACATCAAAAGAAAGCTGGGGTGGCAATCCTTATATCAGACAAATTAGATTATAAACCAGACTATAATAAGAGATGAAGAAGAACACTCTATCATACTTAAAGGGCCTATCCAACAAGAAGATCTAACAATTGTAAATATCTATGCCCCTAACATGGGAGCAGCCAATTATATAAGGGAACTAATAACAAAATCAAAGAAACACATCAACAACAATACAATAATAGTGGGGGACTTTAACACCCCTCCTCAATGAAATGGACAGATCATCTAAGCAAAAGATCAACAAGGAAATAAAGGCTTTAAATGACACAGTGGACCAGATGGACTTCACAGATCTATTCAGAACATTCCATCCCAAAGCAACAGAATACACATTCTTCTCTAGTGCCCATGGAACATTCTCCAGAATAGATCACATCCTAGGTCACAAATTAGGTCTCAACCAGTACCAAAAGATTGGGATCATTCCTTCCATATTTTTGGACCACAATGCTTTGAAACTAGAACTCAATCACAAGAGGAAAGTTGAAAGAACTCAAATACATGGAGGCTAAATAGCATCCTACTAAAGAATGAATGGCTTAACCAGGAAATTAAAGAAGAATTTAAAAAATTCATGGAAACCAATGAAAATAAAAACAGAACTGTTCAAAATCTTTGGAATGCAGCAAAGGCGGCCCTAGGAGGAAAGTATATAGTAATACAAGCCTTTCTCAAGAAATAACAAAGGTCTCAAATACACAAACTAACCCTACACCTAACGGAGCTGGAGAAAGAACAGCAAATATAGCCTAAACCCAGCAGGAGAAGAGAAATAATAAAGAGCGAGCACAAATCAATGAAATAGAAACCAAAAGAACAGTAGAAAAGGTCAACGAAACTAGGAGCTGGTTCTTTGAAAGAATAAGATTGATAAACCCCTGGCCAGACTTATCAAAAAGAAAAGAGAAACGACCCAAATAAATAAAATCATGAATGAAAGAGGAGAGTTCACAACCAACACCAAAGAAATACAAACAATTATAAGAACATATTATGATCAACTACATACCAGCAAATTAGATAATCTGGAAGAAATGGGTGCATTCCTAGAGATGTATCAACCACCAAAACTGAACCAGGAAGAAATAGAAAACCTGAACAGACCAATAACCAGTAAGGAAATTGAAGCAGTCATCAAAAACTCCCAACAAACAAGAATCGAGGGCTAGATGGCTTCCCAGGGCAATGCTTCCAAACATTTAAAGAAGAATCAATAACTATTCTTCTAAAACTGTTCCAAAAAATAGAAATCGAATTAAAAGGTCCAAACTAATTTTATGAGGCCAACATTACCTTGGTCCGAAAAGCAGATGAAGACCCCATGAAAAAGGAGAACTACAGACCAATATCCCTGATGAACATGGATGCAAAAATTCTC
>NC_138385.1:64680155-64709096 GCF_054177405.1 Leptonychotes weddellii
CAGTCAGAATGGCTAAAATTAACAAGTCAGGAAATGACAGATGTTGGCGAGGATGTGGAGAAAGGGGAACCCTCCTACACTGTTGATGGGAATGGAAGCTGGTGCAGCCACTCTGGAAAAGAGTATGGAGGTTCCTCATAAAGTTGCAAATAGAGCTATCCTATGACCCAGCAATTGCACTACTGGATATTTACCCCAAAGATACAAATGTAGTGATCCGAAGGGGTACGTGCACCCCAATGTTTATAGCAGCATTGTCCACAATAGCCAAAGTATGGAAAGAGCCAAGACGTCCATCGACAGATGAATGGATAAAGAAGAGGTGGTATATATATATACAATGGAATATTATGCAGCCATCAAAAAAAAAAAACACAAAAAACCCAACGAAATCTTGCCATTTGTAACGATGTGGATGGAACTAGAGGTTATTATGCTAAGCGAAATAAGTCACTCAGATAAAGACAAGTATCATATGATCTCACTGATATGAGGAACTGTTAATCTCAGGAAAGAAACTGAGGGTTCCTGGAGTGGAGGGCAGTGGGAGGGATGGGCTGGCTGGGTGATAGACATTGGGGAGGGCATGTGTTATGTTGAGCGCAGGGTATTGTGTAAGACTGATGAATCACAGACCTGTACCTCTGAAACAAATAATACATTATATGTTAAAAAAAATAGAAGATAGTAGGAAGGGAAAAATGAAGAGGGGGGAATCGGAGGGGGAGATGAACCATGAGAGACTATGGACTATGAGAAACAAATTGAGGGTTTTAGAAGGGAGGGGGGTCGGGGCATGGGTTAGCCTGGTGATGGGTATTAAGGAAGGCACGTATTGAATGGAGTACTGGGTGTTCTACACAAACAATGAATCATGGAACACTACATCAAAAAGTAATGGTGACTAACAGAACATTAGAAAATAAATTTAAAAAAAAAAGGGTTACAGAGAAACTGGAATTCTCTTACACTGTTGGTGGGAGTGCAAACTGGTTCAGCCATTCTGGAAAACATATGGAGGTTCCTCTAAAAGTTAAAAATAGAGCTACCCTACGACCCAGCAATTGTACTACTAGGAGTTTACCCAAAGGGTACAGAAACACAGATTCAAAGGGACACATGCTCCCCAATGTTTATAGCACCAGTATTATGAACAATAGGCAAACTATGCAAAGAGCTAAATGTTCATTGACTGATGGTGGATAAAGATGATGTGATATGTGTGTGTGTAGTTATATACATGTATGTGTGTTTATATATATAATGGTATATTACTCAGCTATGAAAAAGAATGAAATCTTGCCCTTTGCAATGATGTGGATGGACCTAGAGTGTATTATGCTAAGCAAAATAAGTCAGTCAGAGAAAGACCAATACCATACGATTTCACGCATATGTGTAATTTAAGAAAATAGATAAACATATTGGAAAGAAGAAAAAGATAGAGGGAAGCAGGAGGGTGCAAGATGGTGGCAGAGTAGGGGACCTTGAATTTAGCTGGATATCTAGCAAACCATTCTGAACACACACGAATTCAACCTGAGATATAAGATTTATCTGGATCTCTACAAGCAGAAAAATGACTACTTTTTGCAAGGTGGGAGGTGCAGAACCTTGAATCTTTGAGGGAAATATCAGAAGATAAATGGAGGAGGGAGGGAGCCTCCATAACCTGGCCACTGGAAAGTGATATAACACTGGAGCAAAAAATCAGGACCCTTGGAAATCTGCTCCAGTGACATACACCCCCTTTAAAAAAGGGCAAAGGGGATGAATAGGGCAGAATTCTAGGTGGGTCATTGTGGTCTCAGGATCCCAGGAGACAGAAAGAACAGGGGTGCCGGAACCAATAGAGTGCCCAAGCAATGGAGTGGGGAAACTGGTTATGGTCAGCGAGCCCAGGAAGGATTTTCAGCTCCAGTTGCCATAACCAGGAGCTGGGCCAACTGGGAGCTGGGCCAGTCGGGAGATCGCTCTTTGCCTGAGCACTCTGAAAAGGACTGGATTTTGTGGGCTGTTTACCATCCCCTGGGAGGGGCAAAATGGCCACAGAGCAGGGTGTGTGCTCGAGCCCACAACTGCTTGAAGTCACATGATCTCAAGTCCCTGGGACTCGCTCGGGGTGGACTGAAATGGTTGAGAACCACAGGAGTCTACAGAGTTTGTGGCACACAGAAGTGGAGACTCTTTGACCTGGAGGGTTTATTGAAGATGGGGGACTGTGACTGCGATCTTGTGGCCCTGGGCAGGAGATCCGGGCACAGCCATTTTTGCACTGACCCTCTGAAGAGGCATGGAAAGCCTCCAGGGAAAAAAAGCTACACTGACCAGAAGTGTACATTGATCCCATTCTCCTGATAGGGTGGGCAACTCCATCCAGGCAAAGACACCTGAGAAGTAGCATGGCAGGCCTCTCCCCCAGAAGACTGACTGGAAGAACAAGTGAATGACAAGCTTATGGATCTCACAAGATTTTAAAACTCCAGGGCCAGGGGAAAATAGTATATTGGCCCCAGGTGTTTCCTCAGCACTCATTTATCCTTCAGTCTAAAATTTTCCATTTATTATTTTTTTTACCTTTTTCCCATTTCAACTAGATTCTTACTTTATCAAATTATGTTTTTAGAGTTGCTTTTCAACTTTCATTTTTTCACATCTACATTTTATGAATAATGTTTTATTTTCATCCTTTCTTCACTCTATTAAATTTTATGTATATATATATGATAAATAAATTATTGGGATGTAATTTCTTCTAACACACAGACCAAAATTCAATCAGAAACAAGTGGATCACCCTGTTTTGTCCACCTTGCGAGATTATAGTCTCTCTTCCCATCCCTTTTTTATTATTTTGTTTCATTTTGGCTTTGATTGCTTTTCTGTGGTGGCTTCCCAACCACTTTGGATTTTTTCTTGGGTGCATTTTGTTTGGGTCATGGTTGATATTTTGGACTCTGTTCATTTGCTCACCCATCCTTCCTTGGGAAGAATAACTACAAAGAGGAATTCACAACAAAGGAAAGAACCAGAGGCAATGTTCTCTGTTACAGAGCTAATCAACATGGATGTAAGTAAGAGGTCAGAGATGGGATTCAGGATAACAATTATAAAGTAAATAGCTAGGCTTGAAAACAGCATACATGACAATACACAATTTCTAAGGGCAGAAATGAGATCTAATCAGGCCAAACTTAAAAATGCTATGAATGCGAAGCAGTCTAAATGGATGTTCTAACAGCTAGGGTGAATAAGGCATAAGAGAGAAAAAGTGATCTAGAGGGCAGGCTGATGGAAAGGAAGGAAGTTGAGAAAAAGGGAGAAAAATAGCCCATGAAGAAAGGCTTTGAGAATTTAATGATGCCTTGAAATGAACTAATGTCAGTAGTATTGGGATGCTGGAGGGGGTGGATAGAGAGAGAGGACAAGAAGGTATATTCAAACAAATCATGGCTGAGAACTTCCCTAATCTGGGGAAGGGAGCAAACATCCCTGTCTAAGAGGCAGAGAGGACCCCTCCCAAAGTCAATAAAAATGATCAACACCCCGACATATAATAGTGAAGCTTGCAAATCTTAGACCAAAAGAAGTTATCCTGAGAGCAGCTAGGGAGAGGAGGTTCCTTAAGTATGGAAGGAGGAACATCAGAATAACATCAGACCTATCCACAAAAACCTGGCAAGCCAGAAAGGGCTGGCAAGTTATATTCAGTATACTAAATGAGAAGTACATGCAGCCAAGAATACTTTATCCAGCAAGGCTGTCATTCAAAACAGAAGGAGAGATAAAGAGCTTCCAGGAGAGACAGAAACTGAAAGAATATGTGAGCACCAAGCCAGCCGTGGAAGAAATATTAATGGGGATTCTGTAAGTGAAGAGAGAGCCCAAGGGTAACATAGACCAGAAAGTAACAGAGACAATCTACAGAAACAGGGTCTTTACAGGTAATACAATGGCACTAAATTCATATCTTTCAATAGTTACTATGAATGTAATTGGGCTAAATGCTCCAACCAAAAGACACAGGGTATCAGATTGGATAAAAAAGCAAGACCATCCATATGCTGTTTACAAGAAACGCATTTTAGACCTAAAGACACCTCCAGACTGAAGTGAATGGCTGGAGAACAATTTACCATGCTAATGGACCTCAAAAAAAGCTGGGATAGCAATCCTCATATCAGACAAATTAGATTTTAAACCAAAGACTGTAGTAAGAGAGGTAGAGGGACACTATATCATACTTAAAGGGTCTATCCAACAAGAAGATCTAACAATTGTAAATATATATGTCCCCAATGTGGGAGCAGCCAATTATATAAACCAATTAATAACCAAGTAAAGAAACACATTGATAATAATACATTAATAGTAGGGTCCTTCAACACCCCATTCAAGCAATGGACAGATCATCTAAGCAGAAGATCAACAAAGAAACGAGGGCTTTGAAAGACACACTGGAACAGATAGACTTTGCAGATATATACAGAACATTCCATCCTAAATCAACAGAATACTCATTCTTCTGGAGTGCGTATGGAAATTTCTCCAGAATAGATCACATATTAAGTCAAAAATCAGAACTCAATCGATACCAACAGATTGACATTTTTCCCTGTATATTTTCAGACCATAATGCTTTGAAACTGGAACTCAATCACAAGAAGAAAATTGGAAGAAACTCAAACACTTGGAAGTTAAAGAGCATCCTGCTAAAGAATGAATACACATTGGTTTCAAAACCTATGGGATACAGCAAAGGCGGTCTTAAGAGGGAAGTACATAGCAATCCAAGTCTCTCTCAAAAAATTAGAAAAATCCCGAATACAAAAGGTAACGCTACACGTAAAGGACCTGGAGATAGAACAGCAAGTAAAGCCTAAACCAAGGAGGAGAAGAGAAATAATAAAGATCAGAGCAGAAATCAATGAAATATAAACCAGGAAAACAGTACAACAGATCAACGAAACTCGAAGCTTTGAAATAAATTAATAAGATCTGAACACCTTTGGCCAGAATTATCAAATGAAAAGAGAAAGGACCCAAATTTATAAAATCATGAATGAAAGGGGACAGATCACGACCAATATCAAGGAAATACAGACAACTGTTAGAACATGTTATGAGATACTATATGCCAACAAATTAGGCAATCTGGAAGAAATGGATGCATTCCTGGAAACCTATAAACTACCAAGACTGAAACAGGAAGTAGACAATCTGAATAGACTGATGACCAGCAAGGAAATTGAAGCAGTAATTAAACACCTCCCAAAAAACAAGAGTCTAGGGCCAGAAGGTTTCCCAGGGGAATTCTCCCAAACATTTAAAGAAGAATAATACCTATTCCATTGAAGCTGTTTCAAAAAATAGAAATGGAAGGAAAACTTCCACTTGTTCTATGAGGCCAGCATTACCCTGGCCATTACACTACCCAAAACCAGACAAAGATCCCACCAAAAAGGAGATTTACAGACCAATATCCCTGATGAACGTGGATGCCAAAATTCTCACCAGGAAACTAGCCAATAGGATCCAACAGTTCATTAAAGGATTATTCACCACAACTAGGTGGGATTTATTCCTGGGATGCAAGAATGGTTCAATATTCAGAAATCAATCAACGTGATACATCACATTAATAAAAGAAAGGACAAGAACCATATGATCCTCTCAATTGATGCAGAAAAAGCATTTGACAAAATACAGCATCCTTTTCTAATTAAAAATCTTCAAAGTCTAGGGAAAGAGGGATCATACATCAATATCATAAAAGCCATCTCTAAGAAGCCCACAGCAAATATCATTCTCAATGGGCAAAAGTTGAGAGCTTTTCCCTTAATGTCAGAAACACGACAGGGATGTCTATTCTCACCACTATTGTTCAACATAGTACTAGAAGTCCTAGCCTTAGCAGTTAGACAACAAAAAGAAATGAAAGGCATTCAAATTGACAAAGAAGAAGCCAAACTCTATCTCTTCTCAGATGCCATGATACTTTATGTGGAAAACCCAAGAGACTCCACCCCCAAATTACTAGAACTCATACAGCAATTCAGCAACGTGGCAGGATACAAAATCAATGCATAGAAATCAGTGGCATTTCTATACACTAACAATGTGACTGAAGTAAGAGAAATTAAGGAATCAATCCCATTTAAAATTGCACCAAAACCCATAAGATACATAGGAACAAACCTAACCAAAGAAGTAAAGGATCTGTACTCTAGAATCTACAGAACACTTATGAAAGAAATTCAGGAAGACACAAAGAGATGGGAAAAATATCCTATGCTCATGGATTGGAAGAATAAAAATTGTTAAAATGTCTATGCTGCCCAGAGCATGTGAATCTACACTTCAGTGCAATCTCTATCAAAATACCATTGACATTTTTCACAGAGCTAGAACAAACAATCCTAAAATTGTATGGAACCAGAAAAGACCCTGAATCGCCAGGGGAATGGTGAAAAAGAAAACCAAATCTGGGAGCATCACAATGCCGGACTTCAACTATTACAAAGCTATAAACATCAAGACAGTATGGTACAGCACAAAAACAAACACATAGACCAATGGAACAGAATAGAGACTCCAGAAATGGACCCTCAACACTATGATCATCTAAGCTTCAACAAAGCAAGAAAGAATATCCGATGGAAAAATGACCGTCTCTTCAATAAATGGTGCTGGGAAAATTGGACAGCCATGCAGAAGAATGAGACTGGACCATTCTCTTATACCTTTCATAAAGATAAACTCAAAATGGATGAAAGACCTCAGTGTGAGACAGGAATCCATCAATATCCTAGAGGAGAACATAGGCAGCAACCTCTTTGACCTAGGTTGCAGCAACTTCTTGCAAGACACGTCTCTAAAGGCAAGGGAAACAAAAACAAAAATTAACTTTTGGGACTTTATCAAGATACAAAGTTTTTGCATGGCAAGGGAAACAGTCAACCAAACTAAAAGGCATCCTACAGAATGGCAGAATATATTGGAAATGACATACCAGATAAAGGGCTAGTATCCAAGAGTTATAAAGAATTTATGAAACTCAACAGACAAAAAAACCCAAATAATCTAGTCAAGAAATGGGCAGAAGACGTGAACAGACACTTCTCCAAAGAAGACATACAATGATCAACAGACACAAGAAAAAGTGCTCAACATCACTTAACATCAGGGAGATACAAATCAAAACCACAATGAGATACCACCTTACACCAGTTAGAGTGACTAAAATTAACAAGACAGGGAAGAACAAATGTTGGTGAGGATGTGGAGAAAGGGGAACCCTCTTACACTGTTGGGAATGAAAGCTAATACAGCCACTCTGGAAAACAGTATAGAGGTTCCTCAAGAAGGTAAAAATAGAGCTACCCTATGTGCCAGCAATTGCACTACTGGGTGTTTACCCCAAAGATACAGATACAGTGAAAAGAATGGGCACATGCACCCCAATGTTCATAGAAGCAATGTCCACAATAGCCAAACTGAAGAAGGAGCTGAGATGTCGTGATTTAGCAGTTGAATGGATAAAGAATTTGTGGTTCATATATAAAATGGACTACTACTCAGCCATCAGAAAGGATGAATACCTACCATTTACATCGACATGGGTGGAACTGTAGGGGATTAAGCTAAATGAAATACTGGGAAAGGCAATTATGATATAGTTTCACTCATGTGGAATATAAGAAATAGTGTAGAGGATCATAGGGGAAGGAAGGGAAAACTGGGAAGAAATCAGAGAGGGAGACAGACCTTGAGACTCTTGACTCTGGGAGACAAACTGAGGGTTGTTGAAAGGGAGGTGGGTGGGAGGATGGTGTATCTGGGTGATGGACATTAAGGAGGGCACGTTATGTGATGAGCACCAGTTGTTATACACAACTAATGAATCATTGAACACTACACCAAAAACCAATGATGTAGTATATGTTGGCTAATTGAACTTAAATATAAATAAATAAACAAATAAAATGTACTAGTAGATTAAAAAAATAAGAAATATATGTCACTTTTAAAATGTTAAATTGAAAATCTGGGAACAAAACAAAAATGTTAGTGACTAAAAGTTAAATTTAAAAGATTAACCAGAGTGCCTGGCTGGCTCAGTGACTGCCTTTGTCTCAGGTCATGATACCTGGGTCCTGAGATCGAGTCCCACATTGGGCTCCCCCTGCTCTGTGGGGAGCCTGCTTCTCCCTCTCCCTGCCACTCCCCCTGCTTGTGCTCCCTCTCTCTCTGTGTCAAATAAATAAATAAAAAATGTTAAAAAAAAAGATTAAACAAACTATATTTATAGCATATCAAATTTAAATATTGCATATATTAAAAATATATAAACCTGGGTAAAACAATAAAATTATATTGGTTATCTATGGCTATGAAGGATTTTTCTTATTTTCTTCATTATATTTTTCATTTTAAATTTATTTTATGAGTATATGTTCCTTTTATAATAATTATTTTTCAAGGGTAAAGGGTAAACATGAATTTGGAAAATGGGAGACCAAATCAAAGAGAATATGTACACATGAATATTTATAGCAAATTTATTCATAATTGCCAACTGGAAGCAACCAGTATGTTTTTCATTAAGTAAATGGATAAACTGTGGTATACTAATACAATGAAATGTTATTCAGTGATTAAAAGAAATGAGGTATCAAAAGCCAGAAAATGACATCAACAAATCTTAAATGCCAATTGCTACATGAAAGAAGCCACTCTGAAAAGGCTATGTACTGTATGATTCCAATTATATGACTACAGTGATGATAAAATGTTCAGTGGTTACCAGGGTTCAGAGGTTTGAATAGGTAAAGCTCAGAAGATATTTTAGGATTATAAAACTATTCTAAATTCTATTGTAATGGTACATCTTAATGTAAGCAACTTTAAAAAATTATTTAGGAGGTTAGGGGATGCCAGGATGGAATGTAGAATATGACAAAACAATATAACTACATTATAAATGTATGAAACATCTTCACTGAAGGGTATGGGGAGAATGGTGCTGACTTCAATAACTTTGGAAATGAGAGAGTCTCTAAGACTAAAAACAAAATAAACCATATATAAGCACTGTACTTTAGTTGATAATGCTGTTTCCCACAGCAGTAGGGGTTAACAATTCAGATATTCCTGTACATGTATGCTGGAACTGAACAATTGAGTGAATGGATGGCAGGTAATGGGAGCCAAGTTTTTCACTCTTACAGTGGGATATTACAGATAAGTAAGGAGAGGAGGCTTGAATTATCGAAACATATGGATTTTTTTTTGAAACATATGGATTATTAATGGTCCTTTTTGTAATGGATTAGAATTGGAGATATCAAGAAGACCTCATGTTTAGCATAATTTAGATACAGATGATTATATACATATATATAAGAAATACTTATAGATATATAGATACATAGATTAGTATGCACACATATTTCCTTGCTCTGTCAGCTGAGAGAGCCTAGAAGCAATATAGTCCCAGGGGTAAAAAGCATATCTAGCACCCAGGTCTTGGTTTCTAATACCATTCTCCAGTTAGTGGAACCATGGTCCCCAGGAAAATAGAGCCAAGAAATATACAATGGACTGGAAGCATTTTGTGCCACAAAGTAAGGAAATTGTCAAAAGTTTCTGGGAGTCAACAAATAGCCAAAGCAATCTTGAAAAAGAAAAGCAAAGCTGGAGGCATCACCATCCCAGACTTCAAGTTATATTACAAAGCTGTAGTAATCAAAACAGTATAGTACTGGCACAGAAATAGACACATAGGTCAGTGGAACAGAATAGAAAACCCAGAAATGAACCCACAACTATATGGTCAATTAATCTTTGACAAAGCTGGAAAAAATATCCAATGGAAAAAATGCTGTCTTTTCAACAAATGGTGTTGGGAAAATTGGTCAGCTACATGCAGAAGAATGAATCTGGACCACTTTCTTACACCATAAACAATAAATTCAAAATGGAATGGAGACCTAAAGATAAGACCTGAAAACATACAAATCCTAGAAGAGAACACAGGCAGTAACTTCTTTGACATTAGCCATAGCAACTTTTTTCTACACAAAAGCAAAAATAAACTATTGGGACTTAACAAAGTAAAAAGCTTCTGCACAGTTCAACAACACTAAAAGGCAACCTACAAAATGAGAGAAGATATTTGCAAATGATGTATCCAATAAAGGGCTACTATCCAAAAATATATAAAGAACTTACAAAACTCAATACCTTAAAAACTAATAAGCCAACTAAAAATCGGCAGAAAACAAGAACAAGTATTTCTCCGAAGACATACAGATGGCCAACAGACACATGAAAAGATGCTCATCATCAGTTATCATCAGGGAAATGCAAATCAAAACTACAATGAGAAGTTTTGCACCTGTCAGAATGGCTAAAATCAACAACACAAGAAACCATAGGTTGGTGAGCATGTGGAGAAAAAGGAACACTCCTGCACTGTTACTAGGATTGCAAACTAGTACAGCCACTGTGGAAACAGTTTCAAGGTTCCTCAAAAAGTTAAAAATAGAACTACTTTAAAGTCCAGCAATTGCACTAGTGTGTATTTACCCAAAGAATAGAAAAACATTAATTCAAAAGGATACATGCACCCTGATATTTATAGCAGCATTATCTACAATAGCCAAATTATGGAAACAGCCCAAGTGTCCACTGACTGATGAATGGATAAAGATGTATACACACACACACACACACACACACACAAATGCAATATTATTCAGTCATAAAAAAGAATCAAATCTTGCCATTTGCTAGGACATGGACAGAGTTAGAGAGTATTATGCTAAGTAAAATAAGTACGTTAGAGAAAGACAAATGCCATATGATTTCACTTATATGTGGAATTTAAGAAACAAAACAAACGAGGGGTGCCTGGGTGGTTCAGTTGGTTAAGTGTCTGCCTTTGTCTCAGGTCATGATACCAGGGTCCTAGAAACAAGCCCCTAGTCAACTCCCTGCTCAGTGGGGAGTCTGCTTCTCCCTCTCCCTCTGCCCTTCACTCCCTCCACTTGTGCTCCCTCTTTCTCAAATAAATATATAAAATCTTGAAAAAAAAAAAGGAACAAAACAAAGGAGCAAAGGGGGAAAAAGAGAGAGAGGTAAACCAAGAAACAGATTCTGAACTATAGAGAACAAACTGATGGTTACCAAAAGGGAGGTGGGTTGGGGAATGGGTTAAATAGGTGATGGAAATTAAGGAGTTCACTTGTGATGAGCACTGGGTGATACATGGAACTGCTGAATTACTCTATTGTATACCTGAAACTAACATAACATGTTAAATAACTGGAATTGAATAAAAACCTTTTATTTTTAATTTATTTTTATTTTATTTAAATTCAATTAGCCAAAGTATAGTACATCATTAGTTTTTGATATAATAATGTTCAATGATTCATTAGTTGAATATAACACCCAGTGCAAAACTTTTTTAAAAAAGTCCTTGGGAGTCAACCTGAAAATACCCAATGGTCAAAACTGAAACAATTGGAGCAACAAATTAAATATAGTACTGAATTATGATCCAAAGTATACAATAAATATCCATGAGTTTATACTGATATAAATATATTAGTAAATGAACAAATGGGGGAGAGACAAATCTCTCGTGCAGAAAAATCCCTAATAAATTATGTAGATTCTTTACCCTCAAGGAGGTAAAGCATAACTACTCATATGTGTTGACTGCACACAGTAACTCCTTCCAAAGTGTACAGTATTGAAAGGAGGGAAAAAGAGTAACTTTACAACAGATAAAACTGATAGACACTACCTCAAGCTAGGTGAACAAGGTGAGGATCAACAGTAGTTAGTCATGTCAATAATATGTATGCCTGATACTATGTGATGAAAATGCTACTTAATCTCTGCAATCTTCCTCCCCCAAATCCGTAACTCCAGTTTAATCATGAGAAAATATCAGATAAATCCCAATTGAGGGACATTCCACAAAATACTTGACCAGTACTCCTCAAATCTATAAAGATTATCAGAAACAAGTAAAGTCTGAGAAACTAACACAGCCAAAAGGAACCTAAGGCAACATGATGACTATGTAATGTGATATCCTGGATGAGATACTTCAACAGAAGAAGAAAGTTAGGTAAAAACTAAGGAAATCTTAATAAAGTATGGACTTAATAATTTATCAATACTGTTTCATTAATTATAACATATACCATACTAATGTAAGATATGAAAAATAGGGAAAACATGGTATGACATATATGGGAACTCTTTACTGTCTTTGCAATTTTTCTTTAAAATTAGTTTAAAATAAAAAGTTTATTTAAAAATAAGTCAAAGTGGCCCAAGCTATCTGAACATAGGAATACATCCAGAAATGGAAGCAGGGGTGTAAGTAAAGCAAGAAGGCTAAGAAAATTTTCCCATGGCATCTGTCACATGATATGTGGTTAACCCAGGTCAAGACCCATGGAAAAGGCAAACATCTATGTGAGGAATGTGTGAGGGCAGTTCATCAGTATAAGAGTGTGTGAAGGGGATCTTGATTTATCCGGCAAAAGCAAAGTTACACAAACACACACACATACACACTTATATACATATTTAGGATTCAATTCACATTCCTGAAATAAAGAAATTGATGTGTTTCATCCTGTCCCCAGTACCATGATGCTCTTTTCCAGACACTTTGGAATCCATGGGCAATTTATAAGGAATATAAGGCATAATAAATCAAAATCCTATGTTAACAGGTGCCTGGCTGACTCAGTATAGATGCAACTCTTGATCTCAGGGTTGTGAGTTCATGAGTTCAAGCCCCATGTTGGGCCTAGAGCTTACTTTAAAAAAAAAAATTCTAAGTTAAATTTTTTGACATAATGAAACCCAGGGTATCATGGAAAGCACAGTACAAACTTCTCTTTTCCTGCTCCAAAAGGATCACTCTAACTAAAGAATTACATATGGAATAAAGAATATATATGTTCTCTGCCATCACCTCTTATATTCCACTATTTCAGCTTCCTTCCACCACTTTAAATGTCAGAGGGTAGCAAAATACTATCAAGAGAATCAGGTCAGAGTACTCCTGTGACGTTCACCCTCAAACCAGTGTCCTTTGACCTCAGGCATCCCTTATTTCCTCTTTCCAGGCTGTCAGCACTTTGTGACATTGAATTTAAGATCTTGCAGTTTGAGTCCTTTCCCCATGTGTAGCATCCAGAAATAAAATGAATATTAGATTTACTCAGATTTTATGTAAACAGAGGTGTGTGTTTTACTTCTGAGTTACTGCTTACTAAACTAAGAAATGCAGGATAGTCTGTAACATAACGTCATTCTGGAACAATTTTGATCCCAGACCCTGCAACTTTAGTTAGAAGCTTTAAAATCCACTGGGAGAACACTTAACTTTGGCAGGAATATTGGAGGTCTTCTTATTCAAAGTTCTATCAGATGCATAAAAGCGTTCTTGAACATTTCTGTTAAATGGGCTTCAGTTAAACAGCTCCAGAGAAGAGGGTATTTTCAATGAATGGGTAGAAAGTTCCTAACAGTAAGCCAAAATTCTGATTTCTTTTAACATTTGAATTGATCTGCCCTTTGGAGCTACACAAGTAAATGTTACCCTTCTTCTGACAAGGTTTTCAATTATTTGAAGAAAGTATCCACAAACCCCGGTCCTTAGACTAAAACATTCTTGACCTGTTCAATAACGGTTGTATGTCTATAAATGAGTCACCATCTTGATCACCTTCCAGATTGTCTGTGTCCATCTTAATTGTGGCACTCTGAAATGACCCAAATCTCCCAAAATAAGCTATCAAATACAGAATAAAACATTACAAAGGAGTTCTTTGTTCTGGACACCATGCCTCTATTAATGGAACCTAAGATTTCATTATATATGTGTGTGTTCACTAGAACCTCACATAGATGGTGCATGTTGAACTCATGATAAATTAAAACCACTGAGTCTTTGGCACATATGCTATTTTTAAGCCACATAATCATTTACCTTTGGTAATTGAATTTTTGATACAAGGCTTCACATTTGATCCTATTCAATTTAACCCTGCTAAATTTGGCTCTTTTTTCTTCAGCATACTAAGGAATTTTGGGATCTTACTAACAACATCCAGTGCATTTATTCTGCTTTCTAATTCTATACTATTTGCAGTGGTATGAGCAAGCTATTTTATGCTTTCATGATAGTCATTGAAAATTAATGTCGGGGCGCCTGGGTGGCTCAGTCGTTGGGTGTCTGCCTTCGGCTCAGGTCATGATCCCGGGATCCTGGGATCGAGCCCCACATCGGGCTCTCTGCTCAGCGGGAAGCCTGCTTCTCCCTCTCCCACTCCCCCTGCTTGTGTTCCCTCTCTCGCTGTGTCTCTCTCTGTCAAATAAATAAATAAAAAATCTTTAAAAAAAAAAAAAGAAAATTAATGTCAATGGAACTGTCAATAGAACTGAAACTGGAAACTTCTTGTCTACATTGACACATTGTTGAACACAATCAATTCAAATTACTGATCCATCTACTTGTCCTGTCTTTATCATCTAGCTCATGTTACTCCATTTTATTCTCAAGGACATTTTGAGAAACTGTCAAGTGCCGTGGTGAGGTACACAATGTTTATTGCCTTCTGAGGTCTCAGGAGGCAGCTCAATAAAAGACAGGCATCCTCCAGAGCAGCTGAAGCACAAGTGGCCCATATGATTGCCAATTTGGAGACATACCATATGTATTAGGCCACTGTGGACAGAGGATTATTAAAGGACAGTTTCAAATATTAGCCACAATTCAAAAGTCAGGAAGGCAAAACTCCAAATTCTAGTTACTGTGTCAGAGTTGATTCTCACACATGCATTTTTATGTAACCTGCTCCAGAGCGAATAGCAGCAGAGATGTATTCATTTAAAAACAGCTAATGTGTCTCCTCAACAACACCCAGGAGGCCAGCTAGTATTTAATTTATTATAATATCTCTATGATAAATAGACTAGTATAGTTTAATAGTCTCAGGAGAAAGCAGAATAGTGAACTGGTTAAGTACACACTCTGCAATCTGAGAAGTAGGTTCAAATTTTTACTCTGTCATTTATATGACCCTGTAAAATTACTTAAACTTTTAGCTTTTTTCCTTATCTGTAAACTGGGGAAGATTAAATAATACTACTACCTTATAGGGTTATGAAAATTGAACATTACCATGAATACATTAGCTATTATTGCTATCCCAGTCTGAGAAATTTAGCCTGGTAAGATAATCTTGTGAAATGCATACCAAGGCCAACTAATCATTTTTTTTCTTTTTTTTTTTCACATTCATCAACTATTCTTTTAATAATGAATTATAGAATCTTTTCTGAAATTATCTTACATGTGCTAATCTACACAGTTATGAAGTTGGATTTTGAAAATTACTTGTAGGAAGCCCAAATCTGTGCTCAGATACCTCAATACAGCTAGAGCTATATGCCTTAATACACATCCATTTGATGAATGTTGCCCATGTATGTTGGGACAAACAACTCTTTGAGGGTAGCTTACCCACTTTTGAGTTTGTTGGTTCAGAGTAGCTTTTGCCAAGGTTTTTATCTATCACCAAAGTGTCTAAAGCCTAGGTAAGCGTGTACACCATCTTGATGAAGCTGCTTATCTAATGTCTGCCAAATCGTACTTTTCTATTTTTAGATAATTGCTTTTCCCCTAAGTCTCCTAACAGACTTCTGGGAAGATGGTAGCATTAGAATAGGTCCCAAAATCTTGCCCTTCCTCCCACACAAATCAACAAAAATGACTCCAAAGAAACAAACACTGAGCAAAACCTGTATAATGAAGGCAGCAGAACTCTCAAGGAATTTCTCTAAGACATGATGCTGATGGGGAAAAATTGAAGAATATCACCAACCTATAGAAGTTCTATAATATACTAACAAATCAAGAAAATCCTGACAGAAACCCACTAATATCATGTAGTTTAAAAGAGCAACAACTTGGAGGCAGGGGCAAGGGCAGGCAGTGAAAAAGACTGGGATGAAAGCCTCTAGTAAACTGAGGGAAGTCTGAGTAACTTTCCTTTTATCTAAGTCCCCTAGTATCTTTTTAAAATAAAATAACACCCATTTAGGAATATCAAAATTGCTGCATAGTTTAAAATTTTTACATTTAGTAAATTAAGCTGTATGATGAACATTTTCCATCACTGTCAGTCTGGCTCTGTGGCTAGAGTAATCACTTCATTTAAGGATAATGTAAAAATTCTAAATTTAAGTCCCTTTGTGAACATGAGACACAGGCCAAATGGCTCTCCTGATACCCTAACCCCAAATCCTAGGCTAGGTCCTGACAGGAATTACTCCATTTGTTGCTATTTTGACACCCTAGATTTGGAGCAGGATAGCCCCTCAAAGGGCAAGCTCAATCTCTGATAATGGTTTCTCAAAAAACATAGTGGGCTGGACCTGATCCAAGAGTCCTCTTTAATGAACCAGCAAAGCTTGTTTCAATGCTGTGCATCCACTCCCCTGCCCCCACACAAGTGGTAAGAATATATATGATACAATGTATCTGAAGTAGAGGACAAAGGAGCAAATGTAGAAAGCAGTCTTGAGGTGAACTTCTGCTAGAATTGCCCCTGGCCCTACTTCCCACCCCATTACCTCAACCTTCTGGATCACAGAGCCAGCAATGTACACTTACACCATCTAGCCGTCCAGTATAAACTTAGGGAAGGAGCGACAACCAAGTAAACAGTAAAATCATGTAAGAATTGCCCCACTTTTATTGGAGGGAAAGAGACAGCAAGCCAGGATATACCTTTCTTGATTCAATACTGAATAAATAGATAAACTGTAAATTAATAGTAGATGAAGAAAACCCAAAACAAAAACAGAACCCATAAAAAGAACTTGTAAAATAGTATTACAACATGTAAGAGATAAAGAACAATTAAAATTAAAAAAGAGTAAATAATGTTATAAACAAAAATTATTGAACTAGAAAGAAAAAAATAGTTTAAAGACCTGGATCTTTTCAGGGAGAAAACAAAGTGTATTAAAAAATATATATATCGGGGCGCCTGGGTGGCTCAGTCGGTTAAGCGACTGCCTTCGGCTCAGGTCATGATCCTGGAGTCCCTGGATCGAGTCCCGCATCGGGCTCCCTCCTCGGCAGGGAGTCTGCTTCTCCCTCTGACCCTCCCCCTCTCATGCTCTCTCTCATTCTCTCTCTCAAATAAATAAATAAAATCTTTAAAAAAAAAAATATATATATATATATATATCGTTTCTCGGCTTTTTGGTTAAGATGAAATGTAAAAAATAGATAAATATTTGGCAAGGGTAATTAAAGAATTCCGTTCCTCAACTGTTTGAAAGACATTCACCTGCCAAACTGTCTGAGCCAGGCCTTAGACAACATCTTTTTCCTATGGCTATTGATTTATTGCTATTTTCTATGCCAGTGTCTTGTTCTGGTATTTATTTCCCTATAAAATCATCCATGTCATTAAAATTATTAATTATGGCAGACTTTGTCTTTGTAATTATCTCAAACACCCATCATATAGCACTGAAATAATAAATCACCATTTCCTAATTTGGTGTTCTGAGGAACACTGATAGGCCAAATATTATTAGGTGTGTTTAAAAGAAAAAAAGGTATTTCTTTGGGAAATGTTGAATTAGACGAAGTTAAATAGGTTTACTCTTTTAAACTGAAGAACATATTCCTTTAAAAAAATACTAGTCAAGGGGCGCCTGGGTGGCTCAGTCGTTAAGCGTCTGCCTTCGGCTCAGGTCATGATCCCAGGGTCCTGGGATCGAGCCCCACATTGGGCTCCCTGCTCGGCGAGAAGCCTGGTTCTCCCTCTCCTACTCCCCCTGCTTGTGTTCCCTCTCTCGCTGTGTCTCTCTCTGTCAAATAAATAAAAAAAAATCTTTTAAAAAAAAAATACTAGTCAATATTTACTGCAGAATGACTCTCTAAGAGGGGCTATAGTATACAGCATTTTGCAAACTTATTTGACCATTCCTACAGGAATGCTTTTTTAAAAAAATGCAATTTAGAATTGCTGCAGCAATCACAGTTAAATGTTTAACTATGGTTAAAATGAGAAGTGGAGAATGCCACTGCTCCTTTTATTATTTAGCACTGTTCTGAAAGTGTTTATTAAACCATGCAGTCAGAAACTATTTTATAAATTTTGAAAGGGAGAACATATTATTATAATTGATATGATTGCTTACCAGGAATAACGTTATCAAAGGATCAACTGAATAGCTCCAAAATTAATAAATTTCAGTAAACTGCTAATTTAAACTTAATTTATGAATATATTCTTCCCCTATATAGCAAAAATGACCATATAGGTAACACATTGAATAAGAACTCTCAATCACAGTATTGTTTCCTATATGTCTGTCCTAGGAATATACTGATCATAAATTATATAGGACTTAAATACATAATACTTTCTTGAAGGACATAAAACACTTTTTAAAAATGAGGCAACATATCACATTTCTTGGAAAACATTTCAATTCTATAGTTCTTACCATGAATTTAAGACAATACCAATCAAATTTTATTTTGGGGGGCTATTAACTGTAGAGTTATTCTGGTAAAATAAACATGTCAGAATCATCAGAAAACTGTGAAAAAAAAATAAAAAAATCAATAGGAGACTTATCCAAACAGGTATGAAGTCATATTCCTAACTTAGTAACTATAGGCTGGTGGACTGGGACTACAATACTCAATGGTACTAAAGAGCATTTAAACACAGAAGTGTGTTTGTGTCTGTATACACACACATATATGTACATACACATATATGTAAATATATACATACACAAGTATATATATGACATATCAAAAGGGGGGTGGGCAACGAGACAAATATTGGCTAACAACTGACTAACCCTTTGGGGGAAAAAAAAAGTTTGAATACCTAAACCCATATATCAGAAAAGTTCCAGATAGGGCAAAGGAATTCTTTTAACAAAACCATAAAAATTAGAGAAATACAGGATAAGATTTATATACTCTTGGGGTGGGGCAATCCTGCTAAAAACATGATCCTAGAGCCAGAAGGCAAAAAAAAAAAAAAAAAGATGTATCCATTTTTAATTTTTTTTTATTTTTTTAGTCATTTTTAATGCATTTTTCCCTGTGCACAAGAGAAATAACTGAGAGTCAAAAGATACAGTTTCCTTTATACATAGCAAGTAAAAGTAATGCAAACATCACATGACACTTTTCAGTGAAAGTTACATTTCCAATTACAGATCAAAATGCTTATTAGGGTCTCTTTATGGGAAAAGCTGAGAAGGAAGTCTTAGGTAAAAAGCACTTTCCTGGCATTACTACACTGATCCTTCAGGCTGCACAAAAATTAAGGTCATATACAGTTAATTTGAAAATGTTGACACAATGTCACACTGTAAGTTTTCTGTACAATTAAATGTATACTTAGAAATACCAGGATAAACATTTCTACTATATTTTAACTGAACTTGCCTAGCCAACATTTTCACTGAGTTTATCAAAGATGCTGTAAGATTCTACAAAACTGTGAGACATACCTAGCTCCAGAAAGATTTCTTATATTCTTTCTAATTTTGGTTACACATATTCTGCTTAGATTCTGTTGTAATAATTCTAGATGTACAGTTCCAATTGTGCTTACTGTACTGTGTACAAACATAGCAAAAAAGAGCAAATAATGGTATAAATCTTACAGCATTTTGCTAGCAAAAATACATGCCAAAGTCACAATAAGCAATATTGTACCACAAATTAGAGCTTCAAATAATTTGCTTGTTTTTAATATTTTCATTCTACATTAAATTACTATCATAGGCTAATGTTTAAAATGCAAATAAATTGGACATCTGTAGGACAAAACTTATTCACCCAACTGTGAAGGTTGATACCGGTTTCCAAAAATCACAATAAATGCAGAATAAAGAGAAGTGTTTGCATGCAACACCTTTGAGTGAAACAGCATTGATTACGATTACCACCATTCAAAACAGGGAAGGAAGGAAGGAAGGAAGGAAGGAAGGAGGGAAGGAAGGAGGGAAGGAAGGAGGGAAGGGAGGGGAGGGGAGGGGAAGAAGGGAGGGAGGAAGGATGGGTAGATACAGGAGGGAGGGACAGAGGGATGGACTCCACCTTAAAATGCATATTAGACTTATAACTAGACAGATTTAAAAGAATCAAAATGAAAGTAAAGCACGATTTTTGTGTGTTTAAAGATTTAAGAGCCATTATCAAAAATAAGATACATTTTTTCAAGGTACAGAAATGTAATTACGATGGCTGGGAGCCCAGCAGCCTCTCAATGGCAGCATTGATGTCGCCTCCTGTTGCTATTAGAGCCTGCAAGTTTGCCTCACGGTTTAAGAACCCCATTGCGTTGAGCTGTTCCAGTTGTTGCTGAAATCTGACTTCTGGATTCGGCAGCTGTGGAGGACTTGCCCCAGCCAGAGCCTGCACCATTTGCTGAATGAACTGCTGGTTGGGTCCAGATTCTGATGTTGGGCTAGTGGTTTCACTGGGTGTAGAACTAGAAACAGTGGGCCCAGGGGGACCACCAGAGCCAGTGGAGCCAGGGCCCGCAGGGCCAGTGGGTCCTATGGGCCCAATGGGGCCTATGGGAGTAAATGGGACTATGGGGCCTATGGGGCCTATGGGTGTGACTGGGCCTACAGGGCCTATAGCAGTTCCCAGCACCCCTACCCCCACACCTGGAGTGAAGCTTGGAATGAGGCCAGGAGCTTCAGTGGCTAATGTCTGTAGCCCCTGCTGGATCTGCATTAAAGCCTGCATTGCTCTTGGGTTTGACATGGCTGACAGTGTGTCTGGATTCTGCATCTGCTGCAGGAAAGCTGGGAGCTGTGGACGCATCTGCTCCTGCAACTGAGGATTTGCAGTAAACACTGGGCTATTCAGCATCATCTGTGCAGCCAAATCTGGATTCTGGCTCAGCGACTGCATCATGCTTCTCATGTAGGGTGCAGATAGCATATTCTGGATCAGTTGGGGGTTTTCAGTTATCTGTTGCAGCAAGCTCTGCATTCCTGGGGTACTGAAGATGCTGGCGACATAGTTGGCTGCAGCCACGGTGCTCCCGGTAGCACTGCTGGAGCTACTGCCAGACCCACTGCCACTGCTCGTGGTTGTGCTGGTGGTTGCAGAACTCTGGGTAGCTGGTGGTGGTGCCCATGGATTGGGTAGTGGATCTCGATTTTCTGTGCGGGAAGGCTGTGTACCTTCCCCGGAGGTGGAACTGCTCCCCACTGAAGCAAATGGATTACCCCCAAACTGCTCTTGTGCAGCATTCAGCATGGGTTCTTGAATGTCAGTGTACATTCGTCGTAGAGCATTGTAGCCACCTGGGATGCTTTCAAGATTGCTGAGAGCCAGGTCTTGATTTCTCATCATCTCTTGCATCATGGCTGGATTCCTGGCAATTTCGAGGGTCTGCCTCATTATATCTGGGTTGTTGAGCAGGTGACTGATTTCTGGGTTTCTCTGAATCAACTGCTGCATCTGTGGATTGGCCATAATGAGCTGCCTCATTAGATCGGGGTTTGAAAGCATGCTCTGAACAAAGGGATTTTCCATGATTTGGATCATCATCTCAGGGCTGGACAGGAGCTGCTGCTGCATCTGGTTCTGGAGCTCAGAGAAGTTGGTCGAGCTCAAGCCCAGGCTGCTAAGGCCTGCAAGTCCTCCCAAGCTCCCCAGCCCAAACGGGTTGCTATTTGTGGAAATAGATGTGGAGTTACTCCTGGGAGTCGACGCGGAGGTAGTGTTAGTTCCCGCGGCATTACTAGGCTGTGCGGACTGGCCCTGAGGTCGGTTCTGGCTTTTAATTACAAGATGAACAGTCAGTCCATCATGGATGCCATGCTGGATCAAGGTATCTTGATCTTTTAAGATTTTTCCGGCAAAAATCAACACTAGCTGATCGGTTTGGGATTTGAAGCGTTTCGAAATCGCTTCCTTAAACTGCTGGACTGAGCTATTCTCAGGCACCGCGAACTCCTCTTTCTCTTTGGGGGTCTTCACAGTGACTTTGATGATTTTGGGCTCGGCCGGGGCAGAGGCAGGGCCCTGGGCCGCAGCAGGGCCGCGGGAGGGGCGCGGGGGGCCGCTACTCTCGCCGTTCTCAGCCATGGCGGCCGCGGTGACGCAGGCAGACAGGGAAGGCGCGGGCGGGCGAGAGAGAGAGCGAGGGAAGAAGGAAGGAAGGAGGCGCCGCCACAGCAGGCTGGGCCGGGCCAGGCGGGGAGCGCAGAGCACGGTACCTCTGTGATGAAGACTGCGGTTTCCTGGTCCTCCGGTGGGGAGAAGGCTCTGTAGGCCGCGGGAGAAGCGTCTGCGTTCAGGTCTCTGGGCCTCCTCCGCCGCCGAGTGATGGCACCGCGCGCACTCCCAGCAACTCCTGCAACGGCTATGCCCGCTCCTCCCCGCCCTGTCCCCTCCCCCAGTTCCGCGCTCGCCTCCCCGCCCCCTCTGCTGACGCGGCGCCAGGCCCAGAATGATAGATTCGCCTCGTTCAAAATTAAAAACTTCTGTACTGGAAAAAAAGAGAGAGAGAGAGAGAGAGATAAAGAGAGAAAGAAACAAAGAGAAAAGAGAAGACAAGAGAAAAGAGAGGGAAGGAAGGAGGGAGAGAGAAAAAGAGCCAGCTTCTGAGAAGGACATTAAAAGACCAATGGAGACTATATTAAATATAAAAATATATGCAGTCGCTTAGGCAAGAAAGGATGAAAGCCTGAATCAAACTTACCCCATGTAAAAGACGAAAAATGAAAAAGAACTCTGACTAAGCAAAAAGGAAAAGATTAACAGCCCCAGTGGGGGAAGGGGAGCAGACTGGGCCAGAGCATGCAAAATGGATGCTTAAGCTCACTAGTAATCAAAGAAATTCTATTAAAATAATGAGATTGTACTTCTGCCTTATCATATTGTAAAAATGAAAAATAATGATAAACCTAATCATCATCAGAGAGCTGAGAAAATGCACTCTCATGTCAGTTGAAGTGTAAATTATTATAATAGGAAGGCAATTTGAAAATACATATCATTCTAAATACGTCCACCTTTATTTAGAAATGCTTTCTTTAGACACCCCCCCATAAAAATAATTAGATAAGGATGCAAAAATACATATGTATAAAATGTATATGCACTGCAGCATCTTAAAATTATTTTTAAAGATAGTGTGTTTACACAACATTGGTGAAATATATTATCATACAGTAAAATACTATGTACTGTGTGTAAAAAAAGAGTGGTTAATTCATCCGATATAAAGTATCTTTAAAGGTGTGCATGAAATAAATAGTAGTTATGGGGAAATCACAGTATTTTCACTTTCAGCTTTGTATATTTCTGTATAGTTAAAAATAATACAAGGATGTATGTTTCAGTACCAAAAGATACAATAAATTTATATTTTATTTTAAAACTATTTTTAAACAGTTTGTATAGGCAAATTCTCTTTAAGTGTATGTGCAAATAGAAATCTGGAACACTATGCACTGATATATTAATTGTGGATATTACTTAGTGCTGAAATTATGAATACCTATTCCTTTCATTTTTAAAATAAAATTTTAAATTTTCTGATAGCTTTTATGGAATGCAGTGTATTTGTAAGTTTTTAAAAATCAGAAGGTATTTTGGGGGGATACTAAAGGAAGAAATTGATGAGAACACAATTTTGGTGGCAGACATTAAGATATTTACCTAATTTAATTAAGATTAAGAAAAAGAAATAAATAGACATAGCACTGGAATAATAGAACAAATAATTTCAAATTACTATATAAATTTCTAAGTCTGATTTATACCATACATAAAATACATTTTTCCCTCCAGTATCCAGCCAACATTTAACAGCACTTGAAAGTCATTAGGCTGCAAAAACCTTAATACATCTCAAGATAAGAAAAAATATACATCTATATGATGTCTATCAGTTGGGGAATGGATTTATATAGTATGATTAATTGGATTATTTGGGGGTTTTTTGGTGTTGAGTTTTATAAGTTCTTTATATATTTTGGATACTAATCCTTTATCAGATATATCATTTGTAAATATCTTCTCCCATTCCATAGATTGCCTTTTAGTTTTGTTGATTGTTTCCTTTTCTTTGCAGAAGCTTTTTATTTTGATGGAGTTCCAATAGCTTGCTTTTACTTTTGTTTCCCTTGCCTCAGGAGACCTATCTAGAAAGAAGTTGCTATGGCGCATGTTGATGAAGTTACTGCCTGTGTGTTCTCTTCTAGGACTTTAATGGTTTCAGGTCTCACATTTAGGTCTTTAATCCATTTTGAATAATCCAATTAAAACACCCAGGAAACAAATAATCCAGTTAAGAAATGGGCAGAAGAAAAGAATAGACATTTTTCCAAAGAAGACATACAGATTGCCAATGGAAACATGAAAAAATGCTGAGCTTTTTTTAAAAAAGATTTTATTTATTTATTAGACAGAGAGAGAGCACAAGCAGGGGGAGCAGGAGGCAGAGGGAGGGGGAGAAGCAGGCTCCCTGTGGAGCAGGGAGCCCGATGCGGGGCTCCATCCCAGGACCCTGGGATCATGACCTGAGCCGAAGGCAGATGCTTAAAGACTGAGCCACCCACGTGCCCCCCAAAATGCTGAACATTACTGATCATCAGGGAAATACAAATCAAAACTACAATGATATATCACCTCACACCTGCCAGAGTGGCTCACATCAACAATACAATAAACAACAGGTATTGGTGAGCATGTGAAAAAAGGTAAACCCTCTTGCACTGTTGGTGGGAATGCAAAGTGGTGCAGCCACTGTGGAAAAAGGTATGAAGATTTCTCAAAAAGTTAAAATGGGAAAAAAAAAATGGAACTACCCTATGATCCAGCAATCTCACTACTGAGTATTTAAACAAAGAATACAAAAATACTAATTCAAAGGGATACATGCACCCCAATGTTTATGGCAGCACTCTCTACAATAGCCAAATTATGGAAATAGCCCAAGCGTACACTGATAGTTGAATGGATAAAGAAGAATTGAAAAGAATGAAATCTTGCCCTTTGCAATGATGTGGATGGAGCTAGAGAGATTATGCTAAGCAAAATAAGTCAGTCAGTAAAGGACAAGTGCCATATGATTTCACTCACAGGTGGAGTTTGAGAGACAAATCAAATGAGCAAAAGGGAGACAGACTCTTAACTGTAGAGAACGGGCTGATCCTTGCAGGAGGGGAGGTAGGTGGGGGAGGGGGGAGGGGTGAAATACGTGATTGAGATTAAGGAGTGTGCTTGTACAGTGTTGTATGGAAATGCTGAATCACTATATTGTACACCTGAATGTAATATTAACCTGTATGTTAACTAACTGGAATTTAAATAAAAACTTAAATAAATAGAGTATGATTAATAGAATACAGAAGATAAGAGGAACAAACTAGATCTACATATATTAATATGTATAGATCTCAAAAAACTTAATTGGTACAACACTCTATGGTGTTTATAGATGCATTTATATGTATGTGAAACTATTGGAAATATGCTAGAATGATTCCTACCAAACTTACACTCATGAGGAAGACTAAATAGAACACAGAATAATTATTAAAGGGAAATTGAATTAAATCTATAAATATGTATTTCGTCATTAAAATGGAAGCAAATAGGGCAAAATAGTACAGTTAATTATTGGTGATAGGGATATGAGTATTTATTATAATACTGTTCTATTTTGGGGGGATTACTAATTTTCTTAAAATATAAAGAAAAATTAAGAAAATACCATGAAACACCTGGCTGATTCAGCCAGTAGAGCATGCAACTTTTGATTTTGGGGTTATGAGTTCAAGCCCCACGTTAAGCATAGGGCTTACTTAAAAAAATATATATATATATCATGGCACCTTCTTTGATCTCAATAGATCAAAATTAGATATTGATAATGAAATCATGAATAAAAAACTCAGCCACTTGAAAATTAAAACAGAATTAAACACTTAGAGGACAAAGTGCAAATCAAAGTTCTTATTAGAGTGAATTTAGAAAAACAATAATGAGAACATATGCATCAATAATTATGGGATATCCCTATGTGCTGTCTGAGGATCTTATCAAAAAATACAGATTTGTAGGCTTCACTCCAAACGTACCAAAATAACTGGTGCTCAAGAGTACATTCTTATCAAGCTCCAGTTTAATGATTTAAATAACCAGGTACTATGTGAAAGAACTCAGAGGCAAATTTATACACTCAAATTTATACACCTTAGGTACAAAACAATAAAGAGTGAAAATAAATGAGTTAGGTATTCAAATAAAAAAGACAAGAGAAAAGAAAACAGGGAAGCAGGGTACTGGCTACAAAATGGTAAAAGCAAATATTGATAAATTAACAGACAGAAAAATAAAATTTGTTAAGTAAATCTAAGAAATTCTTTGAAGAGTTAACAACACAGGAAACAAGGTATTGGCAAGGATTCAGAAAAAGGGAAACCCTCTTACACTGTTGGTAGGAATGCAAACGGGTGAGCCACTCTGGAAAACAGTATGGAGGTTCCTCAAAAAGTTAAAAATAGAGTTACCCCATGACCCAGCAATGGCACTACTAGGTATTTACACAAAGAATACAAAAATACTGATTCAAAGGGATATTCTCCCCCACCCCCATGTTTATAACAACACTGTCAACAGTAGCCAAACTATAGAGAGAGACTAAATTTCCATCGACAGATGAATGGATAAAGAAGATACAGTATATACACATATACAATGGAATATTACTCAGCCATAAAAAATGAAATATTGCCATTTGCAATGATGTGGATGGAGCTAGAGAGTATTATGCTAAGGGAAATAAGTCCAACAGAGAAAGACAAATATCATATGATCTCGCTCATATGTGGAATTTAAGAAACAAAAGAGAAAACATAGGGAAAAAAAGAGATACAAATCATGAAACAGACTCTTGCCTATAGGGAAGAAACTGAGGATTGCTGGAGGAGAGGTGGTTGGGAGGGATGCGCTAAATGAGTGATGGGTATTAAGGAGAACACTTGTGATGACACTGGGTGTTATATGTAAGTGATGAATCACTAATTCTACAACTGAAAATAATGTTACACTGTATGTTAACTAACTGGAATTTATTTTTTTTTTTAAAGATCTTATTTATTTATTTGACAGAGACACAGCAAGAGAGGGAACACAAGCAGGGGGAGTGGGAGAAGGAGAAGCAGGCTTCCCGTGGAGCAGGGAGCACAAGGCAGGGCTCAATTCCAAGACCCTGGGATCATGACCTGAGCAGAAGGCAGACGCTTAACAACTGAGCCACCCAGCTGCCCCAACTGACTGGAATTTAAATAAAAACTTGAGGAAAAAAAGAAATTCTTTGAAAAAGCAAGTCAAATAGATAAACCATTATTACGTGATTCTCTTACAAGTTCCTTACCAAAGAACACAGTAGGGGCAAAAGCACACTCATCCTCTTCCTGCTGTCTCCCCAAAGCACATTTTTTTCTATTATAAACTCTTTATTAAGAGAGCAGAATGAACAATAAATAGGAATCATCCAGAAGTCCCTCCATATAAGGATAGTTTCTGAGAAACTGAAAGAAAGTCATTGTCAAAGAGGGTCTCCCCTACATGGACAACAGTTCGGGCACAGCAGAGAAAGATTTAGTGTTGTTTTGGCCATTGCTGTTTTCCCCACTTCCCCAGCTTTATTGAAATATAATTGACACACAACATTGTGTAAATTTAGATGTACAACTCATTGGTTTGAAATACTTATATATTAAAAAATACATGACCACCATAGCATTAGCGAATACCACCATTGTGTCACAAAATTACCTTTTCTTTTGTGATGAAAACATTTAAGATTTACTCTTTTAGCAACTTTCTTTTTTAAATTATTTTCTTATTATTATGTTCAGTTAGGCAAAATATAGTACATCATTTGTTTTGATGTAGTGTTCAATGATTCATTACTGGAGAATAAAACCCAGTGATATCACAACACATGTCCTCCTTAATACCCATCACCAAGTTACCCCATCCCCCACCTCCCTCCCTTCTGTAACCTTCAGTTTGTTTCCTGGAGTCTAGAGTCTCTCATGGTTTGTCTCCCTCTCTGATTTCTTTCCCTTCCATTTTCCCTCCCTTCCCCTATGGTCCATTGTGCTATTCCTTATGTTCCACATATGAGTGAAAACATATGATAATGGTCTTTCTCTGCTTGACATATTTCACTTAGCATAATACCCTACAGTTCCATCCATGTCAATGGAAATGGTGGGTGTTCATCCTTTCTGATAGCTGAGTAATATTCCACTGTATATATGAACCGTATTTTCTTATCCATTCATCTGGTGAAGGGCATCTCGGCTCCTTCCACAGTTTGGCTATTGTGGACATTGCTGCTATGAAGATTGGGGTGCATATGACCCTTCTTTTCACTACATCTGTGTGTGTCGTTGTGATCAATTCCCAGGAGTGCAATTGCTGGGTCATAGGGTAGCTGTATTTTTAATTTTTTGAGGAACCTCCACATTGGTTTCCAAAGTGGCTGCACCAAATTGCATTCCCATCAACAGTGTAAGAGGGTTCCCCTTTCTCCACAACCTCTCCAACATTTGTTGTTTCTTACACTGTCCATTTTTGCCATTCTAACTGGTGTAAGGTGGTATCTCAATGTGCTTTTAATTTGGATTTCCCTGATGGCTAATGATGATGAACATTTTTTCATGTGTCTGTTAGCCCTTTGTATGTCTACTTCAGAGAAGTGTCTTTTCAAATCTTCTGCCCACTTTTTGACTTGATTATTTGTTTTTTGGGTGTTGAGTTTGAGAAGTTCTTTATAGATCTTGGATACCAGCCCTTTATCT
>NC_138385.1:64709196-64727990 GCF_054177405.1 Leptonychotes weddellii
CTTTGTGAATGGTGTTAGAGAATGGTCGAGTTTCATTCTTCTGCATGTGGCTGTCCAATTTTCCCAGCACCATTTATTGAAGAGACTGTCTTTTTTCCATTGCATGTTTTTTCCTGCTTTGTCAAAGATTATTTGACCATAGAGTTGAGGGTCCATATCTCGGTTGTCTATTCTGTTCATTGGTCTATATGTGTTTTTGTGCCAGTACCATGCTGTCTTGGTGATCACAGCTTTGTAATATAGCTTGAAATCAGGCAACGTGATGCCCCCAGCTTTGTTTTTCTTTTTCAACATTTCCTTGGCGATTCGGGGTCTTTTCTGATTCCATACAAATTTTAGAATTGATTGTTCCAGCACTCTGAAAAATGCCATTGGAATTTTGATTGGGATGGCATTGAAGGTATAGATTGCTCTGGGTAGCATAGACATTTTAACAAAGTTTATTCTTCTGATCCATGAGCATGGAATATTTTTCCATCTTTTTGTGTCTTCTTCAATTTCTTTCATGAGTGTTCTGTAGTTCCTAGAGTATAGATCCTTTATCTCTTTGGTTAGGTTTATTCTGAGGTATCTTATGGTTTTTGGTGCTATTGTAAATGGAATCGTTTCTCTAATTTCTCTTTCTATAGTTGCATTGTTAGTGTATAGGAAAGCAACTGATTTCTATGCATTGATTCTGTATCCTGCCACATTACTGAATTGCTGTGTGACTTCTAGTAATTTGGAGGTGGAGTCTTTTGGATTTTCCACATAACGTATCACGTTATCTGCGAAGAGAGAGAGTTTGACTTCTTCTTTGCTAATTTGAATACTTCTTTTTTCTCTTTGTTGTCTGATTGCTGTTGCTAGGACTTCTAGTACTATGTCAAACAACAGTGGCGAAAGTGGACATCCTTGACGTGTTCTTGATCTTAAGGGAAATGCTCTCATCTTTTCCGCATTGAGTATGATATTCGCTGTGGGTTTTTTATAGGTGGATTTTATGATCTTGAAGAATGTTCCCTCTATCCCTGTACTCTGAAGAGTTTTAATCAGGAAAGGATGCTCTATTTTGTCAAATGGTTTTCTGCATCAATTGAGAGGACCACATGATTCTTCTTTCTCCTCTTATTAATGTGTTCTCTCACACTGATTGATTTGCAAATGTTGAACCACCCTGGCATCCCGGAGATAAATCCTACTTGGTCGTGGTGGATAACCCTTTTATTGTTGTTGGATCCTAATAGTAGGATTTTGTTGAGAATTTTGGAATCCATATTCAACAAGCATATTAGTCTGAAATTCTCCTTTTTGATGAGCTCTTTGCCTGGTTTGGGGATTCAGGTAATGCTGGCCTCATAGAATGAGTCTGAAAGTTTTCCGTCTGTTCCTGTTTTTTGAACAGCTTCAGGAATAGGTATTATTTCTTCTTTGAATGTTTGGTAGACTTCCCCAGGGAATCCATCAGGCCTTGGACTCTTGTTTTTGGGGAGGTTTCGGATCATTGCTTCAATCTCCTTACTGGTTATTGGCCTATTCAGGTTGTCAGTTTCTTCCTGTTTTAGTCTTGGCAGTTTATAAGTATCCCGGAAGGCATCCATTTCTTTCAGGTTGCTTAATTGATTGGCATAGAGTTGTTGATAATAATTTCTAATAATTGTTTCTATTTCCTTGGTGTTAGTGATGATCTCTCCCCTTTCATTCATCATTTTATTAATTTGGGTCCTTTCTCTTTTCTTTTGGATAAGTCTGGCCAGTGGTTGAACAATCTTATTAATTCTTTTGAAGAACCAGCTTCTAGTTGCGTTGATCTGATCTACTGTGTTTCTGGTTTCTAATTCATTGATCTCTGCTCTAATCTTAATTTTCTCTCATCTGATGCATGGCTGAGGCATCGTTTGTTGCCTTTTCTCTAGTTCTTTAAGGTATAGAGTTAGTGGATGAATTCAGGATTTTTCTATTTTTTTGAGTGAGGCTTGGATGGTTAGGTATTTCTCCCTTAGGCCCGTCTTTGCAGTATCCCACAGGTTTTGAAGCGATGTACTTTCCTTCTCATTGGTTTCCATCAATTGTTCAAGTTCTATTTTGATTTCCTCGTTGACCCAAACATTCTTGAGCAGAGTGGTCTTTAGCTTCCAAGTGTTTGAATTTCTGCCAAATTTTTTCTTGTGATTGTGTTCCAGTTTTAAAGCATTGTGGTCTGATAATATGCAGGGAATAATCTCAATCTTTTGGTATCAGTTGAAACCTGATTTGTGACCCAGTATGTGGTCTATTCTGTAGAAAGTTCTGCGTGCACTGGAGAAGAATGAGTATTCTGTTGTTTTAGAGTGGAATGAGGTCCATCTGGTCTGGTGTGTCATTCAAAGCTCTGTTTCTTTGTTGATTTTCTGCTTAGATGATCTGTCTATTGCTGAGAGTGGAGTATTGCAGTCTCCTACAATTAACGTATTGTTATCAATATGACTCTTTATTTTAGTGAACAGTTGGTTTATGTACATGGTTGCTCCCATGTTGGGGGCATAGAGATTTCCACTTGTTAGATTTTCTTGTTGGATAGACCCTTTAAGAATGATATAGTGTCCTGTGTCTCTAAGTACCATCTTTAGCTTAAAATCTAATTTGTCTGATATGAGAATTGATATCCCAGCCTTCTTCTGAGGTTCGTTGGCATGGAAGATAGATCTCCATCCCTTCCCTTTCAGTCTGGGTGTATCTTTAGGTTCAAAATGAGTCTCTTGTTGACAGCATATGGATGGGTCCTGTCTTTTTATGCAATCTGCAACCCTGTGTTGTTTTATGGGAGCATTTAGGCCATTCACATTGAGATTGATTATTGAAAGATATGAATTTATTGTCATCATGTTGCCTGTGAAGTCCTTGTTTCTATAGATTGTCTCTGTAATTTTCTGTTCTATAACACTCTTGGGGTCTTTCTCCTTTTTAGAACCCCCCTTTAATATTTCTTGCAGGGCCGGCTTAGTGGTCACATATTCTTTCAGTTTCTGCTGGTCTTGGAAGTTCTGCATCTCTCCATCAATTCTAAATGACACCCTTGCCACATAAAGTATTCTTGGCTGCATGTTCTTCTCGTTAAGTACCCTGAATATGTCTTGCCAGCCCTTTCTGGCTTGTCCAGTCTCTGTGGATAGGTCTGACGTTATTCTGATGTTCCTCTCTCTGTATGTAAGGAATCTCTTCCCCCTAACTGCCCTTAAGATGGTTTCCTTGGTTCTAAGATTTGCGAGTTTTACTATTACATGTCGGGGTGTTGACCTGTTTTCCTTGGTCTTGGGAGGGGTCTTCTCTGCCTCTAGGATGCAAATGTTTGTTTCATTTCCCAGATTAAGTAAGTTCTCAGGTACGATTTGGTCAAATATGCATTCTGGTCCTCACTCTCTCTCCACCTCCTCAGGAACCCCAATAATTCTGACATTGGAACGTTTCATGACATCACTTATTTCTCTGATTCTATTTTCATGGATTTTGAATTGTTTTTCTCTGGCCTCCTCTTTTTCCTTCTTGTCTATCAGTTGGTCTTCTAGTTCACTAATTAGTTCTTCTTCCTCGCTTACCTTAGCTGTTAGATTATCTAGTTTAGATTCGATCCCTTTGATCGCATTTTTAAGTTCCGCCATTCAGCTTTCAATTCTACCCTTAGAAACTCTATGTTGCCATTAATTGATTTCTCCATTCTAGCTGTTGTCTTCACAACTGCTACCTTGAAATCTTTTTCCAATATCTTGGTTATATATGTATCCATTTGTACATCTGTGGCAGAAGTCACAGTGTCTGAGTCTTTCCTATTTTGGGGGTTCCTCCTTCTAGTCATTGTGTTGAGGGGTGGTTGAGGGAATGTACAGAGTCTAAATTATTGACCACAACCCAAGCAAGACGTACCTGTTTTATAAAGACCTTACGGTTGTTTGCCTCTTTTTCTCCCAGCATGTGTTCTGTGATAGGGCCCTGCCTTGCTTTTACTCAGGCAACCTTGTTTGGGTAGAGGTGCCCTGCTTTCTGTGGCGGGAGATGGGCTCAGTGAAAACCGGTTTTGGGGGGCTTTTGTTCTCTGGTGGCTTTCCCTTGTGGCTTTCCTCGTCTCTTCTGACAATCAGAGCTGAAGAGATAGTTTCCAACCCTCTGCTTCAGAGGGGAGAGATGGCAGTCTGTTCTTCAGTGAGATCTCCAGGCCACACTATCTCCATTTCTGTCTGTGCTGCTATAAACTCCAACGTCCTGGGTTGTGTGCCCCTCTGCAGTGCTCCCAGTTCGCCTCCAAGTCAGAGCATGTCTTTGCCCTTTGTGCTTCTAAAAGTGCCAGCCATCCCAAGTTCACATGTGTGGCCCTGCCGCACTGGCTTTCAGTACAGTGGGGCTGCCCCAAATCCTTTCCCCACCGCTACCCTTCTGCGTGTCTGTGCCCCATCCACAGTGCAGAAGGCTGTTGCTCACCAGTGGTATAGCATCCCATGGCTCCCTCACCCTTCCATTTATCTTCCAATATCTGCCCGCGGAATCACGGCTCCCCACTTAATACCTCGAAACCAACCACCTGCGATACTGTTTGTAGAGACCCAGATATATCTTCTTACATCTCAGGCTGATTTTGTGGGTGTTCAGAGTGGTCTGGTAGATATCCAGCTCAATTCAGGGGAGCATTTGGAATAGGGTCCCCTAATCCTCCGCCATATTTTCCTGTAGCCAGTGTGGACATTGTCGTCTTTTTCCTCTCCTTAGGGGAAAGCTTTCAGTTTTTCACCATTGAGTATCATGTTAGCTGTGGGTTTTTCATATAAGGCCTTCAGTATTTTGAGTTATGCTCCCTCTACTCCAACTTTATTGAAGGCATTTTATCACGAATTGAGTTTGCACTTTGTCAAATGCTCTTTCTGTATTTACTGAAGTGATCATACCGTTTTTATTCTTTCTCTTGCTGATGTGATGTATCAAGTCAATTGATTTGTAAATATTGAACTACTCTTGCATCCCAGGAATAAATCCCACCTTATCATGGTGAATGATTTTTTAATGTATAGTTGGTTTCAATTTGTTAGTAGTTTTTGAGGATATTTGAATCTATGTTCATCAGAGGTATTGACCTATAGTTCTTTTTTTTTTTTAGTGTTTTTATCTGGTTTTGTTGTAATTTCCTTCTTAGAAGAGAAACAGCAATGAATACCACAGAAAGACAAAAGATTATAACAGCATATTATGAAAAATCACATGCCAATAAATTGGACAAATTAGAAGAAATGGATAAATTCCCAGAAACATATAACCTACTAAAACTAAAGCAGGAAGAAATAGAATATTTGAACAGACTGATAATCAACAATGAAATGGAATTGGTAATCAAAAAATTCCCAACATACAATAATCCAGGGCCAAATGGCTTCACAGGTCAATTCTACTCAGCAATGAAGAATTAATACCTATTCCCCTAAAACTGTTCCACAATTTAGAAGAGAAAGGAAAGCTTCCAAATATGTTGTATAAGGCCAGCATTACCTTGATACCAAAACTGGACAAACATAGTACAGAAAGAAAGACAGTGAAAAGAAAAAGAAAAAACCCCCACAATATCCCTAATGAACATTATTCCAAATATTCTCAACCAAATATCAACAAACCACTTTTAACAATACCTTAACATGATTATTTACCTCTATGACGTTGGATTTATTCTGGGCATTCATATCTGTTAATCAACTCTCATGATAAGTCATGTTTACAAAATGAATGATAAAACTTACATGATTTTCTCAATAAATGCAGAAAAAGCATTTGACAATATTCAATATCCATTCATGATAAAAGCATTCAACAAAGTGTGTTTAGAGGGAACATATCTCACCATGATAAAGGACATATATGGGAAAACTGGACAACTACATGTGAGAGAATGAAACTGGAATTTCTTACACCATACACAAAAATTACACTCAAATGAATTAAGGATCTAAATGAGGGATATGAACTAATAAAATTCCTAGAAGAAATTAGAGGCAGTAATTTCTTTGACAACAGTTGTAGAAAGATTTTTTTCTAGATATGTCTCCTTAGGCAAGGGATACAAAAGCAAAAATAAACTATTGGGACTTGACCAAAATAAAAGTTTTTGAAGAGCAAAAGAAACCTTCAGTATAATGACATGGTAATCTATTGAATGGGAAAAGATATTTGAAATGATATACCTGAGAAAGCATCAATATGAAAAATATGTTAAAAAATTATATGAAACAGCACACCATAACACAAGCAATCTCATTTAAAAATGGGTAGTGGAGCTTAGTAGACATCTTTCCCACTGAAGTCATACAAATAGTCAATAGAAATATATAACGTTCTCAATATCACTAAGCATCAGGGAAATACAAATTAAAAGCACAGTGTGTTATCCTCTTACAGTAATCAGAAAGGTAGTATCAAAAATGGTAAGAAATAACAAGTGTTGGTGAGGAAGTAGAGAAAAAGGAACTCATGTACTGTTCCTCAGAAAGTAAATTGGTGGAACTATTGTGGAAAACAGTATGGAAATTCCTCAAAAAATTAAAAATAGAAATAACATATGATCTAATATTTCCACTTCTGGGTTTATACCTAAAGGAAATGAAAACAAAATATCAAAGAAATGCCCATGTTTTTTGCATCATTATTCCAAGTAGCCAAAATATAGGAACAACCTACATGTCCATCCAAGTATAAATGGATAAAGAACATATGAAATATAAATGAAGTAAAATATTATCGAGCCATGAGAAAGATGGTCATCTTTTCATTTTCAATAACATGGATGGGCATTGTGCACATTATGGTAAGTGAGATAAGTCAGAGTAAGGCATACCGTGTGATATCTCTTGTATGTGGAATTTAAGAAGCCAATGATTTGAAACTAATATAACAGTGTATGTTAACTTACTGCCATTAAAATTAAAACTTTTTTTAAAAAGCCAATGATAAAGATTTGAGATATATATTACACATATATATGATATTTCACATATAATGGAATATTATTCAGCCATAAAAAAGAATGGAGCCTTGTCATTTAATATAATATGAATGGACCTTAGAGGGTGTTAGGTTAAGTGAAATAAATCAGATAAAGACAAATTGCATATAGTTACATTTATATGTGAAATATGGAAACAAAACAAAATAAAACAGAAACAGACTCATAGATACAGGAAATAAACTGTTGGTTACCAGAGAGGGAAGATTTGAGTGGCTGAAGAAATAGCTGAAGGTGATTAAGAGGTACAAATGTCCAGTTATAAAATAAATAAATCATAAGTATGTATTATACAGCATACAGTATAGAGTCAATAATATTGTAATAACTTTGTGTGGTTACTGATTTATCATGGGGATTATTTCATAATATATAATAACATCAAAACACAATGATGTACACCTAAAACTAATAATATATCATATATTAATTATACTTCAATAAAAATATTGACAAATCTTTAGCTAGATATGTCATGAAGTAAAGAGAGTAGATTCAAATTATGTGTATATATATATATATATACACACACATACACACACACACACACACACAGAAGGTTGCATTCCCACCAACAGTGTAAGAGGGTTCCCCTTTCTCCACATCTTCACCAACATTTGTTGTTTCCTGTTTTGTTAATTTTTGCCATTCTAACTGCTATAAGTTCTACCGCATTGTGGTTTTGATTTGTATTCCCCTGATGGCTAGTGATGTTGGGCATTTTTTCCTGTCTGCTAGCCATTTGTATGTCTTCTTTGGAGAAGTGTTTGTTCATGTCTTCTGCCCATTTTTGACTGGATTATTAGTTTTTTGAGTGTTGAGTTTGAGATGTTCTTTATAGAGGTTTGTTAACAGCCCTTTATCTGTAATGTCATTTGCAAATATCTTCTCCCATTCTATGGGCTGCCTCTTAGCTTTGTTGATTGTTCCCCTTGCTGTGCAGAAGCTTTTTATCTTAATGAAGTCACAAATGTTCATTTTTGCTTTTGTTTCACTTCCTTTTGGAGACGTGTCTTGAAAGAAGTTGCTGTGGCTGATGTCAAAGAGGTAACTGCCTATGTTCTCCTCTAGGATTTTGATGGATTCCTGTCTCACATTGAGATCTTTCATCCACTTTGAGTTTATCTTTGTGCATGGTGTAAGTGAATGGTCCAGTTTCATTCTTCTATATGTAGGTGTCCAATTTTCCTAGTACCACTCATTGAAGAGACCTTTTTTTTTTCCATCGGATATTTTTTTCCTGATTTGTAGAATATTAGTTGACCATAGAGTTGAGGGTCCATTTCTGGGGTCTCTATTCTGTTCCATTGCTCTATGTGTATGTTTTTGTACCAATACCATGCTGTCTTGTTGATCACAGCTTTGTAATATAGCTTGAAGATAAAGAAGATGTGGTACATATACACAATGGAATGGAATATTATTCAGCCATCAGAAACAATGAATCCCCACCATTTGCATCAACATGGATGGAACTGGAGGGGATTATGTTAAGTGAAGTAAGTCAAGCAGAGAAAGACGATTATCATATGTTTTCACTCATAAGTGGAACTTGAGCAATAGCATGGGGGATCATAGGGGAACAGAGGGAAATCTGAAGGGGGAGAAATCAGAGAGGGAGATGAACCATGAGAGACTATGGACCCTGAGAAACAATCTGGGGGTTTCAGAGGGGAAGACAGTGGGGGGGGGGAGTAACAGGGTTATGGGTATTGAAGAGGGCATTTTCTGTGATGGGCATTGGGTATTATGTTTACTAATTAATCATTGAACACTACATCAAAAACTAATTATGTAATATAGAGTGGCTAACTGAACATAATAAAAAAATTAAAACACCAACAAATACATGTACTTAAAAAAAGTTAAAAATAGAACTATCTTATGACTCAGCAATTGCACTACTAGATATTTACCCAAAGGATACAAAAATAGTGATTCAAGGGGGCACATGCACCCCAGTGTTTATAGCAGCATTAAATATGAAAGCCTAACTATGGAAAGAGCCCCAATGTCCATCAAGTGATGAATGGATAGAGAAGATGTGGTATACATATACAATGGAATATTACTCTGCCATCAAAAAGAATGAAAGCTTGCCATTTGCAATGACATGGATGGAACTAAAGGGTATTATGCTAAGTGAAAAAAGTCAGTCAATGACAAATGCCATATGATTTCACTCATATGGGGAATTAAGAAACAAAACAGATGAACTAGGAGAAAGGAAAAAAAAAGAGAGGGAAGCAAAGCATAAGAGACTCAACTATAGAGAACACACTGAGGGTTCCTGGAGGGGAGGTGGGCAAAGGATGGGTTAAAAGGGTGATGGATATTATGGAGGGACTTGTGATGAGCAATGGGTGTTATGTATAAGCGATGAATTACTTCATGAAACCAATATTACACTATATGTTAATTACCTAGAAATTAAATAAAAACATTTAAAAAATTGGAATATATATATATGAGGGGACATTACAACCAGTACTAGGATCATATAATTCTACTTTTTAAATATTCAGAAGCCTACAAAGTGAATAGCCAAGAAGAAATGGATTTTTTTTTTTTTTGAAAATATAGCCTACCAGGACTCTATCTTGAAAAATTAGGTACTGGATCAGGAACAACACAAAATATCTACTCTCTTTACTTGTAGTTCACATTGTATTGAAAGTTCTAACCAGAGCAATTACAAAGAAAAGGAAACAAATTCATTCACATTGGAAAGAAAGAAATTAAATTGCTTCAGTTTGGAGTTGTCATGATTTAATATATACAGAACCATAAAGGCAATTAAAAAACAGTAAAAAATAATAAATTAATGAGCCTGGAAAGATAGCACTGTAGGAGGTTCCTAAGCATAACTTGTCCCACTAATAAACCTAGATGACAGCCACACTAATGCAATAACCCAGAAAACAACCTAAAAACAGGCAGAAAAGACTATATTTAATTGTACAAAAGAGGCCACATTGAAAAGGGTAGGAAAAGTGGAGACATAATCAGAAACCAGATTCCCAGGAGACTAAAGAAGAGAGAGGATTGAAACCCACATCAGGCATCCCAGACAAGAAGAATCTGCACTGGGAAGAGGTATCCCTATAACTTTGATTTGAAAACAAAGGGCATAACTTTACAGGGTTTTACAATCAGTAGGGCTTAATTCTAGGTACTTTAAAAATCAGTGGCATTAGCTCTGGGAGAGTCAGAGGTAAATAAGTGATGGAACCCCACCCTTCAAAAGACAACACAACAAACCAAGCAGCAGAGATACAGCATTGAAACAGCAGTTTGGAAAAAAAATTTTTCAGGTATATGGGAAGGAGATTCATTTACTAATCTGGGAGCAAGTGATAGAGGAGCAGGGATCTTTGTACTTCTCCAAGAACAAATGATCTGGTGGGAGCCATTTCTCACCCCTATAAGACTAAATACCAGACATCTGTGGGAACAAGAGAAAACACCTCCCACCTAGCTTGCTAATAAAGCATGCATGCCCTGCTCTTATGTTCCTTTGCAGAGTTGCTCCATCCAACCCACCCAACTAGAGAGGAATTCCTATAAAGCTGCTCCACACATAGCTCATTCTGCACACAGCTACAACAGCAATGAGTGCTGTTCCAAAATGGCTCTGGCCTTGAGGAGAGGGGAACACAATCAGACACACAAGTTTGAGTGCAGCCCCAGGACTGGCCACACCAACAACAAAAGCATTTCAAGGGCAAATAGAGAGACTGCCTGCAGGTTGTTATGACCACAGCTCTGGCAAACAGGCTGAGAGCAAGCATCTGCTCTGATCTGACTACAATTTCAAGGTGGCCCCACAATGGCTCCTTAACAGCAACATCCCAGCCCACAGCAGGCCAAGTGGAACTTTGCAACTGACTGAACAGAAGGCAAACATGGCTCAAACACAACATTATGGCACACACAATATACATAGGAGATGCCCCTGAAGGGCTTGATTCTCGCAAACAGAGAACATTGCACTGCATAGCACTAGAGGGCCTCTTCTTCATAAGGCTACTACTTTCAAGCTCAGGAGATGTAGCAGACTTTCCTAATACATAGAAAAAAAAAAACATAAAGAATTAGACAAAATGAGGAGACAGAAAAATATGTCCCAAATGAAAGAACAGGACAAAATTACAGCAAAAAAGATAAGTGAAACAGAGATAAGCAATATGCTTGACAGAGAGTTAAAAATGATGGTCTTAAAGATACTTACTGGACTTGAGAAATAAGGGGAGGATCTCAGTGAGACCTTCAACAGAGATAGAAAATATAAAAAAAATCAATTAGAGATGAAGAATTCAATAACTAAAATAAAAAATACACTAGATGGAATTATTAGTAAATTAGAGAAAGCATAATAGTATATTATTGATCTGGAAGACAGAGTAATGAATAGCTTTCAGGTTGAAGACAAACAAAAAGTCTTAAAAAATGAGACTATTTAAAGGGAACTCATTGACATTATCAAACATAATAACGTACACATTGTAGTGATCCTTGAACAAGAAGAGAGTGAAAGGGGGGTAGAATATTTATTTTAAGTAATAATAGCTGATAACTTCCTTAATCTGAGGAGTAAAACAGACATCTAGTTCCAAGAGGCACAGAGACTCTACAGAAACATCACCCAAAGGAGGTACACACCAAGACACATAAAAATGGCAAATGTCATGATAAAGAGAAAATTTTTAAAGTAGCAAGAAAGAAGAAAACAATTACATACAAGGAAAATCCCATCAGGCTATCAGTTGAATTTTCAGCAGACTGTTTGTAGTTTGTAGCAGAAGGGAGTGGTATAGTATACACAAAGTTCTGAAAGGATAAAAAAAAAAACAAAACCTTGTAACCAAGAATACTCTATACAGCAAGGCTATGATTCAGAGTAGGAGAGATAAAGAGTCTCCCAGGTAAACAAAAGTTAAAGGAGTTTATCACCACTGAACTAGACTTACAATAAATGTTAAAGGAACTCATCTGTGTGCAAATAAAAAGCCATAATGAGGAGTAAGAAAATTAGGAAAGGAAAATACTTCATAGGTAAATACAAACATAATACAAATAATATGGATATGACTAGATAACACTCACATCACAGCATACAACCCAGAAAAAGACCCAAATAATGACTGAACAAACTCCACAACTTAATGTAGAGAAAAGGCCACATTGGAGAGGGTAAGAAGGGCAAGGACCCAGTGGGAAACTAATCCCCCAACCCCACACAAGTCTGACTGCCAGAGGGAGAGAGCTGCATGTGGGGGTAGGGGTGAGAAACAGATTAGCACACTTGGGAGACTACAGGGGGAAGAGAAATCCCCACAGCATTTGACTTTGATAATCAGAGGGTCCAAATTTCATGACTGCTTGCAACCAGCAGGACTTAAATCTTAGAACTTTAAAAATCAAAAGGCTTGGCTCTGAGAGAGCCTGGAGGGAGAAAAGAAGCTGAATCCCTGCCCTTTAAGAGACAGCACAGAAAAGAGCCCACAGAAATAGAGTTTGGAAACAACAGTTTGAAAAGTCTCTGGGGATTACAGAATATGGGAGTTAATTACTAATCTTAGAGATCCCTGACTGACTTTCCAGGAACAAAGGAGCTGGCAGGCACCATTTCCTGCCCTGACCCCTTATCATAAACACACAGTCACCTGTGGGATCAAGCACAGCACTCACATTCATTCACTACCTAACTTACACCAAGCTCTGTCCTTTTCAACCAGGCCTGCCTTAGACCTGGTGCTGTGGATCCCGTCCCCAGAACTCCTGCACAAATCCTGCCAACACTGCATCTTCCTCCCGCAGAAGGGGCTCTTACCTTGATAAAACTGAACCCACTGCCAGCATGTGCATTGTGGAGCAATCCCCACTGAACCCAGTATCTGTGGTGGCTATGTGCCCACAGTGGATGAGGAAGGGAGTGCACAACTTGAGGAACCATGACCCACCTACCCCATGCACTTTGCAAAGTGGTCCCTATCATCCTGGTCTTGTACATTCCATGTGGAGGAGGACCTGTAATATCTAGTTAAAAGTTCACCTACCACCCACGACTTTTAACAGCAAGAGATATAGCTGACTTTCCTAACATACAGAAACATACACAGAGAGTTAGGAAAAATGATGACACAGAGGAATATGTCACAAATGAAAGAACAGGACAAAACCACAGCAAGAGACCTAAGCAAAATGGATATAAGTAACATGCCTCATAGAGAATTTGAAGTAATGGTCATAAAGATACTCACTGGACTTAAGAAAAGAGTGGAGGATATCAGTAAGATCTTTAAGAAAGAGATAAAAAACACAAAAAGAATGACTCAGAGATGAAGAACACAATAAACGAAATTAAGAATACAATGATGGAATCATTAGCACACTGAAAGAAGGAGAGTAACAAATTAATGACATAGGAAACAGAGTAAATGAAAAGAATCAAACTTAAAAATTGAGAAAAAAAAAGAATCATGCAGAGCGAGAATAGACTTAGGGAAATCAGTGACTCCATCATGTGTAATAACATTTGCATTATATGGATTCAGAAGGGAAAGAGAAAGAAAGGGGGGCAAAAAATTTATTTGAAGAAATAATAGCTGAAAACATCCTTAATCTACAGAAGGAAACAGATATCTGGATCCAGGAGGCAGGGATACCTCAAAAAAATGAACCTAAGGATGTCCACACCAAGAAACATAGTAATTAAAATGGCAAAAAGTTCTGATAAAAAAAGTATTTTAAAGCAGCAAGAGAAAAGAAGACAGTTACATACAAGGAAAACCCCATGATGCTATCAGCTGATTTTTCAGCAGAAACTTTGCAAGCCATAAAAAAGTGGCAGAATATATTCAAAGTGCTTAAAGGAAAAAAATCTATAGTCAAGAGTACTCTATGCAGCAGGACTATCATTCAGAATAGAAGGAAAGCTAAAGACTTTCTCAGACAAACAAAAACTAAAGCAATTTGTGACTACTAAACCAGCACTACAGACAATTAAAGTGGAAAGGAAAGACCATAAGTGAGATTATGAAAAGTAGGAAAAACAAGAGCAATAAAAATAACTATTTCTGTAAAAAAGTCGGTCAAGGGATTAAAAAAATAAAAGGCTGTTCCATTAATCTATATGTCTGTTTTTGTGCGAGGTACCATACTGTCTTGATAATTACAGCTCAGAGTAGAGAACCCAGAAATGGACTCTTAATTCTATGGTCAACTAATCTTCGACAAAGCAGGAAAGACTATCCAATGGAAAAAAAGAGAGTCTTTTCAAGGATTGGTACTTGAAAAATTGGACAGCCTCATGTAGAAGAATGAAACTGGACCATTTCCTTATACCATATATAAAAGTAACCTCAAAATGGATGAAAGACCTGAATGTGAAACAGGAATCCATCAAAATCTTAGAAGGGAACACAGGCAGCAACCTCTTAGACATCAGTCACAGCAACTTCTGGCTAGACAAGTCTCCAAAGGCAAGGGAAACAAAAGAAAAATGAACTTTTGGGACTTGATCAAGATAAAAAGCTTCTGCACAGCAAAGGAAACATTCGACAAAATCAAAAGGCAACCTACAGAAATGGAGAAGATATTTGCAAATGTTTTATCAGATAAAGGGCTATTATCCAATATCTATAAAGAACTTATGAAACTCAACACCCAGAAAACATATAATCCAGTCAAGAAGTGGGCAGAAGACATGAACAGACATTTCTCCAAAGAAGACATACAAATGGCTAACAAAACTTCACTCAGCATCAAGGAATTATAAATCAAAACCACAAAGAGATACCCCCTCACACCAATCAAAATTAACAAGTTAGAAAACAACAGATGTTGGAGAAGATGTGGAGAAAAGGGAACCCTCTTACACTGCTGGTGGGAATGCAAGCTGGTACAGCCACTCTGTAAAATAGTATGGAGGTTCCTCAAGAAGTTAAAAATAGAGCTGCCCTATGACTCAACGATTGCACTAGTAGGTATTTATCCAAAGGATACACCCATAAGGATCCAAAGGGGCACATGCATCTGTAATGTTTATAGCAGCAATGTCTGCAATAGCCAAACTATGGAAAGAACCCAGATGTCCATTGACAGATGAATGGATACAGAAGAGGTGGTATATATATAATGGAATATTACTCAGCCATCAAAAAAAAAAATGGAGTCTTAGCATTTGCAATGACATGGATGGGACTAGAGGGCATTATGCTACGCAAAATAAGTTGATCACAGAAAGACAATTATCATATTATTTCACTCATATGTGGAATTTAAGAAACAAAACAGAGGATCATAGGGGAGGGAAGGAAAACTAAAATAAGATGAAATCAGAGAGGGAAACAAACTATAAGAGACTCTTAACTATAAGAAACGAACTCAGGGTTGCTGGAGGGGAGGTAGGTGGGGGATGGGTAACTGGGTGATGGGCATTAAGGAGGGTATGTGATGTAATGAGCATTGGGTGTTATATGCAACTGATGAATCTCTGAACTCTACATCTGAAACTAATAATACACCATATGTTAATTAATTGAAATTAAATAAAGTAAAATATTTTTTAAAATGCTGTAAAATATGACAACATATACCTAAAATGTAGGGATAGAGGAGTGAGTATGGATTTGAACTTAAGCAATCATCAACTTAATATAGATTGGCATATGCAGGAGATATCATATACAAACCTAATGGTAACAAATCAGAAAACCACTAATAGATATATAAAGAATAAATAAACCCCAATATATCACTAAAGAAAGGTAAAAACCATGAAAGAGAGGAAGAGAAAAAAAGATGAGAGAAAAACAGAAACAACCACAAAACATATTAACAAATTACATATCTATCAATAACTACTTTGGGTTTTTTTTTAAGGTTCTATTTATTTATTAGAGAGAGAGAGCACAAGCTAGTGGAGTGGCAAGCAGAGGGAGAGGGAGGAGCAGACCTCCCACTGAGCAGAGAGCCTGAAGACATGTGGCTTGATGCCAGGGTCCCCGGATCATGACCTGAGCCAAAGGCAGGTGCTTAACTGGCTGAGCCACACAGGCACCCCTAACAATAACTATGTTGGTGCAAATAGACCAAATGCTCCAATTAAAAGACGTAGGGTGAAAGAGTGGATAAAAAAAAACAATAACAAGAGCCATCTATATACTGCCTACAAGAGACTCATTTCAGACCTAAAGACACCTGCAGATTGAAAGTGAGGTGATAGAGAAATATTTATCAGGCAAGTGTATGTCAAAAGAAAGCCAGAGTAGGAATACTTGTATTAGACAAAACAGACTTTGAACAGAGAGTGTAAAAATTCACAAAGAGGAACACTATATAATAATAACATGGACAATCCAACAAGAAGATCTAACAAATGTAAATATTTATGCATCCAACATGGGAGGACCAAAGTACATAAAACAATAACACGTGCACACAGAAAAAAAGATGGCAGAAGACTAGAGAACGCTATTCCAACTGGTCCCCAGAATTGAGCTAGATATCTACCAGACCACTCTGAACACCCACGAAATCAGCCTGAGATGTAAGAAGATAGATCTGGATCTCTACAAACAGAATATCGCAGGTGGCTGGTTTCGAAGTATGAAGCGGGGAGCCGTGATTCCTTAGGCAGATATCAGAGGATAAATGGAAGGGGAGGGAGCCGAGCCTTGGGGATCCTACACCACGTCTGAGTGATAGCCTCTTACACTGGGGACCAGTCACAGACTCACAGACCAGTAGCAACGGGGAAAGAACTTTAGGGCAGCCCCTGGGACTGAAATCAGAGCTGTGGGGCCACCAGTGCAAACTTGGGGCAGCTGCCAGTTTTAGAAGCACAAAGGGCAGAGATATGCCCAGACCTGGAGGCGAGGACTGGGAGTGCTGCTGAGGGGCGCACAACCCAGGGCACTGCAGTTCATAGCAGCACAGACAGAAACGGAGATAGTATGGCCTGGAGAGCTCACTGAAGAACAGACTGCGATCTCTCTGATGAGGCAGAGGGTTGGAAACAATCTCTTCTGCTCTGACTCTCAGAAGAGACGTGGAAAGCTGCCAGTGAAAGCCGCCAGAGAACAAAAGCCCGAAAAACCCGAAAAGTTTTCACTGAGACCATCTACCTGCCACAGGGGGCAGGGCAATTCTGCCCAAACAGGGTTACCTGAGTAACAGCAGGGCAGGCCCCTCAACCAGAAGACAGGCTGGGAAAACAAGAGGCCAGCAACCCTAAGGTCCCAAGAAAACAGGTGCATCTTGCTTGGGTTCTGGTAAAAAATTTAGACTCTGTACATTCCCTCAACCACCCCTCAACAGAATGACTAGGAAGAGGAACCCCCCAAACAGGAAAGACTCAGAGACTGTGACTTCTGCCACAGATTTACAAATGGGTACAGATATAACCAAGATGTCGGAGATGGAATTCAGGGTAGCAACTGTGAAGACAATAGGTAGAATGCAGAAATCAATTAATGGCAACAAAGAGTCTTTCAAAGGGCAGAAATGAAAGCTAAACTGGCAGAACTGAAAAATGGTATCAAAGAGATCCAATCTAATCTAGATAATCTAACAGTTAAGGAAAGTGAGTCAGAAGAATGAATTAGAGATCTAGAAGACCAATTGAAAGACAAAAAGGAAAAAGAGGAGGCCCGGGAAAAGCAACTCAGCATCCATGAAAATAGAATCAGAGAAATAAGTGACACCATGAAACGTTCCAATGTGAGAATTATTGGGATCCCTGAGGGGGTGGAGAGAGAGAGAGGGGACTAGAAGATATATTTAAGCAAATCATAGCTGAGAACTACCCTAATCTGGGGAATGAAACAAACATTCTTGTCCTAGAGATGGAGAGGACCCATCCCAAGATCAAGGAAAACAGGCCAACACCCTAGCAAATCTTAGAACCAAGGAAACCATCTTAAGGGCAGTTAGGGAGAAGAGATTCCTTACGCACAGAGGGAGGAACATCAGAATAACATCAGACCTATCCACAGAGACTTGGCAGGCCAGAAAGGGCTGGGAAGACATATTCAGGGAACTAAACGAGAAGAACATGCAGCCAAGAATACTTTATCCAGCAAGGCTGTCATTTAAGAATGGATGGAGAAAGGGGCGCCTTGGTGGCTCAGTCATTAAGCATCTGCCTTCGGCTCAGGTCATGATCACGGGATCCTGGGATCGAGCCCTGCATTGGGCTCCCTGCTCAGGGGGAAACCTATTTCTCCCTCTGCCTGGCACTCCCCCTGCTTCTGCTCTCTCTCTCTCTGACAAATAAATAAATCTTAAAAAAAAAAAAGAATGGATGGAGAGATGTAGAGATTCCAAGACCAGCAGAAATTGAAAGAATATGTGAACACTAAGCCGGCCTTGCAAGAAATATTAAGGGGGGTTTTATAAAAGGAGAAAGACCCCAAGAGTCATATAAAACAGAAATTTACAGGGACAATCTATAAAAACAACATCTTCACAGGCAACATGATGACAATTAATTCATATCTTTCAATAATCACTCTCAACATGAAAGGCCTAAATGCTCCCATAAAAGGGCCCAGGGTTGCAGATTGGATAAAAAGACAGGACCGATCCATATGTTGTCTACAGGAAACTCATTTTGAACCTAAAGATACATCCAGACTGAAAATGAAGGGATGGAGATCCATCTTCCATGCTAATGGACTTCAAAAGAAAGCTGGGGTAGCAATTCTCATATCAGACAAATTAGATTTTAAGCTAAAGACTGTACTTAGAGACAGAGAAGGACACGATATCATTCTTAAAGGGTCTGTTCAACAAGAAG
>NC_138385.1:64728090-64738621 GCF_054177405.1 Leptonychotes weddellii
TGGAACTTTCTCCAGAATAGACCACATACTGGGTGAAAAATCAGGTCTCAACCGATACCAAAAGATTGAGATTATTCCCTGCATATTCTCAGACCATAATGTTTTAAAACTGGAACTCAGTCACAAGAAAAAAATTGGCAGAAATTCAAACACTTGGAAGCTAAAGACCACTCTGCTCAAGAATGTTTGGGTTAACCAGGAAATCAAAGAAGAACTTAAACAATTCATGGAAACCAACGAGAATGAAAAGACACGGTCCAGGGACGCCTGGGTGGCTCAGTCGGTTAAGCGTCTGCCTTCGGCTCAGGTCATGATCCCAGGGTCCTGGGATCCAGTCCCCCATCGGGCTCCCTGCTCCGCGGGGAGCCTGCTTCTCCCTCTGCCTCTCTCTCTCTCTCTCTATCTCTCATGAATAAATAAATAAAATCTTTAAAAAAAAAAAAGAAAACACACGGTCCAAAACCTATGGGATACTACAAAGGCGGTCCTAAGGGGGAAATACATAGCCATCCAAGCCTCACTCAAAAAAATAGAAAAATCCCGAATTCACCAACTAACTCTACACCTTAAAGAACTAGAGAGAAAGCAAACAACGATGACTAAGCCATGCATTAGAAGAGAAATAATTAAGATTAGAGCAGAGATCAATGAATCAGAAACGAGAAACACAGTAGATCAGGTCAACACAACTAGAAGCTGGTTCTTCAAAAGAATTAATAAATTGAAAAACCACTGGCCAGACTTATCCAAAAGAAAAGAGAAAGGACCCAAATTAATAAAATGATGAATGAAAGGGGAGAGATCATGACTAACACCAAGGAAATAGAAACCATTACTAGAAATTATTATCAACGACTATATGCCAATAAGCTGAGCAACCTGGATAAAATGGATGCCTTCCTGGTAACCTGTAATCTGCCATGACTGAAACAGGAAGAAATTGAGAACCTGAATAGGCCAATAACCAGTAACGAGATTGAAGCAGTGATCCAAAACCTCCCACAAAACAAGAGTCCAGGGCTTGATGGACTCCCTGGGGAATTCTACCAAACATTCAAAGAAGAAATAATACCTATTTTCCTGAACCTGTTTCAAAAAATAAAAACAGAAATAAAGCTTCCAGACTCATTCTATGAGGCCAACATTACCCTAATCCCCAAACCAGGTAAAGACCCCATCAAAAGGAGAATTTCACACTGATATCCCTGATGAATAGGCATTCCAAGATCCTCAACAAAATTCTAGCTAATAGGATCCTACAATATTTGAAAAGGATCATCCACCACGACCAAATGGGATTCATCCCCGGGATGCAAGGTTGATTCAAGATTCGCATATCAATCAATGTAATAGAACACATTAATAAGAAGAGAGAGAAGAACCATATGGTCCTCTCAATTGATGCAGAAAAAGCATTTGACAAAATACAACATCCTTTCCTGATTAAAACTCTTCAGAGTATAGGGATAGAGGGAACATTCCTCAAGTTCATAAAATCCATGTATGAAAACGCCACAGTGAATATCATCCTCAATGGGAAAAAACTGAGAGCCTTTCCCTTAAGATCAGGAACATGACAAGGATGTCCACTCTCACCACTATTGTTTAACATAGTACTAGACATCTTAGCAACAGCAATCAGACAACAAAAAGAAATAAAATGTATTCAAATTGGCAAAGAAGAAGCCAATTCTCTCTCTTTGCAGATGACATGATCCTGTATGTGGAAAATCCAAAAGACTCCACCCCCAAATTACTAGAACTCATACAGCAATTCAGTAATGTGGCAGGATACAAAGTCAATGCACAGAAATCAGTTGCTTTCTTATACACTAACAATGCAACTGTAGAAAGAGAAATTAGAGCAACGATTCCATTTACAATAGTACCAAAAATCATACGATACCTCAGAATAAACCTAACTAAAGAGGTAAAGGACCTATACTCTAGGAACTACAGAACACTCATGAAAGAAATTGAAGAAGACACAAAAAGATGGAAAAACATTCCATGCTCATGGATTAGAAGAATAAACATTGTTAAAATATCTATGGTTCCCCGAGCATGCTATACCTTCAATGCCATCCCAGTCAAAATTCCAATGGCATTTTTCAGAGTGCTGGAACAAACAATCTTAAAATTTGTATGGAATCAGAAAAGACTCCAAATTGCCAAGGAAATGTTGTAAAAGAAAAACAAAGCTTGGCGCATCACGTCGCTGGATTTCAAGCTATATTACAAAGCTGTGATCACCAAGACAGCATGGTACTGGCACAAAAACAGACATATAGACCAATGGAACAGAATAGAAAGCCCAGATATGGACCCTCAACTCTATGGTCAAATAATCTTCAACAAAGCAGGAAAAAATATGCAATGGAAAAAAGAATCTCTTAAAAAAATGGTGCTGGGAAAATTGGACAGCTATATACAGGAGAATTAAATTTGCCCATTCTCTAACACCATACACAAAGATAAACTCAAAATGGATGAAGAACCTCAGTGTGAGATAGGAATCCATCAAAATCCTAGAGGAGAACATAGGCAGTAACCTCTTTGACATTGGCCACAGCAACTTCTTTCAAGATACATCTCCAAAGGCTAGTGAAACAAAAGCAAAAATGAACTTTTGGGACTTCATCAAGATAAAATCTTCTGCACAACAAAGGAAATAGTCAACACAACAACAAGGCACCCCATAGAATGGCAGAAGATATTTGCAAATGACACTACAGATAAAGAGGTGGTATCCAAGATCTATAAAGAACTTCTCAAACTCAACACCCAAAAAACAAATAATCAAGTTAAAAAATGGGCAGAAGGCATGAACAGACACTTCTCCAAAGAAGACATACAAATGGCTAACAGACACATGAAAAATGTTCATCATCATTAGCCATCAGGGAAATTCAATTCAAAACCACTTTGATATACCACCTTACACCAGTTAGAATGGCAAAACGTGACAAGGCAAGAAACAACAAATGTTGGAGAGTTTGTGGAGAAAAAGGAACCCTCTTATACTGTTGGTGGGAATTCAAGTTGGTAGAGCCACTTTGGAAAACAGTGTGGAGGTGCCTCAAAAAATTAAAAGTAGGGCCTCTGTATGACCCAGGAATTGCACTACTGGGTATTTACCCCAAATACACCGATGTAGTGAAAAGAAAGGCCATATGTACCGCAATGTTCATAGCAGTAATGTACGCAATAGTCAAACTGTTGAACGAGCCAAGATGCCCTTCCTTCAACAGATGAATGGATAAAGAATATATGGTCCATATATACAACGGAATATTACTCAACCATCAGAAAGGATGAATACTCAACTTTTATATCAACATGGTTGCGACTCGAGGAGATTATGGTATGTGAAATAAGTCAAGCAGAGAAAGTCAATTATCATATGGTTTCACTTATTTGTGGAACATAAGGAATATCATGGAGGACATTAGGAGAATGAAGGGAAAAAAGGAAACGGGGGAATCAGAGGGAGAGACCAACCATGAGGGACTATGGACTCTGAGAAACTAACTGCGGGTTTTATAGGAGAGGGTTTGGGGCAATGGGTTAGCCTGGTGATGGGTATTGAGGAGGGCATGAACTGCATGGAGCATTGGGTGTTATACGAAAACAATTAATCGTGGATCAGTATATCAAAAACTAATGATGTGTTGTATGCTGACTACTATAACATAATAAAAGAAAATTAAAAGAAGAAATAAATTCTAGTCAGTTAACATACAGTACAATATTGGTTTTAGCAGTAGAATTCAGTGATTCATCACTTACATAGAGCACCCAGTGCTTATCACAAGTGCCCTCTTTAATACCTGTCTCCCATTTAGCACATCTCCCCACTCCCTCCATCAACTCCTAGTTTTTTTCTCTGTAGTTAAGAGTCTGTTATGGTAAACAAACAGGGTTGCTGGAGTGGAGGGGGTGGGACGGATGGGGTTGCTGGTTGATGGACATTGTGGTAGGTATATGCTATGGTGAGCATTGTGAAGTGTAAGAGTGATGAATCAGGGACCTATACCCCTGAAACAAATAATACATTATATGTTCATAAGAATAAATTAATAATAAACAAAAAACCCAATAATAAATGTAAAGGAAGTAACCAATAGTAATACGATAATAGTAGGAGATTTTAACACCCCACTTACATTGCTGGACAGGTTATCTAAACAAAAACCAACAAGGAAAAGGTTGCTTTGAATGACACACTGGACTAGAAGGATTTAACAGATACATTGAGAACATTCCATCCTAGAACAGCACCATACACATACTTCTCAAGTGCACATGGAACATTCTCCAGATTAGATCACATATTAGACCATAATCTCAACAAATTCAAAAGATTGAAATCATACCATGCATCTTTTCTGACCACAACAGTATGAAACTAGAAATCAACCACAAGTAAAAACTGGAGAGCACACAAATATATGGAGGTTAAATAACATGCTACAAAAAATGAATAGGTCAAACAGGAAATAAAAGAAAAATCAAAAAGTACATGGAAACAAAAGAAAATGAAAACACAGTAGTCCAAAACCTTTGGCTGCAGCAAAAATGGTTCTAGGAGGGCAGTTTATAGCAATACAGGTCTTCCTCAAGAAGCAAGTAAATCTAAATAAATAATTTAATGTCACACCTAAGGGAGCGAGAATAAGAACCTCAAAAAAATCCAAAACCAGTATAGTGAAGGAAATAATAAAGATTACAGCAGAAATAAATAATATAGACACTAACACCGCCCCCCCCCCACAACAGTGGAACAGATCAAGGAGCTCAGGAGCTGGTTCTTGGTTCAACAAAATCAGTAAACCTCTAGCCAGAATCATCATAGAAGGATAATGAACTCAAATAAACAAAATCACAAATGAGAGGGTAGAAATAACAAACAATGCCAAAGAAATATAATTATAAGATAATATTATGTAACACAGTGTATCACCAAAATAGACAAACTAAAAAAAAAAAATGGATGATTTACTAGAAACATATAACATACAAAAATTGTAGTAGGAAGAAATACAAATTTGAAGAGGTTGATTACTAGTAAGGAGATGGAATCAGTAATTGAAATAAAACGAAAGCCCAGGAGCAGATGACTTCACAGGCAACTTCCATGAAACATTTAAAGAACAGTTAATACCTATTCTTCTCAAACTACTCTAAAAAAATACAAAAAAGAAGGAAGACTTTCAAATTTATTCTGTGAGGCCAGTATGATCCTGATACCAAATCCAGATAAAAACACCACAGAAAAAAGGAGACCAAGCACCAGTATGTCTGATGAACATAGTTACAAAAATCTTCAACAACATCCTGGGAAATAGAATACAACAGTACATTAAAAAAATAATTCACCATGCTCAAATGGGATTTATTCTCAGGATGCAATTGTGGTTCAATACTTCTAAATCAATTAAAGTGACACCTCACATCAATAAGAGAAACAATAGGGAAAGGGGAAGATGGTGAAGGAGTAAGAGGAACCTAGACTCACCTCATCCCATGAACACAACAAGGTAACTATCAGATCATCCTAAATATCCCAGATAAAGACCTGAAGACATACAGAACAAATTCCACAACTAAAGAGGGAGAAGTAGACACACTGAATAAAGTAGGAAGTGCAGTATTCACTAAGACATCTCTCTGGGAACAAAGGAGTTGGCCTGTGCCATTTCACTCCCCCCACTCCATTATAAACACACAGCCACCTGTGGTAAGCACCATAAGAACAAACTGGCTGCCTAACTTGCATACACCTAACCCCAAACTCCTGCACTCAGGTGGAATTGCCCTTCCTAGTCATGCTAGCCTCAGGCCCAGCATGACATGTCTGTCCCCCAGAAGACCAGCAAAAACTCCTGCCCACACCACATCTCCAGACCAGAGAGTTCTGCAGGGCTTCAATTCTGGTGGAGGTGGTGACAGATCTCATTTCAAAAACAGATGAGAGTACACCGAGTTAAAACTCATTGCCTTCAGGCCAGGGACTAAACACTGCCCACAGCAGGTGAGGAGAATCTTGCAGATGACTGGCCTGAAGGATAGTGCAGCCAAAAGACAACAGGAAGCACATGCAGCACACACCAGTGGATACTCCCTGAAGTGCCAGGCCCTGGACATTACATGGTCTCTTCATAATAAGTCCATTACTTTCAGTAACAGGAGACAAAACTGGCTTTTCTGACACAAAAAAGAAGTCAAAGACTTAGACAAAATGACAAAACAGGAATTTATCCCAAATGAAAGAACAAGATAAGGTCATGGCCAGAGATCTAAGCAAAACAGATAAAAATAACATGACTGATGGAGAATTTTTTTTTTTTTAACTGATGGAGAATTTAAAGCAATGATCATAAGTATACTTACTGGGCTTGAGAAAAGAAGACCTCACTGAGACCCTTACCACAGAGATAAAAGAGTTAAAAAAGAATCAATCAGAGATGAAATGTACAATAACCCAGATTAGAAACAAGCTTGATGTAATGAACAGCAGGCTGGAAGGACATAAATGAATTATTCATCTAAAAGACAAAATAATGAAGCTGAACAAAAGAGAGAAAGAAGAATTATGCAACACAGGAATAGACAGGAAAATCAGTGACTCCATCAAACGTAATGACATTCATATTATAGGAGTTCCAGAGAAGAGAGAAAAGGGGGCAGAAAATTTATTTGAGGAAATGATAGCTGAACAATTCCCTAATCTGGAGAAGGAGACACACATCCAGATCCAGTAAGCACAGAGAAATCCAATCAAAATCAACAAAAGGAGGGCAACACCAAGACATATTGTAATTAAATTTGCAAAACATAGTGAAAAAAAATCTTAATAGCAGTAAGGCAATAGAAGGCCTTCACATACAAGAGAAACCTTGCAGCTGAAGATTTCTCAACAGAAACTTTGTGAGGCAGAAGAGAGTGGCATGATATATTCACAGTGCTGCATGGGAAAAATCTGTAGCCAACAACACTATCCATAGATGCAATTATATCAGAAAAGAAGAAGAGATAGTTTTCCAGATGAACAAAAACTAAGGGAGTTTGGGAACACTCATCTAGCCCTGCTACAAGTATTAAAGGGGACACTTGGAGTGGAAAGGAGGCACCAAAAGTGACAAAGATCAGAGAAAATTTCCAGAAATAACAACAAAACAAGTAATAAAATGGCAATTAATACATATCAACCAATAATTACTTGTATGCAAATGGACTAAAAGCTCCAATGAAAAGATACAAGGTGTCAGAATGGATAAAACAACAAGACCCATGTATTTGCTGCCTATAAGAGACTCATCTTAGACCTAAAGACACCTGCAGACTCAAAGTGAGGGGATGGAGTAACATTTATCAAAGAAATTGATGTCAAAAGAAGTCGGAGTAGCAGCGCTTATATCGGAGAATGTAGAGTTTTTTTTTTTTTTAAAAGACTATAAGAAAAGGTAAAGAAGGGCACTGTGTAATGATAAAGGGCACAATCCAGCAGGAAGATATAAAATTTTAAATATTTATGCACCCAACCTGGGACCACCCAAATATATAAAACTATTAGTAATAATAAAATAGTAGGGGACTTTCACACCCCAGTCATATCAATAGGTCATCTAAACAGAAAATCAACACAAAAATGATATCTTGAATTACGCACTGGACCAGATGCACTTAACAGGTATATTCAGAACATTCTATTCTAAAACAGAAGAATACATATTCTTCTCAAGTTCACATGGAATGTTCTCCAAAATACATCACATATTAGACCATGAAACAAACCTCAAGAAATACAAAGAGACTGAAGTCATACTATGCACGTTTTCTGACATCAATGCTATGAAAGTAGAGATCAAACCCCAATAAAAATTCTAGAAAGGCCAAAAATAATGGAAGGTAAGTAACATATTAATAAAGCAATTATTGTATAAACCAGGAAATGAAAGAAGAAATAAGAAATACATGCAAACAAATGAAAATGAAAACACTACAGTATAAAACCTTTGGGATGCAGCAAAAGGGGTTCTGAGAGGAAGTTTATAGCAGTACACACTTACGTCAAGAACAGGAAAAACGTCAAACCCCTCCCCCCCAGAAACCACAACAACTCTAACCTTAAACCTAAAGGAGTTAGAAAAAGAAAAACAAAAAAAACTATGGCCAATGAAAGGAGGGAAATAATAAAGATTAGAGCAGAAATAAATGATAGAGAAAGTTAAAAAAATGAATAGAACAGATTAATGAAACCAGGAGATAGTTCTTTGAAAAAATTAACAAAATTGATAAATCCTTAGCCAGATTTATCAAGAGAAAAGAGAAAGGACCCAAATAAAATCACAAACAAGAGAGGAAAAATAACAACCAACACCATAGAAATACAAACAATTATAAAAGAATATTATGAAAAACTCTATGCCAAAAAATTGGACCACCTGGAAGAAAAGGATAAATTCCTGGAAACATAAACTTCCAAAACTGAAACAGTAAGAAATAGAAAAGTTGAACAGACAGATAACCAGCAATGAAATTGAATTGGTAATCAGAAAGCTCCCAACAAACAAAAGTTCAGGGCCAGATGTCTTCACACATGAATTTTACAAAACATTTAAAGAAGAGTAAATACCTATTCTTTTTTTTTTTAAAGATTTTATTTATTTATTTGACAGAGACAGAGATAGCGAGAGCAGGAACACAAGCAGTGGGAGTGGGAGATGGAGAAGCAGGCTTCCCCCCGAGGAGGGAGCCCGATGTGGGACTCGATCCCAGGACCCTGGGATCATGACCTGAGCCGAAGGCAGACGCTTAATGACTGAGCCACCCAGGCACCCATAAATACCTATTCTTATCAAAATATTCCAAAAAATAGAATCAGGAGGAAAACTTCCAAATTCATTCTATGAGGCTCACATTACACTGATACCAAAACCAGATAAAGACACACCATAAAAGACCACTACAGGCCAATATCCCTGATGAACATGAATGCAAAAATTCTCAACAAAATCCTAGCTAATAGAATCCAACAGTACATTAAAAGAATCATTCACCACAATCAAGTGGGATTTATTCCTGGGCTGCAAGTGTAGTTCAATATTCACAAATCAATCAATGTGATACCGCACATGAATAAAAATAAGGATAAGAATCATATGATCCTTTCAATGGATGCAGAAAAAGCATTTGACAAAGTACAACATCAATTCATGATAAAAACCGTCAACAAAGGAGGGTTAGAAGGAACATGCCTCAACATAATAAAGGCCGTCTATAAAAATCCCACAGCTAATATTATCCTCAATGGGAAAAAAAAAAAACAACTGAAATGTTTTCCTCTATGGTCAGGAACAAGACAGAGATGTACACTCTCACCACTTTTATTTAACATAATACCAGAAGTCCTAGCCACAGCAATTAGACAAAACAAAGAAATTGGCATGGAAGAAGTCAAACATTCCTTATTTGCAGATGACATGATACTCTTTATAGAAAACCCAAAGACTCTGCCAAAAAAATTACTAGAACTGATATGTGAGTTTGGTAAAATCTCAAGATACAAATTCAATGTACAGAAATCTGCTGCATTTCTATACACAAATAATGAAATAGCAGAAAGAGAAATCAAAGAATTGATCCCATTTACAACTGCACCAAAAACCATAGGATACCTAGGAATAAATCTAACCAAAAAGGTAAAGATCTGTACTCTCTAAACTATAAAACACTGATGAAAGAAATTAAAGTTGACACAAAGACAGAAACGGAGACAGTGTGGCCTGGAGAGCTCACTGAAGAACAGACTGCGATCTCTCTGCTCTGAGGCAGAGGGTTGGAAATGGTCTCTTCTGCTCTGACTCATGGAAGAGATGCGGAAAGCTGACAGAAAACAAAAGCCCCAAAAACTGATTCGCGCTGAGCCCATCCCCCACCACAGGGGGGCAAGGCAACTCTGCCCAAACAGGGTTCCCTTCGTAACAGCACGGCAGGCCCCTCCCACAGAAGACAGGCTGAGAAAAAAAGAGGCCAGCAACCCTAAGGTCCCAAGAAAACAGGTGCATCTTGCTTGGGTTCTGGTCAAAAATTTGGACTGTATACATTCCCTCAAACACCCATCAACAAAATGATTAGGAGGAGGAGCCCCCAAAATAGAAAAGACTCAGAGATTATGACTTATGCTGCAGATTTACAAATGGATGCAGACATAATCAAGATGTCGGAGATGGAATTCAGGCTAGCAATTGTGAAGACAATGGCTAGAATGGAGAAATCAATTAATGGCAACATAGAGTCTCTAAGGGCAGAAATGAAAGCTGAATTGACAGAACTTAAAAATGCTATCAATGAGATCCAATCCAATCTAGATAATCTAACAGCTAGGGTAACTGAGGCAGAGGAGAGAATAAACGACCTGGAAGACAATATAATAGATAAAAAGGGAAAAGAGGAGGCCAGGGAAAAACAACTCAGAATCCATGAAAATAGAATCAGAGAAATAAGTGACACCATGAAAAGTTCCAAT
>NC_138385.1:64739121-64754909 GCF_054177405.1 Leptonychotes weddellii
CCCTCATCTCTATGGTCAAATAATCTTTGACAAAGCAGGAAAAAACATGCAATGGAAAAGAGACAGTCTCTTCAATAAATGGTGCTGGGAAAATTGGACAGCCACATGCAGAAGAATGAAACTCGACCATTCTCTAATACCACTCAAAGATAAACTTAAAGTGGATGAAAGACAGGAATCCATCCAAATCCTAGAGGAGAACATAGGCAGTAACCTCTTTGACATCAGTCACAGCAACTTCTTTCAAGATACATCTCCAAAAGCTAGTGAAACAAAAGTAAAAATGAACTTTTGGGACTTCATCAAGATCAAAAGCTTCTGCACAGCAAAGGAACAGTTAACAAAACAAAGAGGCAAACCACAGAATGGGAGAAGATATTTGCAAATGACACTACAGATAAAGGGCTGGTATCCAAGATCTATAAAGAACTTCTCAAACTCAACACCCAAAAAACAAATAATCAAGTCAAAAAATGGGCAGAAGATATGAAAAGACACTTCTCTGAAGAAGATATACAAATGGCTAACAGACACATGAAAAAATGTTCATCATCATTAGCCATCAGGGAAACCCAAATCAAAACCACATTGAGATACCACCTTACACCAGTTAGAATCGGAAAAATGGGCAGGGAAAGAAACAAGAAATCTTGGAGAGGTTGTGGAGAAAGGGGAATCCTCTTACACTGTTGGTGTGAATGCAGCTTGGTACAGCCACTTTGGAAAACAGTTTGGAGGTTCCTCAAAAATTTAAAAATAGAGCTTCCCTATGACCCAGCAATTGCACTTCTGGGTATTTACCCCAAAGACACAGATGTAGTGAAAAGAAGGGCCATATGCACCCCAATGTTCATAGCAGCCATGTCCACAATAGCCAAACTGTGGAAAGAGCCGAGAGCCCTTCAACAGATGAATGGATAAAGAAGATGTGGCCCCTATATACAATGGAATATTACTCAGCCATCAGAAAGGATGAATACCCAACTTTTACATCAACATGGATGGGACTGGAGGAGATTATGCTAAGTGAAATAAGTCAAGCAGAGAAAGTCATTTATCATATGGTTTCACTTATTTGTGGAACATAAGGAATAACATGGAGGACATTAGGAGGAGGAAGGGAGAAATGGGGAGGGGGAATTGGAGGGAGAGATGAACCTTTAGAGACTATGGCCTCTGAGAGACAAACAGTGTTTTAGAGGGGAGGGTGGAGGGGGGATTGGTTAGCCCGGTGATGGGTATTAAGGAGGGCATGTACTGCATGGAGCACTGGGTGTTATACGAAAACAATGGAACATGGATCACCACATCAAAAACCAATGATGTATTGTATGGTGACTAACATACATAATAAAAATAAAAAAAAACATAAAATAATAAAATAAATAAAAATTAAAAAAAAAACACCACCCTATTTTTCACAGAAGTACAACAAAAAATATTCAAATTTGTATAGAACCTCGGGCGCCTGGGTGGCTCAGATGGTTAAGCATCTGCCTTCGGCTCAGGTCATGATCCCAGGGTCCTGGGATCGAGTCCCACATCGGGCTCCCCGCTCAGCGGGGAGTCTGCTTCTCCCTCTGACCCTCTCCCCTCTCATGCTGTTTCTCTCTCGCTCACTCTCTAAAAAATAAATAAAATCTTAAAAAAAAAAAAATTTGTATAGAACCTCAAAAGACATCGAATAGCCAAAGCAACGTAGAAAGAGAAAAGCAATACTGGAGGCATCACAGTTATGGACTTCAAATTATATTACAAAGCTGAAGTGATCAAGACAGTAAGGTACTGGCAAAAAAATGGACCCATAGATCAACAAAACACAATAGAAAACCCAGAAATGTATCCACAACTATAAGGTCATTTAATCTTTGACAAAGCAGGAAAGAATGTCCAATGAAAAGATAGCAGTGTCTTCAATAAATGGTTTTGGGAAAAATGGACAGCAACATGCAGAAGAATGAAACTGGATCACTTTGTTACACCTTACACAAAAATAAATTCAAAATGGATTAAAGACCTAAATATGAGACAGGGAACCATCAAATTCCTTGAAAAGAACACGGGCAGTATCTTCTTTGATATCAGCCATAAAAACTTCTTTCTGGATAGGTCTCCTGAGGCAAGGGCAACAAAAGCAAAAAAGGACTAATTGGAGTACATCAAAATAAAAATTTCTGAATAGTGAAGGAAACTATGAACAAAACTGAAAGGTAACCTATGGAATGGGAGAAAATATTTGCAAATGACATGTCTGATAAAGGGTTAGTATTCAAAATATATAAAGAACTTCTAAAACTCAATACCCACAAAATGAATAATCCAGTTAATAAATGTGTTGAAGACATGAATAGACATTTTTCCAAAGAAGACATACAGATGACCAAAACATACATGAAAAGAGGTTCAACATCACTCATCATCAGGGAAATACAAATCAAAACTTCAATGCAATATCACCTCATAGCATTGGAAATGGCTAAAATTAACAACACAAGAAACAACTGGTTTTGGCAAGGATGTGGAGAAAAAGGAACATTCTTACACTTTTGGTGGTTTGGAAAATGGTGTAGCCACTCTGATAAACAGTATGGAGGGGATGCCTGGGTGGCTCAGTCAGTTAAACGTCTGCCTTTGGCTCAGGTCATGATCCCACTGTCCCAGAATTGAGTCCCACATCGGATTCCTTGCTCAGTGGGGAGCCTGCTTCTCCCTCTGTCTCCCACTCTCCCTGATTGTTCTCTCTCTCTTTCTCTGTCTGACAAATAATAAATAAAATCTTTTTTAAAAATATTTAAAAAAATATTTTATTTATTTATTTGACACAGAGAGACACAGCGAGAGAGGGAATATAAGCAGGGGGAGTGGGAGAGGGAGAAGCAGACTTCCTGTGGAGCAGGGAGCTCAATGCAGGGCTCAATCCCAGGACCCTGAGATCATGACCTGATCCGAAGGCAGATGCTTAATGATTGAGCCACCCAGGTGACCACAAATAAAATCTTAAAAAAAAATCAGTATAGAGGTTCCTGAGAAGGTAAAAATATAAGTACCCTATGATCCAGCAATTGCACTACTAGGTATTGCAACAAATACAAGAATACTAATTCACAGAAATACATGTGCCCGGCTGTTAATAGAGCATTGTCTACAATAGCTAAATTATGGTAACAACACAAAGATAAGTTGAAAATGAATTACAGACATAAATGTGAGACATGAAGGCACAAAAATTCTGGAAGATAGCACAGGCAATAATTACTCTGAAATGGACCACAGCTACATTTTTCCAAGTATTTAGGGAAATAAAACAAAAATGAACTATTGGGATGACATCAAAATAAAATGTTTCTGTACAGTGATGGAAACAATCAACAAAACTAAAATGCAACCTACTGAATGGGAGAAGATATGTGCAAATGACATATCTAATAATGGATAAGTATCCAATATATATAAAAAGTGATATAATTCAGCACTGAAAAAAGAAATAATCCAATTAAAAATCAGTAGGAGATATGAACAAAAATTTCTCCATAGAAGACATATAAATGGCCAACAGACATTTGAAAACATGTTCAGCATCACTGATCATCAGTAAAATGAAAATCAAAACTTCAATGAGATATCATCTCTCCCCTGTCAGAATGGCTAAAATTGAAAATAAAAGAAACAACAGATGTTTGTAAGGATGTGGAGAAAAAGAAACTGTCTTATATTTTTGGTGGAAATGCAGACTGCTGCCACCACTCTTGAAAACAGTATGGGCTTTCCTCAACAAGTTAAAAATAGAACTACCCAACAATCCATGAATCAAACTACTGGGTATTTTCCCATGATATATAAAAATATGTATTGAAATGGATACATGCACCCTAAGTTTAAAGCAGCACTATTTACTATAGGCCAATTTTGGAAGCAGTCCTGGTGTTCATCAATAGATGAATGGATAAAGAAGCTGTGGTATATATACAAGTAGAATATAATTTAGCCATAAAACATAATGAAATCTTGCCCTTTGCAACCACATGGATGGGGCTAGACAGTATAATGCTAAGCAAAATAATTCAAAGAAAGACAAATATCATGATTTCATTCATATGTGGAATTTAAGAAATAACACAAAGGAGCAAAGGGGAAAAAAAGCGAGAGACAGGCAAATGAAGAAACAGTCACTTAAGTACAGAGAACAAACTGATGGTTACCAGAAGGTAGGGGGGTAGTTGGATGGGTTAAGTAGGTGATGGGGATTAAGGAATGCATTTGTCATGATGAGCACAGAGTGATGTATGGAATTGTTGAATCCATATACTGTACACCTGAAACTAATATATCACTGTATGTTTACTAATTGGAATTAAAATAAATGCTTAAAAATAAAAAAAATGGTGATGAGCACTGGGTGTTATATGTAACTAATGAATCGTTGAACACTACATCAATAACTAGTGATGTACTGTATGATGGATAATTGAGCAGGATAATAAAAAAGTAAGATTTTAAAATTTCTTTTACAGAGAGAGAGTGGGGAGGGGCAGAGGGAGAGAATCTTCAAGCAGACTCCCTGCTGAACGTGGAGCCGATCTGGGGCTGGATCTCACAACCCATGAGATCATGACCTGAGCTGAAAGCAAGAGTCAGACACTTAACCAACTGAGCCACCCAGATGCCCCCCCAAATAAAAACTTAAAAAAAAGAAAAGGTGGTATCTATCTATCATCTATCTATCTATCTATCTATCTATCTATCTATCTATCATCTATCTATCTATCTATTATCTATCTATCTATCTATCATCTATCTATCCACAATGGAATATCACTCAGCCATAAAAAAGAATGAAATATTGTCATTTGCAACAACATGGATGGAGTTAGAGAGTATAATGCTAAGCAAAATAAGTCCATCAGAGAAAGACAAATACCATATGATTTCACTCATATGTGGAATTTAAGAAACATAAAATGAGCAAAGGAAGAGAGAGAGAGATATCAAGGCAAATCAAGAAATAGACTTAACTATAGACTAATAAACTGATGGTTACCTGAGCAAAAGTGTGGGAGTGAATGCATGAAATAAGTGATGGGTTAAGGAAAACACTTTTCGTGATGAGCACTCAGTGATGTAAGGAATTTTTGAATCACTGTAATGTACACCTGAAGCTATAGCACTGTATGCTAACTGTACTGAAATTAAAATGAAAACCTTAATAAAAATAATAAAAAGTTAAGAAAATATGTTGTAAGAAGAAAAAAATATATAACTGGAGATATTTCAATCTCAGATTTTAAGATATACTACAAAGCTTTAGTAATCAAAACAGATGGTACTTGCACAAAAATACACACATAGTTCAATAGAACAGAAACAAAAACCCAGAAATAAACCCACAGTTTTATGGTCAATTTACCTACAATAATCTAAGTGAGTATATCCAATGGGAAAAAAAGACAGTCTCTTCGAAAAATGTTGTTGAGAAAACTGGACAGCTACATGCAAAAGAATGAAACGAGCATTTTCTTACACCATACATAAAAATAAACTCAAAATGAGTTATAGACCCAAATGTGAAATCTGTACCATAAAATTACTAGAGGAAATCATTGGCAATTATGATCTTGACATCAGCAGTAGAAACATTTTTCTAGATATGTCTTCTTTGGCACAGGAAACAAAAGCAAAATTAAACTATTGGGACTACTCCAACATGAAAAGGTTTTGTACAGTTAAGGAAATCCTCATGCGAATGAAGAGCAAACTTAATGAATTGGAAAAGATATTTCCAAATTATATATCTGATTGGTGGTTAATATTCCAAATATATAACAAACATATATCAACACCAAAAATACAAACATCTGAGTAAAAATTTGGCACATATTCTTCAACAGAAGACAAACAGATTCACAACAGGCACACTTAAAGATACTTGACATCACCGATTCTCAGTGAAATACAAATCAAAACCTCAATTACTTCACACCAGTCAGAGTGGCTAGTATCGACAAGTCAAGAAATAATAAGTACTGGGAAGGATGTGAAAAAAGGCAAACCTCGCGTACTGTTGGTGGGAATGTAATTTGGTGCAACCACTGTGGAAAAGTGTGGAGTTTCCTCAAAAAAAAAAAAGAAAGAAAGAAATACCATATGATCCAGTAACTCCACTACTGGGTATTTACCCAAAGAAAAGAAAAACACTAACTCAAGAAGATATACACATCACTATGTTTATTTCAGCATTATTCACCACATACAATATATGCAATCAACTAAATGTCCATTAATAGATGATTAGATAAAGAAAAGGTGGTTTAGGGGGAGGAGTTAAGATGGCGGAGAAGTAGGGGAATCTGGGGATTTCCTACTCCCTCGAACACAGTTGTATTGAGGTCAGATCACATGGATAGTCCAGGATACCTATCTGAGGATTTGAAGAAGTATTTCTATGGTTGGAGGGAGACAACATAGCAGGTGCAAGGTGTGTGGAAGAAAACTGGGGGAGAGAAAAGTTGCCATGCTGCAGAGGGGAGCAAACACTTTCAACAGGGAGAGAAAAGGGAGAGAGAGAGATTGGGGTTGAGAGAGTGTGACTTCAGTTCACACAAGAAGAAAACCTCTGAGACCACAGACTGGGGAGCGGGGGTAACTGAGTGGCACAGGTTTTTGTTTGTTTGTTTGTTTTTGTTTTTGTTTGTAAACAGTGAGTGTAGTTCAAACTCTGAGCTTTTGCAAACAGCGGGTGTAGCTCAAACTCTGAGTGCATAATTTTCTCGGGAGAGTTGCTGTAGCATGCATTCCTGGAGAGAAGGGGGGCTCTGGATCAGGAGCACGCACAAAGCAGTGTAGAGATCTCAAGGTTTGCACAGGGAGAGATTGTTCCCCTTCCTGGAGTGCATTTGGAAGAGGTTGTATATCCTCTCCAAGGACAAAAGACCCTGCATGCACCAGCAAACAGCCTTTTATTGGCAATGAACAAAGGTGTGTGCAGAGGCTAGATAATATGGTTGCTGCTTTTTCTGTTTTCAAAGCATAGAATCCACGTGCCACGCAAGTAGGGGACAGTTTTTCTGGGACAAAAAGCAGTAGTCAGAACCCAGTGAGCCCCTAACCCAGAGGAGGGAGTGGATCCCAGCAGTGCCTGCTACTTTAAGATTTGGAGTTTTGAATCCCTGCTGAGCCAGAGATAAACTCAGGAGAGCTTGGACCTCAAGCTTCTGTGAGCGCTTTCTGAACAGCAGGGGGTGTGAGATCCCCTGTCCAGGGACAAAAAAGTGGGGTGTTGCCATTTTACACCTCAGACCAGCACAGTCCAACATCAGAGAGCAACATAGCATTCCCCAGTGGAGGTGGAAGCTGCTTACATCAAAAGCCCCCATGTGCTTGGCAAGTGCTTTTTTAACTGGGGCCTGATTGACTCTGAGCCAGCCCAACAGGTCTCTCCACCAGAAGACCAGTACAAGCATCATACTGCATGCACCAAGTCTACTGATCATACAGTGCTTTAAAGAGTCCCATTCAGTTCTGGTGGAAATAGTACTTTTTCCCTCTTACTTTTTTTTTTTCCTTTGGAATCAGAATTACAGTTTTTTGTTTGTTAGGTTGTTTTTTTTTCATTTCTTCTCTCTCTTTTGAATCAGGCTTCTTTCTTTTCTTTTCTTTTTTTCTTTTTCCTCTCTTTTTCTTTGGAATCAGGCTTATAGGGTTTTTGTTTGTTTGTTTGTTTGTTTTTTGATCATCTGGGTTTTGTTGTTGTTATTCCTTTTCTTTTTCTCTTATTTTTGGATCAAGGTTCCCCCCACTTTCTTTTCTCTTTTTCTTTCTTTCTTTCTTTCTTTCTTTCTTTCTTTCTTTCTTTCTTTCTTCTTCTTTCTTCTTTCTTTCTTTGTTTCTTTGTTTCTTTCTTCTTTTCTTTCTTTCTCTTTCTTTCTTTCTTTCTTTTTCTTTCTTTCTTCCTTTCTAGATTTTATTTACTTGAGAGAGAGAGAGCTCAAAGGCAGAGTGAGAGGGAGCAGCAGACTCCCCACTGAGCAGAGAACCCGATGTGGGTCTCCATCCCAGGACCCTGAGATCATGACCTGAGCCAAAGACAGATGCTTAACCAACTGAGCCACCCAGGTGCCCTTTCTTTGTTTCTTTTTGTTTCTTTGTTTCTTCTTTCTTTCTTTCTTTCTTCTTCCTTCCTTTCTTTTAACAGACATTTTTCAACGAACAAATCAAAGCACACCTAGAAAAAGTTCCAAACACTCCCCATTGCAAGCAGGGAGGAACTCTACAGAGGAATGACCAGTGGGAAAGAACAGCCAAAATGCAACAGCAGAGTGCACACAGCATACACCAGAAACACTTCCCAAAGTGCCAGGCCCTGGGCAGTGTAAGACCTCTTTTTAATATAGCATTACTCTGAGGTGCAGGAAACATAAGAAGCTTTAATAACATATAAAAGATAAAAACTTAGCCAAATGACAAGATGAAGGAATTCTCCCCAAAAGAAAAGCCAAGATGATATCACAGCCAGGGACTAGCTCAAAGCAGATATAAGCAATATATCTGAACAAGAATTTAGATCAACAGTCATAAGACTATGAACTGGACTTGTAAAAAGCATAGAAGATACCAGAAGAACCCTTGTTTCAGAAATTAAAGACCTAAAAACAACTCAGGCTAAAATAAAAAAAAATGCTATAACTGAGATGCAAAACACACTGGATATTATCACTATGAGTATTAAAGAAGCAGAGGAGAGGATAGGTGATATAGAAGGTAAAATTGTGGGAAATAATGATGCTGAAAAGAAGAGGGATAGAAAACAGATCACATGGTAGATTTAGGGAACTCAGTGATTCCATAAAAGGCAATAATATCCATATCGTAGGAGTCCTAGAGAAGAGGAATGGGGAAAAGGGGAAGGTTTATTTGAACAAATTATAGCTGAGAACTTCCCTAATCTGCACAAGAAAACAGGCATTCAAGCCCAAGAGGCATAGAGAACTCCCCTCAAAATCAACAAAAATAGGTCAGCACCATGACATATTATAGTGAGACTTACAAAATAAAAAAGAAAAAGAAAATTCAGAAAGCAACTCGGGAGAAAAAGTCATTAACCCACAAGGATAGATAAACAAGGCTGACAGCAGACCTGTTCACAGAGACCTGCCAAGCCAGAAAGGACTGGTATGATATATTCAACATGCTAAGTGGGAAAAATATGCAGCCAAGAATACTTTATCCAGCAAGACTGTCATTAAGAATAGAAGGGGAGATGAAGAGCTTCTAAGACAAATAGAAACAAAAGGAGTTCATGAACACTAAACCAACCCTGCAAGAAATATTAAAGGGGATCCTTTGAGCAGGAAGAGAGACCAAAAGTAACAAAAACTAGACAGGAACAGAGACAATCTACAGGAACAGTGACTTTACAGGTAATAGAAGACACTAAATTCATATCTTTCAATAATTACTCTGAATGTAAATGGAATAAATGACATAGGGTATCAGAATGGATAAAAAACAAGACCCATCTATATGCTGCTTACAAGAGACTCATTTTAGACCCAAAGCCACCTCCAGATTGAAAATGAGGGGTGGATGGGCACCTGGGTGGCTCAGTTGGTTAAGCCACTGCCTTTGGCTCAGGTCATGATCCTGGAGACCCAGGATCGAGTCCACATTGGGCTCCCTCCTCGGCAGGGAGTCTGCTTCTCCCTCTGACCCCCCCCCCTCATGCTCTCTCTCTCATTCTCTCTCTCTCTCTCTCTCAAATAAATAAATAAATAAATAAATAAAATCTTTAAAAAAAAGAAAATGAGGGGGTGGAGAACAACTTATCGTGCCAATGGACATTAAAAGAAAGCACGAGTAGCCATCCTTATATCAAACAAACTAGATTTTTAAACCACAGACTATAATAAGAGATGAAGAAGGACACTATATCATAATAAAGAGGTCTATCAAACAAGAAGATCTAACAATTGTAAATATTTATGCCCACATTTGGGAGAAGCCAAAGACATAAATCAATAAAAAACTTAAAGAAATGCATTCATAATAATACAATAATAGTAAGGGACTTTAACACCCCACTCACAGCAATGGACAGATCACTAAGCAGACGATCAACAAGGAACCAAGGGTGTTGAATGACAGACTGGACCAGATGGGCTTAACAGATATACTCAGAACATTTCATCCTAAAGCAGCAAAAGACACATTCTTTTCAAGTGCACATGTAACATTCTCCAGAAGAGATGACACACTGGGTCACAAACCAGGACTCAGCCGGTACAAAAAGACTGAGTTAATACCACTACTATTTTGAGACCACAATGCTATGAAATTTGAATACAACCACAAGAAGAAATTTGGAAGTACCACGAATACATGGAGGTTAAAGAACATTAGTCTAAAGAATGAATGAATCAAGCAGGAAATTAAAGAAGAATTTAAAAAATACATGGAAGCAAATAAGAATGAAAACACGACAGTACAAAACCTTTGGGATCCAGCAAAAGTGGTCCTAAGGAAAAAAGTATATAGCAATACAGGCCTGCCTCAAGAAGAAAGAAAAGCCTTAAATACAGAACCTAATCTTATAACTAAGGGGCTGGAAAAATCAGCAAATAAATCCTATATCCAGAAAGAGTAGGGAAATCATAAAGATTGGAGCAGAAATCAATGATATAGAAATCAGAAAAACAGTAAAACATATTGATGAAAGGAGGAGCTGGTTTGTTGAAGGAATTAAGACTGATAACCCACTAGCCAGACTTCTCAAAAGGTAAAGAGAAAGGACCCAGATAAATAAACTCATGAATAAAAGAGGAGAGATCACAACAAAACCCAAAGAAATATAAACAATAAAAGGAGAATATTATGAGTAATTATATCCCAACAAATTAGACAATCTGGGAGAAATGGGCAAATTCCTAGAAATATGTAAACTACCAAAACAGAAGCAGGAAAAAGTAGAAAATCGGAACAGACCCATAATCAGCAAAAAATTGAATCAGTAATCAAAAATCTCCCAACAAACAAGAATCCAGGGCTGGATGGCTTCCAAAGGGGAATTCTACCAAATATTAAAGAATAATTAATACCTAGTCTTCTGAAGTTGTTTCAAAATTAGAAATGGAAGGTAAACTTTCAAACTCATTCTATGAGGCCAGTTTTACCTTCATCCCAAATCAGCAAAGACCCCACTAAAAAGGAGAATTACAGACCAATATCCCTAATGAACATGGATGCCAAAATTCTCACCAAGATACTAGTTAATAGGATGCAACAGTACATTAAAAGGATTATTCACCAGGACCAAGTGGGATTTTTTTCCTGGTCTGCAGGAGTGGTTCAACATCCACAAATCAATCAATGTGATAAAAAACGTTAATAAAAGAATGGATATGGTACTCTCAATAGAAGCAGAAAGAGCATATGGCAAAACACAGCATTGTTTCTTGATGAAAACCCTCAAAAAAGCAGGAATAGAGGGAACATACCTCAACATCATACCAGTCATATACAAAAGACCCACAGTGAATATCATTCTCAATGAGGAAAAACAAAGAGCATTTCCCCAAAGGTCAGGAACACAACAGGGATGCCCACGCTCACCACTGTTGTTCAAAATAGTACTGTATATCCCTAGCTTCAGCAATCAGACAACAAAAAGAAATAAAAGGCATCCAAATTGGCAAGGAAGAAGTCAAACTCATTCTTTGCAGACGACATGATACTCTATGTAGAAAACCTGAAAGACTCCACCAAAACATTGCTAGAACTAATACAGGAATTCAGCAAAGCTACAGGATATAAATTCAATGCACAGAAGTCTGTTGCATTTCTATACACCAACAATGAGGCAGCAGAAAAAGAAATCAAGGAATTGATCCCCTTAACAATTGCACCAAAAACCGTAAGGTACCTAGGAATAAAACTAACCAAAGAGGTAAAAGATCTATACTCTGAAAACTATAGAACACTTACAAAAGAAATTGAGGAAAACCAAAGAATTGGAAAGGCATTCCATGATCATAGATTGGAAGAACAAATATTGTCAAAATCTATACTACCCAAAGCAATCTACACTTTGAAAGCAATCCCTATCAAAATACTATCAACATTTTTCACAGAGCTGTAACAAACAATCCTAAAAATTGTATGGAACCAGACAAGACCCCAAAGAGACAAAAGAATGTTGAAAAAGAAAGTCAAAGCAAGAGGAATCTGAATTCCAGAGTTCAAGCTGTATTACAAAGCTGTAATCATCAAGAAAGTATGATAATGGCACAGAAACAGAGACATAGATCAATGGAACAGAGCAGAGAACCCAGAAATGGACCCTCACCTCTATGATCAACTTATCTTCAACAAATCAGGAAAGAATGTCCAATGGAAAAAAGACAGTTTCTTCAACAAATCGTGTTGGGAAAATTGGACAGCCTCATGAAGAAGAATGAAACTGCACCACTTTCTTATACCATACACAAAAATAAACTCAAAATAGATGTAAGAGCTAAATGTGAGACAGGAATCCATCAAAATCCTAGAGGAAAGCACAGGCAGCAAGCTCTTTGACACTGACGCAGCAGCTTATTGGTACACATGTCTCCAAGGGCAAGGAAAAGAATATAAAATGAACTATTGGTACTTTTTCAAGATAAAAAGCTTTGGTACAGCAAAGGCAACAGTCAAGAAAACTAAAAGGCTACCTATGGAATGGGAGAAGATATTGAAAGATGACATATCAAATAAAGAGTTAGTATCTAAAATCTATAAAGAATTTATCAAATTCATCACTCAATGAAAAACAAAAAAAAATCCAGTCAAGAAATGAGCAAAAGACATGAACAGATATTTCTTCAAAGAAAACATACAAATGGCTAACACACACATGAAAAAATGCTCGACATCACTCACCATCAGGGAAACACAAATAAAACCAAATGAGATACCACCTCACACTAGTCAGAATGGCTAAAATGAACAACTCAGGAAACAAGCGATGTTGGCAAGGATGTGGAGAAAGGGGAACCCTCCTACACCATTGGTGGGAATGCAAACTGGTGAGGCCACTCTGGAAAAGAGTATGGAGGGCCTCAAAAATTTAAAACTACAACTACCCTTCATCCCAGCAATTGTACTACTAGGTATTTATCCAAAGGACATAAAAATAGTGATTTGAAGGGGCACATGCACCCCAATGTTTATAGAAGCAATGTCCACAATTGCCAAAATATGGAAAAAGCACAGATGTCCATCGACAGAAGAATGGATAAAGATGTGATATATATTATATATATAAGATGTAATATTACTCAGCCATGAAAAGGAATGAAATCCTGCCATTTGCAGTGATGTGGATGGAACTAGAGTGTATTATTCTAAGCAAAATAAGTTAGTCAGAAAAAGACAAATACCATATGATTTACTCATATGTGGAATTTAAGAAACAAAATAGAGAACATTGGGGATGGAAGGAAAAATAAAATAACATAGTGGTGAAGGGAAAAGATGGCAGAAGAGTAGGGGACCCTATTCCAACCAGTCCCCAGAATTGAGCTGGATACCTACCAGACTACTCTGAACACCCATGAAATCAGCCTGAGATGTAAGAAGATAGATCTGGATATCTACAAACAGAATATTGCAGGCATTTGGTATCGATGTACAAAGCTGGGAGCCGTGATTCCTCAGGCAGATATCAGAAGATAAATGGAAGGGGGAGGGAGCCGAGCCATGGGAAACCTATAACACCGGTGAGCTATAGCATCCCACACTGGGGACCGGCATGGACTCACAGACTGGTAGCAATGTGGAAAGGACTTTAGGGCAGCCCCCGGATGGAAACCCAGAGTGGCGGGGCTCCATGTGTGAACTGGGTGTGGCTGGCGGTATTAGAAGCACAAAGGGCAGAGACATGCCCCGACCTGGAGGCGAGAACTAGGAGTGCTGCTGAGTGACACACAATCCAGGGCGCTGCAGTTCATAACAGCACAGACAGAAACAGAGACAGTATGGTTGGGAGAGCTCACTAAAGAACAGACTGCGATCTCTCTGCTCTGAGGCAGAGGGTTGGAAATGATATCTTCTGCTCTGATTCTTGGAAGAACCGCGAAAAGCTGCCAGGGAAAGCCACCAGGAAAAAAAGTCCCCCAAAACCAGTTTGCACTGAGACCACCCCCCCCACAGGGGGCAAGGCAACTCTGCCCAAACAGGGTAGCCTGAGTAACAGCATGGCAGGCCCCTCTCCCAGAAGACAGATTGGGAAAAGAAGAGGCCAGTAAACCTAAGGTCCGTATAAAACAAGTGAATCTTGTTTGGGTTGTGGTCAATAATTTGGACTCTATACATTCCCTCAACCACCCCTCAACAGAATGACTAGGAGGAGGAACACCCCAAATAGCAAAGAATCAGAGACTATGATTTCTGCCACAGATTTACAAATGGATTCAGATATAACCAAGATGTCAGAGATGGAATTCAGGCTAGCAATTGTGAAGACAATGGCTAGAATGGAGAAATCAATTAATGGAAACATACAGTCTCTAAGGGCATAAATGAAAGCTGAATTGACAGAACTTAAAAATGCTATCAATGAGATCCAATCCAATCTAGATAATCTAACAGCTAGTGTAAGTGAGGCAGAAGAAGGAATAAGCGACCTGGAAGACAATATAATAGATAAAAAGGGAAAAGAGGAGGCCAGGGAAAAACAACTCAGAATCCATGAAAATAGAATCAGAGAAATAAGTGACACCATGAAGCGTTCCAATGTCAGATTAATTGGAGTCCCGGAGGGAGTGGAGAGAGAGGACTAGAACATGTATTTGAGCATATCATAGCTGAAAACTTCCCTAACATGGGGAATGAAACAAACATTTGAGTCCTAGAGGCAGAGAGGACCCCTCCCAAGATCAAGGAGAACAGTCCAACACCCCGGCATGTAATAGTAAAACTCGCAAATCTTAGAACCAAGGAAATCATCTTAAGGGCAGTTAGGGGGAAGAGATTCCTTACGTACAGAGGGAGGAACATCAGAATCATGTCAGACCTATCCACAGAGACTTGGCAAGCCAGAAAGGCCTGGCAAGGCATATTCAGGGTATTTAACGAGAAGAACATGCAGCCAAGAATACTTTACCCAGCAAGGCTGTCATTTACCTTTTTTAATTTTTTTACTTTTATTATGTTATGTTAGTCACCATACAATACATCATTAGTTTTTGACGTGGTGATCCACGTTCCATTGTTTTGTATAACACCCAGTGCACCATGCAGTACCTGCCCTCCTTAATACCCATCACCGGGTTAACCAATCACCCTACCCCCCTCCCCTCTAAAACCCTGTTTGTTTCTGAGTCCATAGTCTCTCATGGTTCATCTCTCCCTCTGAGCCCCCACCTTCATTCTTCCATTCTTTCTCCTAATGTACTCCATGCTATTCCTTATGTTCCACAAATAAGTGAAACCATATGATAATTGACTTTCTCTGCTTGACTTATTTCACTTAGCATAATCTCTTCCAGTCCCATCCATGTTGATGTAAAAGTTGGGTATTCATCCTTTCCGATGGCTGAGTAATATTCCATTGTATATAGGGACCACATCTTCTTTATCCATTTCTCTGTTGAAGGGCATCTCGGCTCTTTCCACAGTTTGGCTATTGTGGACATTGCTGCTATGAACATTGAGGTGCATAATATGGCCCTTCTTTTCACTACATCTGTGTCTTTGGGGTAAATACCCAGTAGTGCAATTGCAGGGTCATAGGGTAGCTCTATTTTAAAATTTTTGAGGAA
>NC_138385.1:64755409-64776208 GCF_054177405.1 Leptonychotes weddellii
AAGCTGCCAAGACTGAAACAGGAAGAAATTGACAACCTGAATAGGCCAAAACCAGTAACAAGATCGAAGCAGTGATCCAAAACCTCCCAAAAAACAAGAGTCCAGGGCCTGATGGATTCCCTGGGGAATTCTACCAAACATTCAAAGAAGAAATAATACCTATTCTCCTGAAGCTGTTTCAAAAAATAGAAACAGAAAGAAAGCTTCCAGACTTATTCTATGAGGCCAGCATTACCTTAATCCCCAAACCAGGCAAAGAGGAGAATTTCAGACTGATATCCCTGATGAATATGGATTCCAAAATCCTCAACAAAATCCTAGCTAACAGGATCCAACAATACATTAAAAGGATCATCCACCATGACCAAGCGGGATTCATCCCTGGGTTGCAAGGGTGGTTCAACATTTGCAAATCAATCAATGTGATAGAACACATTAGTAAAAGGAGAGAGAAGAACCATATGGTCCTCTCAGTTGATGCAGAAAAAGCATTTGACAAAATAGAGCATCCTTTCCTGATTAAAACTCTTCAGAGTATAGGGATAGAGGGAGCATTCTTCAAGTTCATAAAATCCATCTGTGAAAAACCCACAGCGAATATCATCCTCAATGGGGAAAAGCTGAAAGCCTTTCCCTTAAGATCAGGAACACGACAAGGATGCCCACTCTTGCCACTATTGTTCAACACAGTACTAGAAGTACTATGATCTACCCTATGACCCACCAATCGCTGTACTAGTTATTTATCCCAAAGTGACAAATATAATCACCCTAAAGTGCACATGCTCCCCAATGTTTTTTTTATTATTATTATGTTATGTTAATCACCATACATTATAGCACCAATGTCCACAATAGCCAAAGTATTGAAAGAGCTGAGATGTCCATTGACTAATGTATGGATAATGAAGACGTAGTATATATATATACAATGGATTATTACTCAGCCATAAGAAAGAATGAATTCTTACCATTTGCATTAGTGTGGACGGAACTGGATGGTATTATGCTGAGTGAAATAAGTCAATCAGAGAAATACAATTATCAAATGGTTTCTGTCTTATGTGGAATATAAGAAACAGTACAGAGGATCATAGGGGAAGGGAGGGAAAACTGAATGGGAAGTCATCTGAGAGGGAGAAAATCCATGAGAGATTCTTAACTATAGGAAACAAACTGAAGGTTGCTGGAGGGGATTTTGGTGGGGGGTGGGGTAATTGGTTGATGGGCATTACGGAGGGTTCGTGATGTGATGAGCACTGGGTGTTATATGTGAATAATAATTTATTGAACAGTACATCTGAAACTAATAATATATATATTAACCAACTATAGTTGGCTAATTGAATTAAAATGAAAATAATGAATGAAAACAAATGAGTCTCTCTCTGGCAGTATATAGATGGGTGTTTTTTTTTAATCAAATGGGACACCCTATGTCTTTTGATTGCAGTGTTTAGTCCATTTTCATCCAATGTAATTATTTATAGATACATATTTATTGCTATTTTGTTACTTGTTTTCTCATTGTTTCTGTAAATTCTCTGAGCCTTTCTTGTCTTTGTCAGTTTGGATTCTCTTTTTTTTTTTATTTTTTTTTTAAAGATTTTATTTTATTTATTTGAGAGAGAGAGAATGAGAGACAGAGAGCATGAGAGGGAGGAGGGTCAGAGGGAGAAGCAGACTCCCTGCTGAGCTGGGAGCCCGATGCGGGACTCGATCCTGGGACTCCAGGATCATGACCTGAGCCGAAGGCAGTCGCTTAACCAACTGAGCCACCCAGGCGCCCCCAGTTTGGATTCTCTTTTTTAAAAAAGATTTTATTTATTTACCTGAGAGAGAGAGAGAGGGAGATCAAGATCGAGCAAAGGAGTCAGGGGAGGGGCAGAGGGAGAGAGAGAAGCAGAGTCCCCGCTTAGCAGGGAGCCTGATGTGGGACTCGATCCCAGGATCCTGGGATCATGAGCCAAAGGCAGATACTAACTGAGCCACACAGGCACCCTGGACTCTTTTCCCTCAAAGATTACTCTCTGACATATATTGCAGGGCTGGTTTATTGATCATGACCTCATTTAGGTTTTTTTGTCGGGGGATTTCTTTATCTCTCCTACTTTCCTGAGTGATAGCGTTGTTGCAGAGAGTATTCTTGCTGCAAATTTTCCCATGTAGCACTTTGATTATATCATGCCACTAGCTTCTGGCTTGCTAAATTTCTGTTAAGGATCTTCCAACTAGCCTCATGTGTTAAGGACTTCCTTTTAAGTTAAGGACTTCTTTTGTATTGCTCTTTTTAAGATTTTTTTATAGCTATGTTTTGCAAATTTAACTACAATACATCTTGATGTTGGCTAGCTTTTGTTGATTTTTTTTTAAAAGATTTTTATTTATTCATTTGACAGAGAGACACAGCGAGAGAGGGAACACAAGCAGGGGGAACGGGAGAGAGGGCCGGGACGCCGGGATCATGACCTGAGCCGAAGGCAGACGCCCAACGACCGAGCCACCCAGGCGCCCCAAGCTTTTGTTGATTTTGATAGGAGTTCTCTGTGCCTCCTGGATCTAGATGTCTGTTTCCTTCCCACAAGTAGGGATGTTTTCAGCTATTATTTCCTGAAATAAATTTTCTTCTCCTTTTTCCCTCTTCTTATTCTGGGAAGTCTATAATATGAATGTTACTACATTTAATGGAGTTACTGAGTTATCTAAGTCTGTTCTCATGTTCCATAATTCTTTCTCTCTTTTGTTCAGCTTCATTATTTTCCAATATTTTGTCTTCTATATTACTATTTCATTCATCTGCTTCTTCCAGCCCTTAGTTTCTTTCCATCAAGCCTTTTCCCAATCTCATTTATTGCATTCTTCATCTCTGACTCATTATTTTTTCACTCCTTTTTCTCTGTGGTAAGGGTCTCCCTGATGTCTTCTCTTTTCTCAAGCCCAGTGTGTATCCTTATCATTTTTGCTGTAAATTCTCCATTGGGCATGTTACTTATATCTGTTTCACTTAGATCTCTGGCCTGCCCTTATCTTGTTCTTTCATTTGGGATAAATTCTTCCATCTTCACATTTTTTCTAAGTCTCTGACTTCTCTGTGCTAGTAATACCAGTTATATTTTCTGCTACTGAGAGTAATGGCTTAATGAAGAAGAGGTCATGTAGAGTTCAGTGCCTCACGCTTTGGGGAGTGTCCTGTGGTGTGTGCCACGTGCAGTTGGCTGTTGTGTTTTGTCTTCACTATTCTTCTGGGTAGTTGTCTTCAGAGGCCCCCCTTGCCTGCTCTGTGCTGTTTGTTCCCTGGTCTGAATGTGGCTAGTCATAAGTAGATGTGCTTTAATCTGCTTGTGAAATGAGACCTGACATGTCCTCCACCAGAATGGAGGCCCTGCAGAACTCTCTGGTCAGGAGATGTCATATGGGCAGGGATTGTGCTGGTTTTCTGGTGTAAGGGCCTGTTGTGTTGTGACTGAGGCAAGGCAGACTGAGAAGGGCAGTCCCACCAGATCACATGGGTGTGGGGCATGGTGTATGCAAGTTAGGCAGCCAGTGGGTACTGCCCTGCATCCTGCATGTGGTACTATGTTTGTGCTGAGGGGTTGGGGAGTAAAATGGTGTCAGCCATCTCCTTTATTCCCGGAGAGATGTTTCAAAGATTGCTGACTCTCACATATGCACTGTAAGAAGAGCAAATATTCTCCCCACTTTGTGCCCCAGGCACTCTTCATTTTGCTGTTTCCATTCTGTCTGCCCTCATCTTGCAAGAACTCATGAAATTCAGCTGCTCTCATTTTCAAAGCCAATGGCTTTGGGGAAATGTTCTGTGCATTCCCCTGTGTGCTCCCCTCTCCCTCACCATTCTCCATAACCACAGCTCCCTCTCCTTCACAATACCTGTGATCTATTTCTCCCCTAAACCACGTCTCTACACTTCCTTCCTACTTTGATGTGGCCTGTTCTCTCCCTTTATTTGTGGAATTTTTCTGTCAGTCTTCAGGTCGATTTCTGGGGTATTCAGGAAGAATTGATGATTATCTAGTTGAACTGGTGGGACAAAGTGAGCCTGGCATCCTCCTAATCTGCTGCTATCTTCCTACGCCTCAGTAAGTATTTTCTTTCTTTTGTTTTTTTCTCAGTAAGTATTTTCTTAATACCCATTTACACTTTGACCCATTCTCCTACCCATCTCTCCTCTGGTAGCCATCACTTAGTTCTCTATGCTTAACTGTGTGTTGCTTGGTTTATCTCCCTTTCTTTTTTTCCCCCATTTGCTCATTTGTTTTGTTTATTAAATTCAACATATGAGTGAAATCATATGGTATTTGTTTTTCTCTAAACTGAGTTATTTTGCTTACCATAGTACATTCTAGCTCCATCTATGTTGCTGCAAATGGAAAGACTTCATTCTTTTTGATGCCTGAGTAATATTCCATCGTGTATATATACACCTCATCTTTATCCATTCATCAGTCAATGGATATTTGGGCTCTTTTCATAGTTTGCTTATTGTTGATAATGCTTCTATAAACATTAGGGTGCACGTGCCCCTTCGAATTTGATTTTTGTATCCTTTGGGTACATACCTACTAGTGAAATTGCTGGGTCATAGGGTAGATCTATTTTTAACTTTTTCGGGAGACTCCATACTGTTTTCCAGAATGGCTGCACCAGTTTGGATTACACCAATAGTGTAGGAGGGCACCCCTTTGTCCCTGTCCTTGCTAACATCTGTTGTTTCCTGTGTTGTTCATTTTAGCCATTCTGACAGGTATGAGGTGATATATCATTGTGCTTTTGATTTGTATTTCCCTGATGATGGGAGATGTTGAACATCTTTTCATGTGTCACTTTTGTAATTTGTATATTTCTAGGAATTTGTACATTTCTTCCAGATTGCCACACGTCTTGGCATATAATTTTTTATAATATTCTCTTAAATTTGTTTGTATTCCTGTGGTGTTGGTTGTGAGCTTTCTCCTTCATCCACTATTATATTTATTTGGGTCCTTTCTTTTTTCTTTTTTGACTAGGCTGGCTAGGGGTTTACGAGTTTTATTAATTCTATCAAAGAACCAGCTTTTAGTTTTGTTGATTTGTTCTACTATGTTTTTTGTTTGTTTGCTTCTATATCATTCATTTGCGGTCTAATCTTTATTATTTCCCTTCTTCTGCTGACTTAGGCTTTATTTGCTTCTCCTTTTCTAGCTCTTTTAAATGTAAGGTTAGGTTGTGTATTTGAGACTTTTCTTGCTTCTTGAGGTAGGCCTGTATTGCTATATTCTTCCCTCTTAGGACCACCTTTGCTGCATCCCAAAGGTTTTGGACCGTCGTGTTTTCAATTTCAATTGATTCCATGAATTTGTTAATTTCTTCTATTATTTCTTGGTTAACCCATTTATTCTTTAGTAGGATGTTCTCTAACTTCCTTGGATTTGAGGTCCTTCTAAATTTTTCCTTGTTGTTGACTTCAATTTTCATAGCAATGTGGTCTGAAAATATGCATGATATAATCTCAGTCTTTTTGTAGCTGTTGAGACATGATTTGTGACCAGTTTGTGATCTATTCTGGAGAATGCTCCATGTGCACTTGAAAGAATGTGTATTCTGCTGCTTTAGGATGAATTACTCTGAATATATCTGTTAAGTCCATCTGGTCCAGTTTGTCATTCATAGCAATTGTTTCCTTGTTGATTTTTTGCTTAGATGATCTGTGCATTGATGTAAGTGGGGTGTTAAATTCCCCTACTATTATTGTATTATTATCAATGAGTTTCTTTATATTTATTATTAATAGATTTACATATTTGGGTGCTCTCAAGTTGGGAGCATAAATATTTACAATTGTTAGATCTTCCTGATGGATATAACCCTTAATTATGAAGTAATACTTCTTCATCTCTTATTACAATCTTTGGTTTAAAATCTAGTTTGTCTGATATAAGTGTGGCTACTCTGGCTTTCTTATGGCATCCATTAGCATGACAGATGGTTCTCCATCCCTCTATTTCAATCTGCATGTGTATTTAGTTATAAAATGAGTCTCTTACAGATAGCATATTGATGGATCTTGTTTTTATTTTTTTTAATCCATTCTGAAACCCCACGTGTTTTGATTGGAGCATTTAGTCCATTTGCATTCAGAGTGATTACTGAAAGATATGAATTTTTTGCAGTTGTGTTACCTGTAGTGTTTCTGATGATGTTCTCTGGTCCTTTCTAGCCTTTTTTGTTTTTAGTCTTTTTTTCTCCAAAGTGTCCTGAAGATTTCTTGCAGGGCTGGTTTAGTCTTCATGAATTCCTTCAGTTTTTTGTTTGTCTGGGAAACTATCTCTCCTTCCATTCTGAATGACAGCCTTGCTGGATAAAGAATTCTTGGCTGCATATTTTTCCCATTCATCACGTTAAATATATCCTGCTACTCTCTTCTGACTTGCAAAGTTTCTGTGGACAGATCTGTTGCGATCTTGATCTGTCTTCCTTTGTATGTTAAGGACTTTTTTCCCTTGCTGCTTTCAGGACTCTTTCCTTGTCTGTGTATTTTTTGAATTGGCAATGGTCGGCTTTTGTTGAATTTGTTGGGAGTTCTCTGTGCTTCTTGGATTTTGATGTCTGTGTCTTTCTCCAGACTTGGGGAGTTTTCAGCTCTAATTTGTTTGAAAATTTTTCTGCCCCTTTTTCTCTCTCTTCACCTTCTTGGACTCCTATCATATGAATGTTATTATGTTTCAATAATTTTCTGAGTTCTGTATGTCTACCTTCTTGGTCCATTAGCTTTCCTTCCCTCTTCTTTTCAGCTTCATTATTTTCCATTATTTTATCTTCCATATCACTGATTCCCTCCTCTCCTTCATCCATTTTCGTTTTTATGGCATCCATTTTGGTTTTCATCTTGATTATGGCATTGTAAATTTTGGCCAGACAAGATTTTAGCTCTTTGATCTCTGCAGTAAGGGATTCTCTAGTGTTTTGTATGCTTTTTTCAAGCCCAGCTAGTATCCTTATAACTGTTGTTTTAAATTCTAGTTCAGACATCTTATATCTGTATTGATTAAATCTCTGGCCATGAGTTCTACTTCCTATTATTTCTTTTGAGTTGAATTACTCCAACATCTCATTTTGTCCAGAAAAGAAAAGAAGATAGAAAAAATAACTAAGAAAACAAAACAAAAAAAAAACAAAGGAAAAAACTGCAAAACAAGATCCTGGGTGTGTTTTGTCTGCTTGTTAAAAGAATCCTGATCCTAATATAAATATATATATATAATGGATATAAATAAAACATATAATATACATAAAAATTTTTAAAATAATAGAAAAACAAGAAAATAAATGAAAAAATGGTAGTAAAAAATAAAGCATAAAAGTAAAAAGGAAGCTAGGTCCTATTTCCCCTAGAGCTGAAGCTTTGCAACAGTCTATGATCAGTAGACTTGGAGAAAGCAAGGTGTTTGAGCTGGTCTTCTGTGGGAAGGGCCTGTTGTGCTGATTCTCAGGTGCACTTGCTGTAGAGGAGATGGGCCTCTATGGCACGGGGGCTGGGGCTGGTGTGAGTGCCTCCAGCTTCCAGTAGGTAGTCCTGTCTTGTTCCCTGAAGGCTTTCAGTACTGATGGGTGGGATGCACCTGGTGGTGACCTACTCTCTAGCCCTGGAGCTGAAAGTTCTTGCCCCCCACTCTTCAGTGAGCCCTCACAGAACAACAGTCAATTACCTCTCTTTTGTCCCTGGTTTCCATCAGAACCCTGTGTTCCCTTTGCCTGTGCCTGAGGTTTTTTAACTGACATGTGACTGAGTTTCAGAACTCCAAATTTTAGGGACTACCATGGCCTGGACCCACACTCTTCCTCTAGGGAAGGGTCTCACCATGCTTTTGCCATTTGCCAGGCATCTCAGGAAAGAGGTCCCACCACTGCACTGAGATTTGCAGTTTATGACAAAACAGAGCAGGGAGCCAGCACCCAAGACTCACTGTTCTCAGCAGGCTATCCCTGCTCCTATGCCTGCAAAAAGGACAGCACGTTGGCACCACCTGTGCTTCTTGTGACCCAGAGGATCCTCAGACCACTCTTTCACTCCTGAGATTCCACCTCACTTGGCCTCATGAGCACCATTAAGCCAGGCACATCCCCCTCATCAGCAGACCTTTCAGTTTAGATTTTGCACTGCACTGCTTGGACTAATCTCCATAAGCGGGGTTCCCCCCCACCCTACCCACAAGTATATCTCCCCCAGGTGAACTCCTTGTACCTCTTACTTTCACTTGCAGTTTTTGTTCTCTCATGCCTCTGATTGATTTCTAAGGCATTTAGAATGATCTGATAACTATCTAGCCGTGTCTACTCCTCTGCCATCTTAACACCTCCCCCATAATTTCATCTTCTATATCACTGATCCGTTGATTCAACCATTCACATTGTCATTGCATCCATTCAGTTTTGCATCTCAATTACAGCAAATTGACTAGTTTTTAGTTCTCTTATCTCTGTAGTAAGGTATTCTCTAGTATCTTCTATGCTTTTCTCAAGCCCAGTGAATACCCTTATGATCAGTTTTAAATGGTGATTCACTCTGTACTCAGAAAACTATAGAATACTCATGAAAGAAATTGAGGAAGACACAAAGAAATGGAAAAACGTTCCATGCTCATGGATTGGAAGAACAAATACTGTAAAAATGCCTATGCTACCTAGAGCAATCTACACATTTAATGCAATCCCTATCAAAATAGCATCAACTTTTTTCAAAGAAATGGAACAAATAATCCTAAAATTTGTATGGAACCAGAAAAAAATCCGAATAGCCAGAGGAATGTTGAAAAAGAAAAGCAAAGCTGGAGACATCACAATTCCAGACTTCCATCTCTATTACAAAGCTGTCATCATCAAGACAGTATGGTACTGGCAAAAAAATTGACACATAGATCAATGGAACAGAATAGAGAGCCCAGAAATGGACCCTCAACTCTATGGTCAACTAATCATCAACAAGGCAGTAAGGAATGTCCAATGGAAAAAAGACAGTCTCTTCAACAAATGGTGTTGGGAAAATTGGACCGCCACATACAGAAGAATGAAAGTGGACCATTTCCTTACACCGCACACAAAAATAGACTCAAAATGGATGAAAGACCTCAATGTGAGACAAGAATCCATCAAAATCCTTCAGGAGAACACAAGCAGCAACCTCTTCGACCTCAGCCACAGCAACTTCTTCCTAGAAACATTGCCAAAATCAAGGGAGGCAAGGGCAAAAATGAATTATTGGGACTTCATCAAGACAAAAAGCTTTTGCACAGCAAAAGAAACAGTTAACAGAACCAAAAGACAACCGACAGAATGGGAGAAGATATTTTCAGATGATGTATCAGATAAAGGGCTAGTATCCAAAATCTCTAAAGAACTTATCAAACTCAACACCCAAAGAACAAATAATCCAGTCAAGAAATGGTCAGAAGACATGAACAGACATTTCTGCAAAGAAGACATCCAAATAGCCAACAGACATGAAAAAGTGCTCAACATCAGTCAGCATCAGGGAAATCCAAATCAAAACCTCAATGAGATACCACATCACACCAGTCAGAATGGCTAAAATTAACAATTCAGGAAACGACAGATGTTGGCGAGGATGTGGAGAAAGGGGAACTCTCCTACACTGTTGGTGGGAATGCAAGCTGGATCAGCCACTCTGGGAAACAGTATGGAGGTTCCTCAAAAAGTTGAAAATAGAGCTACCTTGTGACCTAGCAATTGCACAACTGGGTATTTACCTCATGGATACAAATGTAGTGATCTGAAGGGGCACGTGCACCCCAATGTTTATAGCATCAATGTCCACAATAGCCGAACTATGGAAAGAGCCTAGCTGTCCATCAACAGATGAATGGATAAAGAAGATGTGGTATATATATATACAATGGAATATTATGCAGCAATCAAAAAATGAAATCTTGCCATTTCTAACGACCTGGATGGAACTAGAGGGTATTAGGCTAAGCAGAATAAGTCAATCAGAGAAAGACGGGTATCATAGGATCTCATCTTCTATATCACTGATCCGTTGATTCAACCATTCACATTGTTATTGCATCCATTCAGTTCTCAGGTGGACTTGCCCTAGTGGAGAGAGGCACCCGCAAGTTACAGGGTGGTGGTTCCGGGTGGTGTAAGGGGCTTTGGCCTCCACTGGGAGGTGCTGTTGTGCTCACTTAAGTTGGTCAGTGTTGATGGATGGGAGGCCAAATGGCATCGCCGCCTCTGTCATCTCTTGGACAGGGAGTTCATGCTCACCACTCTTCCAAAAGCCATTACAGAAGAGCAAACAGTCACATCTCTTGTGTCCTCAGTTTCTGCCAGATCCCTGCCTTCACCCTGCCTGTGTCAGAACTGTCCACCTGCCAGGCAGCACAGTACCCCTTTGTTTTATCTCGGGCACCTGGCTGGGCTTCAAAATTCCAAATTTTATGGAACTGTGCAGCACAGACTCATGCTGATCCTCTGGCGGAGGGTCTCACTGCTCTCTGTCTGGTGCTGGCTTGTTCAAAAATTGATTGCAAGCCTGGGCAGTAGTTCAGAGTTTATGGTAACATGTGGCACAACCTGGAACCAAGTCTTGCTGCCCTCAGCTATTATTTTTATTCTTATGGTAAGGAACAAGGCAGCATATTGGTGCCACTAGTTCTTTTGTCCCTGGAGAGGCCGTGCTGACATTCCCAAATGCACTTCAACCATAGGAAGTGTTTCTCCCTGTGTGACCCAGGGGATCCTCAGACCAAGCCACCTGTTCCTGCGTCTCCACACTCCTTCCCCACAAGAGCACAGCCAATCCCAATAAGCATGACCCTGGCGAAGGCACAGACCTCCAAATGTTCATACTGCGCTCCACTACTTATGAAAAACTTGCATTAGTTAGCCCTTTACACAGACAATGGTTTTGGGGAAAGATCTTTTTCTTGTGCAATCCCCTGCATGGGCTTTCACTCTTTTATCTCTCTCTCTTTCCCTTTCTCTCTCACTCCTCTCTCTGTGATCAGGGATCCCTCCCTTTTGCAGCATGTGCAATTCTTTTCTTCCCCAAATCAACACTCTGTAGCTCCTATCTTCCATGCTGTGGCTGTTTTCTACATGTAGTTGTGCAGTTTTGCTCTCTCAGTCCTCATGTTGATTTCTTGTGTGTTCAAAATGATTTGATATTTATCCAGCTATGTCAAGGGATGAGGCAAGATTAGGACCCCCCTACTACTCTGCTATTTTAACTCTAACCTCTGCTAGTTATTCTTTTAAATCATGGATTTTTTTTCTGTGCCTCAGGGCTTTTGGGTCTGTGGTGGGTTAAGGACACTGGGCTCAATGAAGGAGCAGGCCAGCTCTGAATTTTGGACTCTGCTGTGGTGGGCACTTTCAAAGTAGAGGGGAAGTGTAAACTGTGTTGCTAACCAGTCTCTCTCATCCACAGAGAGTTAAATCAGTTCCTCAGTCATTTGGTGAATTTCTAGAACAGATCTTTTATAAAGTAACTGGTCTTTTAAGCCATGGCTTTTTTTCTGTCCACAAGGACAGGCAAATCTACTCCCAGTTATTCAGTGCTATGATTCTTCACATCAGTTCACAGCTTCATGAGTGATGGTTCATTTCATTGCTGTGTCTCCATCTCTGTAACTTTCTCTTTTGCTAACCTTTCTCTCTTTTCTTGTCTAGAAGTTGTTCAGTCAAATCTCAGTTCCATTTCAGGAGGAATTGCTCTATAAAAGCTGTAATTTGGATCTCTGTGGAAGAGGGGAAAGAAGGGTATTCCTGCATCACCATCATGGGCCAGAACTTCCTGTAATAATTTTGCGTGTTGACAGATGGTAACTATAGTTCCATGGTGAATATTTCATAAGGTATATAATTGTCAAATCATTATATTTCACACCTTAAAATATTGTAATATTGTATGTCAAATATATTTCATTTAAAAATTAAAAATAGAGGAGTAAATATGGTGAAGGAGTAGGGGGACCCTAAGTTTGTCTCATTCTTTGAATACAGCTAGATAGTTATCAAATCATTCTGAGCACAGGAGAAATGAATCAGAGTTCTGAGAGAACAAATACTGCAAGTCTACAAGTAGAAAAGTGATCAGTATTTGGAAGGTAGGAGGTGGGGAGACTTGAATCTGGTGTGATATAGTTGTGGATACTGTAGCAGGGAGGGAGCCTGCTTAAGGAGGCTACTGCAAAGTATTATAAGCAGTGGAGTACAAAATCAGATTTTCAAAAACTGTTATAGTGGGGGATATGCCTAGATTAAAGGTTCTCAGGTGATGAAGAGGGATGGAATTACAGGTATGATAGTGTGGCCTGAGGATCCCCTGGGTGGCAAGAAGAATGGGTGATGCCTAAGTGCTGCACTGTTCCCAGGCATAGGAACATAGAAGGTGGTTCAGAACACCGAGTCTAGGTGCTGATTTCTGCTCTGTATTGCCATAAATTGTGAACTACTGCATGCTCCTACCATTGCTTTCCTGGGACAGGTCCAGCAAAAAGCAGAAGGGTAGTGAGACCCTCCTCCAGAGGTATCATGGGGGTCTATGCCTCAGGAGTCTCTAAAATTTGGAGTTTTGAAACTCAGGCACATGCTTATGATGAAAAAACCTCCGACACAGAGTGAACACAGGGTTAGGTTGGAAACTGGTGACACAAGAGTGATTGATTTCTCTTCTATAGGGGCTCACTGAAGACTGGCGGGACATGAATTTCCAGCTCCAGGAGTAGTTAGTGGGGAGCCACTATATTCATTCCTCGCATCAGTGTGGAAAGGCTTGATGGAGCAAAAGAGCTGCACCTAATGGAGTCCAGAGCTGCTTACTCCAAGCCCCACCTCCTTGCAGAGGCACAGAGGACTCCCCTTAAAACATCTTCACTAGGGCAAGTCCTACTTGAGAATCAGCACAACAATCCCTCTGCCAGAAGACCAGCACAAACAACTGGACCCACACCAAGTTTACTGATCATAGAAGGCTGCAAAGCTTCAGCTCTAGGGGAGAATAGTATCTACCCTCCTTTGTACTTTTTGTTTATTTATTATTTTTTTCATTTATTTTCTTATTTTTAATTTTTATTTTTATGTATACTTTATATATATATACATTATTTTTGTTCCCTTTCATTGTATTATATATGTATATATATTTCTTTCCTTCTTTCCTTTTAAATTATTTTTTATTTTTATTTTTTTAACGATTTTATTTATTTATTTATTTGAGAGAGAGAGAGAGAGAGAGAGACAGCATTAACAGGGGGAGGGGCAGAGGGAGGAGCAGACTCCCCGATGAGCAGGGAGCCCAATGTGGGGCTTGATTCCAGGGTCCTCGGATCCCAGAGCCAAAGGCAGACACTTAACTAGCTGAGCCACCCAGGCTTCCCTCTTTCTTTCTTATTTTGGGATCTAGTTTCTTTTAATAAGCAGACCAATACACACCCAGAATCTAGTTATCTTGTTTTGTGTTCTTGTTCTTGTTATTTTTGTTTTGTTTTGTTTTTCTTTTTCATTCTTCTTTTCTTTTCTGGACATAATGACAAGAAAGAGAAATTCATCCCAAAAGAAAGAACAGGAGGTAGTACAAACAGCCAGGGATTAACCAATACAGTTATAAGTATGATGTCTGAACTAGAATTTAAAACAGTAATTATAAGGACACTAGCTGGGCTTGAAAAAAACATAGAACACACTAGAGAATCCATCTCTGGAGAGATAAAAGAACTAAAATCTAATCAGGCCAAAATTAAAAATGCTAAAACCAAGATGCAGTTCTAAGTGGAGGACATAAAAATGAGGATGGAGGAAACAGAAGAGCAAATCAGTGACATATAAGGTAAAATTATGGAAAATAATGAAGCTAAAAAGAAGAGGAAAAGAAAACTATTAGATCACGAAGGTAGACTTAGGGAACTCAATGTTTCCATAAAACAAAATAACATCTGTAACATATGAGTCCAGGAAGAGGAAGAGTGGGAAAGAGGGGCAGAAGGTTTATTTGAACAAATTATAACTCAGAACTTTCCTAATCTGGGGAAAAAACAGGCATTCAAGTCGAAGAGGCACAGAGAACTCCCCTCAAAACAACAAAAACAGGTCAACACCACGACATAGAGTAAAATGTACCAACTACAAAGATAAAGAGAGAATTCTGAAAGCAGCTTGAGAGAAGTCCTTAACTACAAGGGTAGATATATAAGGCTGGCAGTAGACCTGTCCACGGAGTCATGGCAGGCCAGAAAGGACTGGGATGCTATATGGGAAAAATATGCAGTCAAGAATAATTTATCCAATGAGGCTGTCTTTCTGAATACAAGGAGAAATAGGGAGTTTCCCAGACAAGCAACTAAAGGAGTTGATGAACACTAAACCAGGCCCACAAGATATATTAAGGGGAATCTTTTAGCAGAAACAGAGACCAAATGTAGCAAAGGCTAGAAAGGAACAGAAACAATCTATAGGAATGACAGCTTTACAGGTAATACAATGGCACTAAATTCATATCTTTCAATAATTACTCTGAATGTAAATGGACTAAATACCACAATCAATGACATACGGTATCAAAATGGATTAAAAAAAAGACTGATCATATACTGCTTACAAGAAATTCATTTTAGAGCCTAAGATACCACCAGATTGAAAATGAGGGGGTGGGGAACCATTTATTATGCTAATGGAAGTCAAAAGAAAGCTGGAGTATCTATCCTTATATCAGACAAACTAGATTTTAAACCAAATATTGTAATAAGAGATGAAGAAGGACACTATATAATAATAAAAGGATCTATCCAACAAGAAGATCTAACAATTGTAAATATTTATAACTCTAACTTGGGAGCAGCCAAATATATAATCCAATTAATAACAAACATAAAGAAACTCATTGATAAAAATACAATAATACTAGGGGACTTTAATATCCCACTCACAGCAATTGACAGATCATCGAAGCAGAAGATCAACAAGGAAACAAAGGCTTTGAATGATACACTGGATCAGATATACTTAACAGATATACTCAGACCATTTCCTCCTAAAGCAGCAGAAGACACATTCTTTTTGAGTGCACATGGAATATTCTCTAGAATAGATCACCACCTGGGTCACAAATAATGACCCAACTGCTACAAAAAGACTGAGATCATACCATGCATATTTTCAGACCATGATGCTATGAAACTTGATGTCAAACACAAGAAAATTTTTGGAAGGTCCACAAATACATGGAGGTTAAAGCACATCTTACTAAAGAATGAATGGGTCAGTCAGGAAATTGCAGGATAATAAAAAAAAAAATAAATGGAAGGAAATGAAAATGAAAAGATGGCAATCCAAAACAGCAGCAAAGGTGATCCTATGAGGGAAGTATATTGCAATACAGACTTCCCTGAAGAAACAAGAAAACTCCCAAATACAGAACCTAACCTTACACCTAATGAAGCTGGAAAAAGTACAGCAAATAAAGCCTAAATCCAGCAGGAGGAGAGAAATAATAAAGATTAGAGCAGAAATCAGTCATATAGAAATTTAAAAAAAAAGTAGAACAGATTAATGAAACTAGGAGTTTTTCTTTGAAATAATTAACAAGATTGATAAACCCCTAGCCAGACTTATCAAAAAGAACAGAGACAGGACTTAAATAAGTAAAATTATGAATAAATTAAGAGAGATCACAACCAACATTGCAGAAATACAAACAATTATAAGAGAATATTATGAGTCATTATATGTCAACAAATTAAGCAATCTGTAAGAAATTGATAAATTCCTAGAAAGATATAAACTGACAAACCCAAGACAGGAAGGAATAGAAAACCAGAACAGATCTATAACCAGCAGAGAAATTGAATCAGTAATCAAAAATCTCCCAACAAACCAGAGTCCAGGCTGCAGGTCTTCTCCGGGGAATTCTACCAAACATTTAAGGAAGAATTAAAGCTTATTCTTCTGAAACTGTTCCAAAAAAATAGAAATGGAAGGAAAACTTCCAAACTCATTCTATGAGGCCAGATACCTTGATCCCCAAACCAGACAAAGACCCTACTAAAAAGGAGAAATACAGACTGATATCCCTGATGAACGCGGATACCAAAATCCTCACCAGGATACTAGCTAGTAGGATCCAACAGTACATTAAAAGGATTATTCAACATGGCCCCATGGGATTTATTCTTGACCTCCAGGGGTGGTTCAACATCTGCAAATCAATCAACATGATAAGTGACATTAATAAAAGAAAGGATAAGAACCATAAGATTCTCTCAATAGATGCAGAAAAAGCATTTGACATAATACAACATCCCTTCTTGATAAAAACCCTCAACAAAGTAGGGATAGAGGGAACATACCTCAACATCATAAAGGCTATATATGAAAGACCCATAGGTAATATTATCCTCAAAGCAGAAAAATAGAGAGCTTTTCCTGTAAAGTCAGGAATATCACGGGGATGTCCACTCTCTCCACTGTTATTCATCATAGTACTTGAGGTCGTAGCCTCAGCAGACAGCAAAAAAGATATAAACGACATTCAAATCAGCAAAGAAGAAGTTAAACTTTCAGTCTTTCAGATGACACGATTTTCTATGTAGAAAACCCAAAAAACTCCACCAAAAAAATTGCTAGAATGGATACAGGAATTCAGCAAAGTTGCAGGATATAAAATCAATGCACAGAAGACTGTTGCATTTGTATACACCAACAGCAGGTAGCAGAAAGAGAACTCAAGGAACTCCCTTTTACAATTGTACCCAAATCCATATGATACCTAGGAAGAAACCTAACCAAAGTGGTAAATGTACTCTGAAACCTTTAGAACACTTATGAAAGAAATTCAGGAAGACACAAAAAGAATGGATAAACATTCCATGCTCATGGATTGGAAGAACAAACATTCTTAAAATGTCTATACTACCCAAGGCAGTCTACACATTCCATGCAATCCCTATCAAAATAACACCAGCATTTTTCACCGAGCTGCAGCAAACAATACTAATATGTGTGTGTAACCAGAAAAGACCCCAAATAGCAAAAAATTGTTGAAATAGAAAACCAAAGCTGTGGCATCAGAATTCCAGACTTCCAGGTGTATTACAAAGCTGTAATCATCAAGACAGTATTGTACTGGCATAAAAACAGACACATAGATCAATGGAACAGAATAGAGAACCCAGAAATGGACTCTCAACTCTATGGTTAACTAATATTTCCAAAGCAAGGAAAGAATATCCAATGGAAAAAAGACATTCTCTTCAACAAATCATGTTGGGAAAATTGGACAGCCACATGCAGAAGAATGAAACCGGACCACTTTCTTACATCATTCCCAAAAATAAACTCAGAATGAATGAAAGACCCAAATATGAGACAGGAATCCATCAAAATCTTAGAGGAGAACACAGACAACAACCTTTTTGAACTTGGCCGCTGCCTTTTCTTGCTAGAGATGTCTCCAGAAGCAAGGGAAACAAAAGCAAAAATAAATTATTGGGACTTCTTCAAGATAAAAAGCTTCTGTATAGTGAAGGAAACAATCAACAGAACTACAAGGCAACCTATGGAATGGGAGAATATATTTGCAAATGACATATTAGATAAAGGGTTAGTAATCAAAATCTATAAAGAACTTATCAATGTGAACACCCAAAAAACAAACAAACAAAAAATCCATTCAAGAAATGGGCAGAAGACATCAACAGACATCTGTACAAAGAAGACGTACAAATGACTAGCAGACACATAAAAAAAATGCTCAATATCACTCATCATCAGTGACATACAAATGAAAACCACAATGAGATATCACCTTACAGGGGTAAGAATGGCTAAAATTAACAAATCAGGGAAAAAATAGGTGTTGGCGAGGATGTGGAGAAAGGGCACCCCTCTTACACTGTTGGTGAGAATGTAAGCTGATGCAGCCACTCTGAAAAACAGGATGGAGTTTCCTCGAAAAGGTAAAACTAATACTATTCTATATCTCAGGAATTGCACTACTAGGTATTTACCCAAAGGATACATAAATACTGATTTGAAGGGACATTGCATCCTGATGTTTATACCAGCATTATCAACAACAGCCAAATTAGGGAAAGAGCCCAAATGTTCATCAGCTGATGAATGGACAGTGACGATGTGGTATGTGTGTGTGTGTATGTGTATATATATATTACTCAGCCATCAGAAAGAATGAAATCTTGCCATTTGATTTGTGATGATGTGGGTTGTGCTAGAGAGTATTATGCTAAGGAAAATAAATCAGTCAGAGAAAGACAAATACCATGGGATTTCACTCATGTGAAGTTTAAGAAATGAAACAGATGAACATAAGGGGGATAATGAGAGAAATAAACTGTAAAACAGGCTCTTAACTATAGGAACAAACTGAGGGTTAATGTAGGGAAGGTGGGCAGGGTAATGGGTTAAATGGGTGGTGGGTATTAAGGAGGGCACTTGTGGTAATGAGCTCTGGGTGTTATATATAAGTGATGAATCACTGAATTCTACTCCTGAAACTAAAACTAAGCTATATGTTAACTAACTGGAATTTAAAAAGGAACTTGATGCAAAAAAAAATTATAATGTTATATACTATGTATTAGAAAATAATTATGTAAAATTAAAAAATCTAATTTGTTTATTTTTGGAAACTAGAAAAAGAAAAAAAAACATATTAAATTCAAAATATGGAAAGCCAAACAAGATGCTGACATACAAGGCTCCCGAACTCCTTTCATCCCATGAACACACCAAATGTACAGTTACACAGGATACAATTCCCTCTAAATGAGATCTGGAACCTAGGTAAACAACTCTTACACATTGGACAAATGTGAAAATACCCACACTGAAATGAGTAGAAAACCTGAGATACATTTTTACCATAAACCCCACCCCAAGCATAATGCCATACAATTGGGAGGGAACTACCAACTCCTAGTTTCTCTATTAAGACCAAAGAATTTGGACCCCACATATAGTGCTACAACCTGTAAAGCTCTCTCCAAAAAGATGGTTTCCCAAACCACTTACCTCTGAAAGCCAGTGAGGCTTGTCCCCACGAGTCTCACAAGTATAGCAAACAAAGAAATAAGCCTTGTGGATATATGAACACTCAACATGGCTTTTTCTCCAGGGCTTTATGCATAGGGAGCAAGTAAAAATCACCTTTCTCCGAGTCTTTCCTTGAATGAAGTTTATATGCATATTTTAAACCTGCCTGAGAATCAGGCTTTTAATTTAGCAAGCAGTATGTATTGAATGTGATTTTCTCCACAGACTGGGAATGCTGGTGAGCAAGACTGCTGCTTTCTCTCTCTAGATTGTTCCAAGTCACAAGTATCTCTCTGGAAGGATCTTGTACACAAGTCTGTGCTTCTGTATTTCCAGCTTCTACCTAAGAGATGGGTCTCACAACTGTCTGACTCTCAGAGACAAAATGGCTTCCATTTACAAATCCATAAGATATAGCAAACAAACAATTATTAACTGGCTATTCCCCCATCCCCAGGACTATGTGCAAAGGAAACAGGCAAAATTACCCATCTTTCAGTCTTTCTTGAAAGAGATTTATCTGCATACTTTAAAAGTGGCTTCCTGTGGGAATAGGCTTCTAATTTAGCAGGCACTTAAGGGATGGCTGCAATCCTCTTGAGCCTTGGGAAGCTGTCAGACACCACTCAAATCTTCTCCCTCCAGCCCTCTGTGATAATAAAACCAAGCCACCAGTATGTAGAAAAATCTTCTACATGCATCTGATGCTCAAGCATTTGCAAGAGACAACCAAGCAATGGGCCCCCACATTGCCTGGCTCTAACAATCAATGGGGCTTGCATTCACAATTCTCACAGAACTGTAGCAAAAAATAAACAGTTCATAATGGGTGCAAGAGAACCCCTTCACTGCCATACATTTGAGCTCAGCAGAGAAAGACTAGGCAAAAATGCCCATCTCCCAGTTTCTTCCAGGACAGTGCTTAAATACATACTTTCCCAACTGCTACCTGAGGGTTCAGCTTCTAGTCAGTCTCAGTCTAGATGTCAGCAGTGACTCTCTCCTTTGGGACACTGACAAGTCTTGGGATACCCTCAAATACTGTGAGTAATAAGAACAAAGAAGACATTTTGGACAGTCACAAATGTTTGAGAGAAAACTAGGATCATGGGCTGGGGTGATCAATGAGGTTCATTTTCTACACAAGATTATTCTGTCAAGACTGAGAGAGGTGGAACTTTTATCCAATATGAAGAAATCACCACAGAGTGTGAAGGAAAATGAAGAAATTGAAGAATATTTTCCAAACAAAACAACGTGAGAAATAGAAAGTATAAACAAGTACCAAAAAGAAATAACAGAGATAATACAATGACTGCATTAAAAAGTTAACAGTTTCAATAGCAGTCTAGATAAAATGGAAGAAAAGTTCTGTTAATTTGAAGACAGAGTGGTAGAATTAATTAAACCAGAGGAGTAAAAACAAAGGAACAAACAAAAATCTATACAAAGAATGAAGATAGCTTAGGGAATTTATAAAACATCACCTTACACCAGTTAGAATGGCAAAAATTAGCAAAACAGGAAACAACAAATGTTGGAGAGAATGTGGAGAAAGGGGAACCCTCTTATACTGTTGGTGGGAATGCAAGCTGGTATAGCCCCTCTGGAAAACAGTATGGAGGTTCCTCAAGATGTTAAAAATAGAGCTACCCTATGGCCCAGCAGCTGCACTGTATTTACCCCAAAGATACAGATGAAGTGAAAAGAAGGGGCACATGCACCCCAATGTTC
>NC_138385.1:64776708-64781708 GCF_054177405.1 Leptonychotes weddellii
AAAAAAAAAAAGAAAACTTGCAGGCCAAAAAGGAGGGAATGATGAACTTAATATGGTGAAAGAAAAAAAAAAAAGCCAAACAGTAATACTCTACTCAGCAAACTTATCCTTCAGAATTCAAGGTAATATAAAGAGTTTTTCAGACAAACAAAAGCTGAAGGAGTGTATCACCAGTGGACTTAGGCTTTATAAGAAATGTCAAAGGTAGTTCTTCAAGCTGAAAAAAAAGGACACTACCTAGTAAGAGAAAAATATATATAAGCATAAAACCCACTGGTAAAAGTAGATCTATATTTAAAAATCAGAATGCACTAATATTATAGTGGCAGTGAGTAAATCATATATAGTTCTAACATGAAATTTAAAAGTATTAAAAATAACTAGAATTAGTATATACAATATAAAAGGATTCAAAGTGTCAAAAATGCAAAATGTTGGTGTGGGGGATCTTTTCTCTGTATTCAAAGTAGTTATAAGCACCCCAACATTATATATAATGTTTTATGTAAGCCTCATCATAAGCACAAAACAAAAGCCTATTGTAGATACACAAAAGACAGACGTAAAGGAATATAAGCATAACTTTACATTAAATCATCAAATCACAAAGAAGAGAGCAAGAAAGTGAGAAATAGCAAAAGAATTATAATACATCTAGAAAAGAATTAACTAAATGGCAATAGTAAGTCCATACCTATCAATAATAATGTTACATGTAAATGGACTAAATTCTCCAATGTAAAGACATAGAATGGTTGAATGAATTAAAAAAAAAAAGCATTTGCTTTAGAGTCTCACATCAGCTTTGAGTACACACATAGACTGAAAGTAAGGGGATGGAAAAAATAAATTCCATGCAAATGAAAAAAAAAAAAGAAATCAGAGGTACCTACACCTATATCAGACAAAATAAACTTTAAGATGGTATTAATAGACAAAGAAAGCCATAATATAATGATAAAGAGGCCAATTTCTTAAGAGGACAATTCTAAATATTTATGCACCCAAATAAGATCACTTAAATATATGAAGCAAATATTAACAGATCTGAAAAGGAGAGATAGACAACAATATAATAATAACAAGGGGCTTCAATATCCCACTTTCAACAATGGATAGGTCGTCATATAGAAAATCAGTAAGAATTGATCTTCTGGGGAAGATGGTGAAGTAGGAAGATCCTAAGCTCACCTCTTCCCATAGATATAACTAGATAACACCTGCATCAGTGTAAATAACTCAGAAAATGACCTAAAGACTGGGAGAACAGATTCTTCACAGCTTAATGTAGAGAAGAGACCATATTAAAGATGGTAGGAGGGGCAGACTTAGGGCTGGGAGCTAAATGGAACTACAGTACTTTTTGCAGGAGGGAGGGACATGGAAAGCACTAGTGGTGGGGGGAAAACAGATCTTCACCCCAGGCACCCCTGGCACAGGGAAACTGCACGAGAAGACAAATCCCCATAACATTTGGCTCTGAAAACCAGAGGGGCTGAATTTCCTGAGTTCATGTAATCAGTTGGGCTTAACACCTGGAACTTTTAGAAAACAGTTGGTTCATTCTTCTGATTCATGAGCATGGAATGTTTTTCCATCTCCTTGTGTCTTCTTCAATTTCCTTCATAAGTGTTCTGTAGTTTCTAGAGTATAGATCCTTTACCTCTTTGGTTAGGTTTAGTCCAAGGTGTCTTAAGGTTTTTGGTGCTATTGTAAATGGAATGATTTCCCTAATTTCTCTTTCTACAGTTACATTGTTAGTGTATAGGAAATCAAAGATTTCTGTGCACTGATTTTATATCCTGCCACATTACTGAATTGCTGTATGAGATCTAGTAATTTGGGGGTGGAGTCTTTTTGGTTTTCCACATAAGGTATCATGTCATCTTCGAAAAGAGAGAGTTTGACTTCTTCTTTGCCAATTTGAATACATTTTATTTCTTTTTGTTGTCTGATTGCTGTTGCTAGGACTTCTAGTACTATGTTGAACAATAGTCGCCAGAGTGGGCATCCTTGACGTGTTCCTGATCTGAAGGGAAAGGCTCTCAGCTTTTCCCCATTGAGGATGATATTCACTGTGGGCTTTTCATAGATGGATTTTATGAACTTGAGGAATGTTCCCTCTATCCCTATACTCTGAAGAGTTTTAATCAGGAAAGGATGTTGTATTTTGTCAAATGCTTTTTCTGCATCAATTGAGAGGACCATATGGTTCTTGTCTCTTCTCTTATTAATGTGTTCTATCACACTGATTGATTTGAAAATGGTGAACCATTCTTGCATCACAGGGATAAATCCCACCTGGTCGTGATGGATAATCATTTTAATGTACTGTTGGATCCTACTAGCTAGGATCTTGTTGAGAATTTTGGAATCCATATTCATCAGGGATATTGGTCTGATATCCTTTTTGATGGGGTCTTTGCCTCTTATGGGGATCAAGGAAATGCTGGCCTCATAGAATGACTCTGGAAGCTTTCCTTCTGTTTCTATTTTTTGAAACAGGTTCAGGAGAATGGGTATTATTTCTTCTTTGAATGTTTAGTAGAATTCCCCAGGGAATCCATCAGGCCCTGGACTCTTGTTTTCTGGGAGTTTTTAATCACTGCTTCAATCTCATTACTGGTTATTGGTCTATTCAGGCTGTCAATTTCTTCCTGTTTCAGTCTTGGCAGTTTTTAGTTTCCCAGAATGCATCCATTTCTTCCAGATTGCTTAATTTATTGGCATAGAGTTGTTGATAATAATTTCTAATAGTTGTTTCTATTTCCTTGGTGTTAGTCATGATCTCTCCCCTTTCATTCATAATTTATTAATTTGGGTCCTTTCTCTTTTCTTTTGGATAAGTCTGGCCAATGGTTTATCGATCTTATTAATTCTTTCAAAGAACCAGCTTCTAGTTTCATTGATCTGCTCTACTGTATTTCTGGTTTTCTAATTCATTGATCTCTGCTGTAATCTTCTTTTTTTCTCTTATGCGTGGCTTAGTCTTTATTTGTTGTTCTTTCTACAGTCCTTTAAGGTGTAAAATTATCTGGTGAATTCAGGATTTTTCTGTTTTTTGAGTGAGGCTTGGATGGCTATGTATTTCCCCTTTAGGACCGCCTTTTGCAGTATCCCATAGGTATTGGACCAATGTGTTTTCATTCTCATTGGTTCCCATGAATTGATTGAGTTCATTTTTTGACTTTTTTATTAACATATAATGTATTATTTGTTTCAGGGGTACAGGTCTGTGATTCATCAGTCTTACACAATTCACAGCGCTCACCATAATACATACCCTCCCCAGTGTCCATCACCCAGCCACCCCATCCCTCCCACTGCGCTCCACTCCAGGAACCCTCAGTTTGTTTCCTGAGATAAGAGTCTCTTATGGTTTGTCTCTCCCTCTGGTTTTGACATGTTTCATTTTACCCTCCCTTCCCCTATGATCCTGTCTTGTTTCTCAAATTCCACATATCAGTGAGATCATATGATACTTGTCTCTCTCTGATTGACTTAATTCGCTTAGCATAATACCCTGTAGTTCTATCCACTTCATTGCAAATGGCAAGATTTCATTTTTTGGTTGCTGTATAATATTCCATTGAATATCTATACCCCATCTTCTTTATCCATTCATCTGTTGATGAACATCTAGCCTCTTTCCATAGTTTAGCTATTGTGGACATTGCTGTTATAAACACTGGGGTGCACGTGCCCCTTCGGATCACTACATTTGTATCCATGGGGTAAATACTCAGTAGAGCAATTGCTGGGCCATAGAGTAGCTCTATTTTCAACTTTTTGAGGAACTTGCATATTGTTTTCCAGAGTGGCTGCACCAGCTTGCATTCTCACCAACAGTGTAGGAGGGTTCCCCTTTCTCCACATCCTCGCCAACATCTGTAATTTCCTGAATTGTTAATTTTAGCCATTCTGACTTGTGTGAGATGGTATCTCATTGAGATTTCAATTTGGATTTCCCTGATGACGAATGATGTTGAGCACTTTTTCATGTGTCTGTTGGCCATTTGGATGTCTTCTTTGCAGAAATGTCTGTTCATGTTTTCTGCCCATTTCTTGATTGGATTATTTGTACTTTGGGTTTGATAAGTTCTTTATAGAGTTTGGATACTAACCCTTTATCTGATATATCATTTGCAAATATCTTCTCCCATTCTGTCAGTTGTCTTTTGGTTCTGCTAACTGTTTCCTTTGCTGGGCAAAAGATTTTGTCTTGATGAAGTCCCAATAATTCATTTTTGCCCTTGCTTCCCTTGCCTTTGGCGATGTTTATTGGAAGAATTTGCTGCGGCTGAGGTCGAAGAGGTTCCTGCCGTGTTCTCCTGAAGGATTTTGATGGATTCCCATTTCACATTTAGGTCTTTCATCCATGTTGAGTCTATTTTTGTGTGTGGTGTAAGGAAATGGTCATTTCATTCTTCTGCATATTGCTGTCCAATTCTCCCAACACAATTTGTTGAAGAGACTGTCTTTTCCAGTGGAGATTCTTTCCTACTATGTCGATGATTAGTTGATCATAGAGTTGAGGGTCCATTTCTGGGCTCTCTGTTCTGTTCCATTGATTTATGTGTCTGTTTTTGTGCCAGTAACATACTTTCTTGATGATTACAGATTTTTGATAGTGCTTGATGTCTGGAATTATGATGCCACCAGCTTTGCTTTTCTTTATAAATATTCCTCTGGCTACTCAGGGTCTTTTCTGGTTCTGTGCAAATTTTAAATTTGTTCCATTTCTTTGAAAAAAGTTGATGCTATTTTTTTAAATTTTTTATTGTTATATTAATCACTATACATTACATCATTAGTTTTAGATGTAGTGCTCCATGATTCATTGTTTGTGCATAACACCCAGTGCTCCATGCAGAACATGCCCTCTTTAATACCCATCACCAGGCTAACCCATCCTCCTACCCCCCCTCCCCTCTAGAACCCTCAGTTTGTTTTTCAGAGTCCATCGTCTCTCATGGTTCGTCTCCCCCTCTGATTCCCCC
>NC_138385.1:64781808-64797649 GCF_054177405.1 Leptonychotes weddellii
TTCCTCATATCAGTGAGGTCATATGATACATGTCTTTCTCTGTTTGACTTATTTTGCTCAGCATAATACCCTCCAGTTTCATCCACGTCATTGCAAATGGCAAGATCTCATTCCTTTTGATGGCTGCATAATATTCCATTGTATATATATACCTCATCTTCTTTATCCATTCATCTGTCGATGGACATCTTGGCTCTTTCCACAGTTTGGCTATTGTGGACATTGCTGCTATAAACATCGGGGTGCATGTACCCCTTCAGATCCCTACATTTGTATCTTTGGGGTAAATACCCAGTAGTGCAATTGCTGGATCATATGGTAGCTATATTTTAAAAGTTGATGCTATTCTGATCGGGATTGCATTAAATGTGTAGATTCCTCTAGGTAGCATAGACATTTTTACAGTATTTGTTCTTCCAATCCATGAGCCTGGAACGTTTTTCCATTTCTTTGTGTCTTCCTCTATTTCTTTCAGGAGTATTCTATAGTTTTCTGAGTATAGATTCTTTGCCTCTTTGGTTAGATTTGTTCCTAGGTATCTTATGGTTTTGGGTGCAATTGTAAATGGGATCAACTCCTTAATTTCTCTTTTTTCAGTCTTGTCATTGGTGTATAGAAATGCACCTGATTTCTGCATTGATTTTATATCCTGCCACCTTACTAAATTCCTGTATGAGTTCTAGCAGTTTGGGGGTGGAGTCTTTTGGGTTTTCCACATAAAGTATCATATCATCTGCAAAGAGTGAGAGTTTGACTTTTTCTTTGCCGATTCAGATGCCTTTTATTTCTTTTTGTTGTCTGATTGCTGAGGCTAGGACTTCTAGTACTATGTTAAGAAGTAGTGGTGATAGTGGACATACCTGCCGTGTTCCTGACCTTAGGGAAAAGCTCTCAGTTTTTCCCACTGAAAATGATATTTGCTGTGGATTTTTCATTGATGGCTTTTGTGATATTGAGGTATGTACCCCCTATCCATACACTCTACAGAGTTTTAATCAAGAAAGGATGCTGTACTTTTTCAAATGCTTTTTCTGCATCTACTGAGAGGATCATGTGGTTCTTGTTCTTTTATTAATGGATTGTATCACATTGATTGATTTGCAGATGTTAAACCAGCCTTGTAGCCTAGGATTAAATCCCACTTGGTCATGGTGAATAATCCTTTTAATGTATTGTTGGATCCTACTGGCTAGTATTTTGGTGAGAATTTGTACATCCATGTACATCAGGGATATTGGTCTGTAATTCTTTTTGATGGGGTCTTTGGTTTTGGGATCAAGGTAATGCTGGCCTCAAAAATGAGTTTGGAAGTTTTCCTTCCATTTCTATTTTTTGGAACAGTTTCAAAAGAATAGGTATTAATTCTTCTTTAAATCTTTGGCAGAATTCCCCTGGGAAGCCATCTGGCCCTGGGATCTTGTTTCTTGGGAGATTTTTAATTACTGCTTCAATTTCCTTAGTGGTTATGGGTCTCCTCAGGTTTTCTATTTCTTCCTGGTTCAGTTTTGGTAGTTGATACATCTCTAAGAATGCATCCATTTCTTCCTGATTATCTAATTTGCTGGCTCATTATATGTTCTTATACTTGTTTGTATGTCTTGTGATCTCTCCTATTTCATTCATGATTTTATTTATTTGGGTCCTTTTTCTGTTTGATAAGTCTGGCCAGGGGTTTATCAATCTTATTAATTCTTTCAATGAACCAGCTACTAGTTTTGTTGATCTGTTCTACTGTTCTTTTGGTTTCTATTTCATTGTTTTCTGCTCTGATCTTTATTATTTCTCTTGTCCTGCTGGGTTTAGGCCTTATTTGCTGTTCTTTCTCCAGCTCCTTTAGGTGTAGGGATAGGTTGTGTATTTGAGACCTTTCTTGTTTCTTGAGAAAGGCTTGTATTGCTATATCCTTTCCTGTTAGGACCACCTTTGCTGCATCCCAAAGATTTTGAATAGTTGTGTTTTCATTTTCTTTTGCTTCCATGAATTTTAAAAATTCTTCTTTAATTTCCTGGTGGACCATTCATTCTTTAGTAGGATGCTCTTTAGCCTCCATGTATTTGAGTTCTTTCTGATTTTCCTCTTGTGATGGAGTTGTAGTTTCAAACCATTGTGGTCTGAATATATGCAGGGAATGATCCCAAACTTTTGGTACCAGTTGAGACTTGATTTGTGACCTAGCATGTGATCTATTGTGATCCTAGAATATTATATGGGCACTAGAGAAGAATGTGTATTCTGTTGTTTTGGGATGGAATCTTCTGAATATATTTGTGAAGTCCATCTCGTCCAGTGTGTCATTTAAAGCCTTTATTTCCTTGTTGATCTTTTGCTTAGATGGTCTGTCCATTTCAGTGAGGGGGGTGTTAAAATCTCCTACTATTATTGTATTATTTGTGATGTGTTTCTTTGATTTTGTTATTAATTGGCTTATATAATTGTCTGCTCCCATGTTAGGGGCATAGATATTTACAATTGTTAGGTCTTCTTGTTGGATAGACCCTTTAAGTAGGATGTTGTGCCCTTCCTCATCTCTTATTATAGTCTTTTCTTTAAAATCTAATTTGTCTGATATATGGGTTGCCACCCCAGCTTTCTTTTGATGTCCATGAGCATGGTAAATTGTTTTCCACCTCCTCACGTTCAATCTGGAGGTGTCTTTGGGTCTAAAATGAGTCTCTTGGAAACAACATATCAATGGGTCTTGTTTTTTTATCCAATCTGATAGGCTGTGTCTTTTGATTGGGGCATTTAGCCCATTTACATTCAGGGTAACTATTCAAACATATGAAATTAGTGCCATTGTCTTGCCTGTAAGGTGACTGTTACTGTATATTGTCTGTGTTCCTTTCTGGTCTATTTTACTTTTAGGCTCTTTCCTTCCTTTCAGGACCCCTCTCAATATTTCTTGTAGGGCTGGTTTGGTGTTTGCAAATTCTTTTAGTTTTTGTTTGTCATGGAATATTTTTATCTCTCTTTCTATTTTCAGTGACAGCCTAGCTGGATATAGTATTCTTGGCTGCATATTTTTCTTGTTTAGTGCTCTAAATATATAATGCCAGTCCTTTCTGGACTGTGAGGTCTCTGTGGATAGGTCAGCTGCCAGTCTAATGTTTCTACCATTGTAGATTACAGACCTCTTGTCCTTAGCTGCTTTCAGGATTTTCTCTTTGTATCTGAGACTTGTGAGTTTTACTATTAGATGTTGGGGTGTTGACCTATTTTTATTGATGTTGAGGGGGGATCTCTGTGCCTCGTGGATTTTGATGCCTGTTTCCTTCCCCAAATTAGGGAAGTTCTGTGCTATAATTTGCTCCAATATACCTTCTGCCCTTCTCTCTCTTTCTTCTTCTTTTGGGATCCCAATTATTCTAATATTGTTTTGTCTTATGGTATCACTTATCTCTCCAATTCTGCCCTCCTGATCCAGTAGTTGTTTATCTCTCATTTTCTCAGCTTCTTTATTCTCCACCATTTGGTCGTCTATATCATTAATTCTCTCTTCTGCCTCATTAATCCTAGAAGTTAGAGTCCATTTTTTATTGCACCTCATTAATAGCCTTTTTGATTTCGACTTGGTTAGATTTTAGTTCCTTTTTTCTCCAGAAATGGATTCTCTAGTATCTTCGATACTTTTTTTTACAAGCCCAGCTGGTATCTTTATAATGGTCATTCTGAACTCTATTTCCGATATCTTTCTAATGTCTGTATTGATTAGGTCCCTGGCACTCGGTACTGCCTCTTGTTCTTTTTTTTGAGATGCATTTTTCCGTGTTATCATTTTGACCAGAGGAGAATAGATGAATGAGAGAACAAAATGCTAAAAGGATAAAAACAAACCCAGAAAAATATATATTAAAGAAATCAGAAGAGACCCAAAACTTCTAGAAATTGGTCACTTTTCTGTTCATAGAACAGTGGCTATTCTTTTCTTCCATCTCCTATTGAGTTTGTACGTATTCTGAATGGTTTGATAATTATCTAGCTGAATTCCTGGGACCAGATGAAATTTCGGACTCCTAATCCTCTGCCATCTTGCTCCTCCTGAATTATTTAAGTTCTTCTTTGATTTCCTCATTGACACATTCTATTTTTTTAAATTTTATTTTATTACGTTAGTCACCATACAATACATCATTTGTTTTTGATGTGGTGATCCACGATTCATTGTTTTTGTATAACACCCAGTGCTCTATACAATATGTTCCCTCCTTAATTCCCATCACCAGTCTAATCCATCCCCCATCCCACTCCACTTTGAAACCCTCAGTTTGTGTCCCAGGTCCAGTCTTTCATGGTTCATATCTCCCTCTGATTCCCCCCTCTTCATTTTTCCCTTCCGTCTCTTAATGTCTTCCATGCTATTCCTTATGTTCCACAAATAAGTGAAACCATATGATAATTGACTTTCTCGGCTTGATTTATTTCAGTTAGCATAATCTCCTCCAGTCCCATCCATGTTGATGTAAAAGTTGGGTATTCATCCTTTCTGATGGCTGAGTAATATTCCATTGTATATATGGACCACATCCTCTTTATCCATTTATCTGTTGAAGGGCATCTCGGCTCTTTCCACAGTTTGGCTATTGCGGACATGGCTGCTATGAACATTGGGGTGCATATAGCCCTTCTTTTCACTACATCTGTGTCTTTGGGGTAAACACCCAGGAGTGCAATTGCTGGGTCATAGGGTAGCTCTATTTTTAATTTTTTGAGGCACATCCACACTTTTCCGAAGTGGCTGTACCAACTTGCATTCCCACCAAGAGTGTAAGAGGGTTCCCCTTTCTCCACAATCTCTACATTTGTTGTTTCATGCCTTGTCCATTTTTGCCATTCTAACTAGTGTAAGTTGGTATCTCAATGTGGTTTTGATTTGAATTTCCCTGATGGCTAATGATGATGAACTTTTTTTCATGTGTCTGTTAGCAATTTGTATGTCTTCTTTGGAGAAGTGTCTGTTCATGTCTTCTGCCCATTTTTTGACTTGATTATTTGTTTTTGGGGTGTTGAGTTTGAGTTCTTTATAGATCTTGGATACCAGCCCTTTATCTATAGTTTCATTTGCAAATATCTTCTCCCATTCTGTGGGCTGCCTCTTTGATTTGTTTTCTGTTTCCTTTGCTGTGCAGAAGCTTTTGATCTTGATGGAGTCCCAAAAGTTCATTTTTGCTTTTGTTTCACTAGGTTTTGGACATGTATCTTGAAAGAAGTTGCTGTGCCCAATGTCAAAGAGGTTACTGCCTATGTTCTCCTCTAGGATTTTGATGGATTCCTGTCTCACGTTGAGGTCTTTCATCCATTTTGAGTTTATCTTTGTGTATGGTGTCACAGAATGGTGGAGTTTCATTCTTCTATATATAGCTGTCCATTTCTCCCAGCACCATTTATTAAAGAGATGTTCTTCCATTGCATGCTTTTTCCTGCTTTGTCAAAGATTATTTGACCATAGGGTTGAGGGCCCATATCTGGGCACTCTATTCTGTTTCATTGGACTTTATGTCTGTTTTTGTGTCAGCACCATGTTGTCTTGGTGATCACTGCGTTGTAATGTAGCTTCAAATTGGGCAAGGTGATGCCCCGGCTTTGTTTTTCTTTTTCAACATTTCCTTGGTGATTTGGGGTCTTTTCTGATTCCATAGAAATTTTAGGATTGTTTGTTCCTGCACTTTGAAAAAAGTCATGGAATTTTAATCGGGATGGCACTGAAGTTATAGACTGCTCTGGGTAGCATAGACATTTTATCATTGTTTATTCTTCTAATCCATGAGCATGGAATATTTTTCCATCTTTTTGTGTCTTCTTAAATTCCTTTCATGACTGTTTTGTAGTTCCTAGAGTATAGATCCTTTACCTCTTTGGTTAGGTTTATTCTGAAGTATCTTATGGTTTTTGGTGCTACTGTAAATGGAATCGTTTCTCTAATTTCTCTTTCTACAGTTGCATTGTTAGTGTATAAGAGAGCAACTGATTTCTGTGCATTGATTTTGTATCCTGCCACATTACTGAATTGCTGGATGAGTTCTAGTAATTTGGGGGTGGAGTCTTTTCAGTTTTCCACATAAAGTATCATGTCATCTTCGAAAAGAGAGAGTTTGACTTCTTCTTTGCCAATTTGAATATGTTTTATTTCTTTTTGTTGTCTGATTGCTCTGGCTTGGACTTCTAGTACTATGTTGAACAATAGTGGCGAGAGTGCGCATCCTTGATGTGTTCCTGATCTTAAGGGAAAGGCTCTCAGCTTTTCCCCATTGAGGATGATATTCACTGTGGGTTTTTCATAGATGAATTTTACGAACTTGAGGAATGTTTCCTCTATCCCTATACTTGAAGAGTTTTAATCAGGAAAGGATGCTGTATTTTGTCAAATGCTTTTTCTGCATCAGTTGTGAGAACCATATGATTCTTCTTTCTCCTCTTATTAATGTGTTCTATCACAATGATTGATTTGCAAATGTTGAACCACCCTCGCTTCCCAGGGATAAATCCCACTTGGTTGTGGTGGATGATCCTTTTAATGTATTGTTGAATCCCATTACCTTGCATTTTGGTGAGGATTTTGGAATCTATATTCATTAGGGTTATCAGTCTGAAATTTCATTTTTGATGGGGTCTTTTCTTGGTGTGAGGATCAAGGTAATGCTGGCCTCATAGAATGAGTCTGTAAGCTTTCCTTCTGTTTCTATTTTTTGAAACATCTTCAGTATAATAGGTATTATTTCTTCTTTGAATGTTTGGTAGAATTCCCCAGGGAATCCATCAGGCTCTGGACTCTTGGTTTTTGGGAGGTTTTTGATCACTGCTTCAATCTCGTTATTGATTACTGTCCTATACAGGTTGTCAATTTCTTCCTGTTTCAATCTTGGCACCTTATAGGTTTCCACGAAGGCATCCATTTCATCCAGATTGCTCAGCTTATTGGCACATAGTTGTTGATAATAATCTCTAATAATTGTTTCTATTTGGTGTTAGTCATGATCTCTCCCCTTTCATTCATAATTCTATTAATTTGGGTCCTTTCTCTTTCTTTTGGAAATGTTTCACCACTGGTTTATCGATCTTATTAAATCTTTCAAAGAACCAGCTTCTGGTTTTCTTGATCTGATCTACTGTGTTTCTGGTTTCTAATTCATTGATCTCTGCTCTAATCTTAATTATTTCTCTCCTAATGTGTCGCTTGGACATCCTTTGTTGCTTTCTCTCTAGTTCTTTAAGGTGTAAAGTTGGTGAATTCGGGATTTTTCTATTTTTTTGTGTGAGGCTTGGATGGCTATGTATTTCCCTCTTAGGACCGCCTTAGCAGTATCCCATAGGTTTTGGCCCGATGTGTTTTCGTTCTCATTGGTTTCCATGAATTGTTTAAGTTCTTCATTGATTTCCTGGTTGACCCAAACTTTCTTGAGCAGAGTGGTCTTTAGCTTCCAAGTGTTTGAATTTCTTCCAAACTTTTTCTTGTGATTGAATTCCAGTTTTAAAGCATTGTTTTCTGAGAATATGCAGGAAATAATCTCAATCTTTTGTTATCAGTTGAGACCTGATTTGTGACCCAGTATGTAGTCTATTTTGGAGAAAGGTCCATGTGTGCTCGAGAAGAATGAGTATTCTGTTGTTTTAGGGTGGAATGTTCTGTAAATATCTATGAGGTCCATCAGGTCCAGTGTGACATTCAAAGTTCTTGTTTCTTTGTTGATTTTCTGCTTAGGTGATATGTCTATTGCTGAGAGTGGCGTATTGAGGTATCCTGCAATTAATGTATTATTATCAATGTAATACTTTATTTTGGTGAACAGTTGGCTTATGTAGATGGCTTCTCCCATGTTGAGGATGTGGATATTTACAATTGTTAGATCTTCTTGTTGGATAGACCCTTTAAGAATTTTATAGTGTCAGGGCGCCTGGGTGGCTCAGTTGGTTGGGCGACTGCCTTCGGCTCAGGTCATGATCCTGGAGTCCAGGGATCGAGTCCCGCATCGGGCTCCCTGCTCGGCAGGGAGTCTGCTTCTCCCTCTGGCCCTCCTCCCTCTCATGTTCTTTCTCACTCTCTCTCTCTCAAATAAATAAATAAAATCTTTAAAAAAAAAAAGAATTTTATAGTGTCCTCCTGTGTCTCTAACTACAGTCTTTAGTTTAAAATCTAATTTGTCTGATATAAGAATTGCTACTCCAGCTTTCTTTTGAGGTCCGTGGTCAGGGAAGATGGAACCCAATCCCTTCACTTTCAGTCCAGATGTATCTTTAGGTTCAAAATGAGTCTGTTGTAGACAGCATATGTTTGGGTCCTGTCTTTTTATCCAATCTGCAACCCTGTGCTATTTTATGGAAGCATTTAGGCCGTTCACATTGAGAATGATTATTGAAAGATATGAATTTATTGTCATCATGTTTCCTGTGAAGACCTTGTTTTTATAGATTGTCCCTGTAAATTTCTGTTTTATATCACTCTTGGGGTCTTTCTCCTTTTATAGAATCCCCCTTAATATTTCTTGCAGGGCCAGCTTAGTGGTCACATATTCTTTCAATTTCTGCCGGTTTTAGCAATGACGCTTCTGTAGTGGTATCATGCAAGATTCCCAATTTCTGCCGGTCTTGGAAGCTCTGCATCTCTCCATCCATTCTAAATGACAGCCTTGCCGGATAAAGTATTCTGGGTTGCAAGCTCTCGTTTAGTACCCTGAATATGTCTTGCCAGGCCTTTTTGGTTTGCCAGGTCTCTGTGGATAGGTCTGACGTTATTCTGATGTTCCTCCCTCTGTACGAATCTCTTCCCCCTACCTGCCCTTAAGATGGTTTCCTTGGTTCTAAGATTTGTGAGTTTTACTATTACATGCTGCAGTGTTGGTTTGTTTTCCTTCATCTTGGGAGGGGTCTCTGCTTCTAGGACACAAATGTTTGTTTCATTTCCTAGATTAGGGAAGTTCTCAGCTACGATTTGCTCAAATACATCTTCTAGTCCCCTCTCTCTCTCCATCCTCTCTGGGATTCCAATAGTTCTGACATTGGAACTCTTCATGGTGTCATTTATTTCTCTGATTCTGTTTTCATGGACTTTGAGTTGTTTTTCCCTGGCCTCCTCTTTTCCCTTTTTATCTATTAAATGGTCTTCCAGGTCACTAATTTGTCCTTTTGCCTCACTTACCCTAGCCGTTAGATAATCTAGATTAGTTTGGATATCATTGATAGCATTTTTAAGTTCTGCCATTTCAGCTTTCATTTCTGCCCTTAGAGACTCTATGTTGCCATTAATCGATTTCTCCATTCTAGGTATTGTCTTCACAATTGCTACCCTGAATTCCATCTTGACATCTTGGTTATATCTGAATCCATTTGTAAATCTGTGGCATTATTCATAATTTCTGAGTTTTATTTTGGGAGTTCCTCCTCCTAGTCATTCTGTTGATGGGTGGTTGAGGGAATGTATAGAGTCTTAATTATTGACCAGAGCCCGAGTAAGATGCATCTGTTTTATAGGGACCTTAGGGTTGTTGGCCTCTTGTTTTCCCAGCCTGTCTTCTGGGGGAGTGGTCTGCCTTGCTTTTATTCCTGCAACCCTTTTTGGGCATATTTGCCCTGAGCCCTGTGGCAGGGGATGGGCTCAGTGAAAACCGGTCTTTTGGGGCTTTTGTTTTCTGGCGGCTTTCTCAGGGAGCTTTCCACATCTCTTCCAAGATTCAGAGCAGAAGAGACCGTTTCCAACCCTCTTCTTCAGATCAGAGAGATCACAGTCTGTTCTTCAGTAAGCTCTCTAGGCTACACTAACTCTGTTTCTGTCTGTGCTGCTATAAATTGCAGCATCCTGGGATGAGCGCCCCTCAGCAACATTCCCAGTCCTCGCCTCCAGGTGGGGGCACTTCTCTGCTCTTTGTGCTTCTAAAACTGCAAGACACCCCCAGTTCATACACAGGGCCCCGCCGCTCCAGTTTTCCATCCGGGGGCTGCCCTAATGTCCTTTCCCCGCAGCTACTGGTCTGCCAGTCTGTGCCCCATCCCCAGTGTAGGAGGCTATTGCTCACTTACTGTGTAGGATCCCCATGGCCAGTCTCCCTCCTGCTGCCATTTATCCTCCAATATCTTCCTGCAGAATCACAGCTCCCTGCTTTGTACCTCTAAACCAACTGACTGTGATATTCTGTTTGTAGAGATCCAGATCTATCTTCTTACATCTCAGGCTGATTTTGTGGGTGTTCAGATTGGTCTGGTAGCTATCCAGCTCAATTCCAGGGACCAGTTGGAATAGGGTCCCCTATTCCTCTGCCATCTTTTCTTCCTCAGATCAGACGCAAACATTCTTAAGCAGGATGGTTTTCATCTTCAAGTGTTCGTATTTCTTCCAAATTTTTTCTTGTGATTGAGTTCCAGTTTCAAAGCATTGTGTTCTGAGAATATGCAAGAAATAATCTGAGTCTTTTGGTACCAGTTGAGACCTGATTTGTGACTCAGTATGTGGTCTATTCTGGAGAAATTTCCATGTGCATTCGAGAATAATGAGTATTCTGTTGTTTTAGGGTGGAATGTTCTGTATATATCTATGAGGTCCATCTGGTCTAGGCTGTCATTCAACATTCTTGTTTCATTGTTGATTTTCTGCTTCGATGATCTGTCTATTGTTGAGAATGGAGTGTTAAGGTCTCTTCTTATTAGCTTATTATTATCAATATGTCTCTATTTTGGTTAACAGTTGGCTTATGTAGTTGGCTACTCCCATGTTGGGGGCATAGACAATTACAATTGTTAGATCTTCTTGTTGAAGGGACCCTTTAAGCATGATATAGTGCTCATGGATCAGAAGAATAAACATTGTTAAAATGTCTCTGCTGCGCAGAGAAATTTATACTTTCAACAGCATCCCTATCAAAATACAAATGGCATTTTTCAAAGTGCCAGAACAAACAATACTAAAATTTGTACTGAACCAGAAAAGACCCCAAATCGCCAAGGAAATGTTGAAAAAGAAAAACAAAGGTGGGCACCACATTGCCTTATTTCAAGCTGTATTACAAATCTGTGATCACCAAGACAGCATGGTACAGGCAATAAAACAGACATATAGATCAATGGAACAGAATAGAGAGCCCAGATATGGACCCTCAACTCTATAGTCAACTAATCTTTGACCAATCAGGAAAAAATATCCAATGGAAAGAAGACAGTCTCTTCAATAAATGGTGCTGGGAATATTTTACAGCTATATACAGAAGAATGATACTCGACCATTCTCTTATACCTTACATAAAGATAAACTCTAAATGTATGAAAGACCTCAATGTGAGACAAGAATCCATCAGAATCCTAGAGGAGAACATAGGCAGTAACCTTTTCGACATCAGCCACAGGAACTTCTTTCAATCTACATCTCCAATGGCAAGGGAAACCAAAGCAAAAATCAACTTTTGGGACTTCATCAATATAAAAAGGTTCTGCACAACAAAGGAAAAGGTCAACAAAAGAAAGAGATAATCCACGGAATGGGAGAAGATATTTGCATAGACACTACAGATAAAGGGCTGGTATCCAAGATCTATAAAGAAGTTCTCAAACTCAACACCCAAAAAACAAATATTCAAGTCAAAAAATGGGCAGAAGACATGAAAAGACACTTCTGCAAAGAAGACATAGAAATGTGTAACAGACACATGAAAAAATGTTCATCATCATTAGCCATCACGGAATTTCAAATCAAAACCACATTGAGATACCACCTTACACCAGTTAGAATGGCAAAAATTGACAAGGCAAGAAAGAGCAAATTTTGGATAAGTTGTAGAGAAAGGAGAGCCCTCTTACACTTTTGGTGTGAATGCAAGTTGCTATAGCCACTTTGGAAAATAGTCTGGAGTTTCCTAAAAAAGTTAAAAATAGAACTACCCTATGACACAACAATTGCACTACTTGGTATTTACCCCAAAGATACAGATATAGTGAAAAGAGCGGCCATATGCAGCCCAATGTTCATAGCAGCAGTGTCCGTAATATCCAAACTGTGGAAGGAACCTAGATGTCCTTCAACAGATGAATGGATAAAGAAGATGTTGTCCTTATATACAATGGAATATTACTCAGCCATCAGAAAGGATGAATAACCAGCATTTGCATCAACATGGATGGAACTCGAGGAGATTATGCTAAGTGAAATAAGTCAAGCAGAGAAAGTCAATTATCATATGGTTTCTCTTATTTGTGGAACATAAGGAATAGCATGGAGGACATTAGGAGAAGGAAGGGTAAAATGAAGGGGGTGGAAATCAGAGGGGAAGATGAACTATGAGAGACTACATACTCTGGGATTCAAACTGAGGGTTTTAGAGGGGAGGGGGTGGGGGGATGGGTGAGCCCCTTGATGGGTATTAAGGAGCTCACTTTTTGAATGGCGCACTGGGTGTTATATGCAAACAATGAATCATGGAACACTCCATCAAAAACTATTGATGTATTGTATGGTAACTAACAGAACATAATAAAAAAAATCAGTGGGTTCAGCTCTGGGAGAGCCAGAAGTTGGAGGGGAAACTGAGTTCCCACCCTTAAAGTTAGCACATATACACATACATACACACGCATGCATGCACACACACACACCAAACAGCCTAATGGAGATACAGCATAGAAACAGCACTTTGAAAAATGTCTGGGGTATACTGGAGGGAGATTTGTTTCTAAAATCAGAGCCTATGGGGGAGGGACAGGGATCCTTGGGAGACTTCACCAGGAGTTGGTGACATCATTTCCCTCCCCTACCTCCCAGCCTAGTCACACAGACAGCTGCAGGTACCACCATAGCACTAACAGTCTCTAACTAATTTGCTAACCCTGCACCCCACTCCATGTTCTCTTTTATACACACCACTCTATCAAGGCCTCAGCTTCAGACCCCTCCCACAGCAGACCAGCTCAAACCTTGCTAACAGTGTGGGCCCCATCCCTGCATTCTTTGGCAGACATGCCTATTCCAGCACAGCAAGCTTCAGGCTGCTACAGGTCCCCTCCTACAGTGGAGCAGTGCAAACCTTGCTGACACCAGCACCCAAGTACCATTTTGCCTGAGGATCTTCCCCCTTTAATATGCACTTGGCCAGACCAATCCAAAGCAGTGCTACATGCTTGGAAGTGTGCAAGCACCCCTGAGAAGAACGAGCATCGTTCAAGTGTGACTCTTGCCTTGGGGGAAGGAAAGATAACTACGTTCACCAATCCAAATTGTGGCTCCAGCAGTGGAACACGTGTAGACATCTGATTTGATTTCAGGGCAAACCCACAAACAAAAGTTTCTCAGTGGACAACACAGGGAAAGTGCCCTGCAGTTTGGTGCTGCTGAATCTCTGGCAAACACCTAGTGTTACTCAGCTTACAAGCCAAGTGACCCCAGAGTGGACCACTAACATCAGAAGGACAAAACCCTGCCAACTACAGGTAAAGAGAGCAACTGAAGATGACTGGACTGTAGACAAAATTGACTCAGCCAGAAAACATACAACACACTACAAATGTAGGAGACTTTCTTTTTTTTTTTTAGTAATTTTTTAAAAATTTTATTTTATTATGTTATGTTAATCACCATACATTACATCATTAGTTTTTGATGTAGTGTTCCATGATTCATTGTTTGCGTATAACACCCAGTGCTCCATGCAGAACGTGCCCTGTTTAATACCCATCACAGGGCTAACCCATCCCCCCACCCCCTCCCCTCTAAAACCCTCAGTTTGTTTCTCAGAGTCCATAGTCTCTCATGGTGCATCACCCCATCCAATTTCCCCCCTTCATTTTTCCATTCCTACTATCTTATTCTTTTTTTTTTTTTTTAACATATAATGTATTATTTCTTTCAGAGGTACAGGTCTGTGATTCAACAGTCTTACACAATTCACAGCGCTCACCATAACACATACCCTCCTTGATGTCTATCACCCAGCCACCCCATCCCTCCCACTGCCTACCACTCCAGCAACCCTCAGTTTGTTTCCTGAGATTAAGAATTCCTCTTATCAGTGAGGTCATATGATACATGTCTTTCTCTGATTGACTTATTTCGCTCAACATAACATCCTCTTGTTCCAACCACGTCAATGCAAATAGCAAGATTTCATTCCCTTTGATGGCTGCATAATATTCCATTGTATATATATACCATATCTTCTTTATCCATTCATCTGTCAATAGACATCTTGGCTCTTTCCATAGTTCGGCTATTGCGGACATTGTTGCTATAAACATCGGGGTACACATACCGCTTCGGATTCCTACATTTGTATCTTTGGGGTAAATACCCAGTAGTGTAAGTGCTGGGTTGTATGGTAGCTCTAGTTTCAACTTTTTGAGGAACCTCCATACTGTTTTCCAGAGTGGCTGCACCAGCTTGCATTCCCACCAACAGTGTAGGAAGGCTCCCCTTTCTCAGCATCCGTACCAACATTTGTCATTTCCTGACTTGTTTATTTTAGCCATTCTGACTGGTGTGAGGTGGTACCTCATTGAGGTTTTGATTTGGATTTCCCTAATGCCGAGCGATGTTGAGCACTTTTTCATGTGTCTGTTGGCCATTTGGATGTTTTCTTTGGAAAAATGTCTGTTCATGTCTTCTGCCCATTTCTTGATTGGATCATTTGTTCTTTGGGTGTTGAGTTTAAGAAGTTCTTTATAGATTTTGGATACTAGCCCTTTATCTGATATGTCATTCACAAATATGTTCTCCCATTCTGTCGGTTATCTTTTGGTTTTTTTGACTGTTTCCTTTGCTGTGCAAAAGCTTTTTATCTCGATGAAGTCCCAATAGTTCATTTTGGCCCTTGCTTCCCTTGCCTTTGGTGATGTTTCTAGGAAGAAGTTGCTGCAGCTGAGGTCGAAGAGGTTGTTGCCTGTGTTCTCCTTTAGGATTTTGATGGACTTCCGTCTCACATTGAGGTCTTTCAACCATTTGGAGTCTATTTTTGTGTGTGGTGTAAGGAAATGGTCCAGTTTCATTCTTCTGCATGTGGCTGAACAATTTTCCCAACACCATTTTTTGAAGAGATTGTCATTTTTCCATTGGACATTCTTTTCTGCTTTGACGAAGATTAGTTGACCATAGAGTTCAGGGTCCATTTCTGGCTTTCTATTCTGTTCCATTGATCTATGTGTCTGTTTCTATGCCAGTACCATACTGTCTTGATGATTACAGCTTTGTAATAGAGCTGGAAGTCCCTAATTGTGATGTTGCCAGCTTTGCTTTGCTTTTCTGGTTCCATACAAATTTTAGGATTATTTGTTCCATTTCTTTGAACAAAGTTGATGTTATTTTGATAGGGATTGCATTAAATGTGTAGATTGCTCTAGGTAGCATTGACATCTTCACAATATTTGTTCTTCCAATCCATGAGCATGGAACGTTTTTCCATTTCTTTGTGTCTTCCTCTATTTCTTTCAGGAGTATTTTATAGTTTTCTGAGAATAGATTCTTTGCCTCTTTGGGTAGATTTATTCCTAGGTATCTTATGGTTTTGGTTGCAATTGTAAATGGGATCGACTCCTTAATTTCTCTTTCTTCTGTCTTGGTGGTTGTGTATAGTAATATCACTGATTTCTGTGCATTGATTTTATATCCTGCCACTTTACTGAATTCCTGTATGAGTTCTAGCAGTTTTGGGGTGGAGTCTTTTGGGTTTTCCACATAACATATCATATCATCTGCAAAGAGTGAGAGTTTGACTTCTTTTTTGTTGATTTGGATGCCTTTGATTTCTTTTTGTTGTCTGATTGCTGTGGCTAGGACTTCTAATACTATGTTGAATAGCAGTGGTGATAGTGGACATCCCTGCCGTGTTCCTGACCTTACGGGAAAAGCTCTCAGTTTTTCCCCATTGAGAATGATATTTGC
>NC_138385.1:64798149-64826052 GCF_054177405.1 Leptonychotes weddellii
GTTTTACTATTAGATGTTGGGGTGTTGTCCCATTTTTTATTGATTTTGAAAGGGGTTTACTGTGCCTTCTGGATTTTGATGCCTGTTTCCTTCCCCAAATTAGGAAAGTTCTCTGCTATAATTTGCTCCAATATACCTTCTGTCCCTCTCTCTCTTTCTTCTTCTTCTGGGATCCCAATTATTCTAATGTTGTTTCATCTTATGTTTTCGCTTATCTCTCGAATTCTGCCGTCATGATCCAGTAGTTGTTTATTTCTCTTTTTCTCAGCTTCTTTATTTTCCATCATTTGGTCTTCTATATCACTAATTTCTCTTCTGCCTCATTTATTCTAGCAGTTAGAGCCTCCATTTTTGTTGCACCTCATTAATAACCTGTTTGATTTCGATGTGGTTAGATTTTATTTCTTTTATTTCTCCAGAAAGGGTTTCTCTAATAACTTCCATGTTTTTTTCAAGCCCAGCTAGTAACTTTAAAATCATCATTCTGAACTCTATTTCCAACATCATACTAATGTCCGTATTGATTAGGTCCCTGGCAGTCGGTACTGCCTCTTGTTCTTTTTGTTGAGTTGATTTTTTACATCATGTCATTTTGTCCAGAGGATAGTAGATGAATGAGAGGTCAAAATGCTAACAGGGTAACAATGTCCCCAGAAAATATACACTAAACAAATCAGAAAAGTCCTGAAACCAGGGGAAAAGAAAGGGAAAGAAAGAAAAAAAAAGATAAAGATAAAAGAAAGAAAAACAAAGCAAAACAAAACAAAACAGAATATGATGAAATATGATCAGGCTGGTGCATAGATCAGTGCCACACACTAGATTTTGGGAGTATTTTGGTGTGTGAAAGAAAGTGCCTCCCAAAATTTTAAAGAAAGTAAAACTTATATATGTACAAAAATAAGGGGTAATATGATGAAGGGATGGAATATGAGTGTAAAGATGAAAATTATAAAAGATTTTATAAAAGGAATTGATAAGAAGTTGGTTGAAAAAAGAGAGAAAATGATTTTAAAAAAAGGGGGAGAATGTGATCAGGCAGGGGACTAGAACAAAGCTATACACTAGAGATTTAGGGTATAATTTGATCTGGTAGAAGAAACTGTATCTCAAAATTTTGAAGAGAGCACAACTTATATATATATATATTTCAAAAATAAGTTTAACTACTATGAAGGGGTAGAATATGACTCTAAAAATGAAAAATAAAAAAGATTTTTAAAAAGGGATTGATAAGATGTTGGTTGAAAAAGGGAAAAAGAAAAATTAAAAAAAAACAGTTAAAAAAATTAACTTTGAAAGACTAAAGAATCATGGGAAAAAAGCCATGAATTCTATGTGCATTATTCCCCTAGTGCTGGAGTTCTGCCATTCTCATTGATCGGTAAACTTGGTCTTGGCTGGCTGTTCTTGCTGATCTTCTGGGGTAAGGGCCTGTTGCCATGGTTCCCAAATGTCTTTGCCGGGGGCAGAGTTGCCCCACCCTTGCTGGTCTGGGCTAAGTTATCGCTCGGGTTTGCTCTCGGGAGCTTTTGTTCCCTGCAAGCTTTCTGTATGGCTTTGGAGGTTGAGAGTGAAAATGGTGGCCTCCCAGTTTCCATCCTGGAGCAGCCGAGACCTTGGGGCCCCACTTCTCAGTGCACCCCCAGAGAAAAGCAGTCAATCACTCCTGTCTGCCTGGTCTCCGGCTGCACTCCGTGCTCACCTGGCCTGTGACTGAGCATTTCTATCTCTGGCACATGACACCGTGTGGAGTCTCCAAACCCAGCAGATCCCTGCAGTGCACTCCTGCACCACTCCTCTTGGGGGAGGAAGGGGAGTCTCCCAGGATCTGCCACTTGTTGGGTCCCTGCTGGACTGGGAGGTTTTTGATCACTGCTTCAATATCGTTATTGGTTATTGGCCTATTCAGGTTGTCAGTTTCTTCCTGTTTCAGTCTTGGCAGTTTATAGGTTTCCAGGAAGGCAACCATTTCTTCCAGGTTGCTTAATTTATTGGCATATAGTTGTTGATAATAATTTCTAATAATAGTTTCTATTAACTTGGTGTTAGTCATGATCTCTCCCCTTTCATTCATAAATTATTAATTTGGGTCCTTTCTGTTTTCTTTTGGGTAAGTCTGGCCAGTGGTTTATCAATCTTATTAAATCTTTCAAAGAACCAGCTTCTAGTTTCATTGATCTGATCTACTGTGTTTCTGGTTTTTAATTCATTGATCTCTGCTCTAATCTTAATTATTTCTTTTCTATGCGTGGCTTAGGCATCGTTTTTGCTTTTTCTCTAGTTCTTTAAAGTGTAAAGTTAGTTGGTGTATTCGGGATTTTTCTATTTTTTTGAGTGAGGCTTGGATGGCTATGTATTTCCCCCTTAGGACCACATTTGCAGAATCCCATCAGTTTTGGACAGATGTGTTTTCATTCTCATTGATTTCCATGAATTGTTTAAGTTCTTCCTTGATTTCCTGGTTGACCCAAACATTCTTGAGCAGAGTAGTCTTTGGCTTCTGAGTGTTTGAATTTCTGCCAATCTTTTTCTTGTCATTGATTTCTAGTTTTAAAGCATTATGGTCTGAGAATATGCAGGGAATAATCTCAATCTTTTCATATCGGTTGAGCCCTGATTTGTGACTCAGTATGTGGTCTATTCTGGAGAAAGTTCCATGTGCGCTCGAGAAGAATGAGTATTCTGTTGTTTTAGGGTGGAATGTTCTGTAAATATCTCTGAGGTCCATCTGGTCCAGTGTATCATTCAAAGCTCTTGTTTCTTTGTTGAATTTCTGCTTCGATGATCTGTCTATTGTTGAGAGTGGAGTATTTAGGTCTCCTACAATTAATGTATTACTGTCAATATGAGTTTATTTTGGTTCACAGTTGGCTTATGTAGATGGCTGCTCCCATGTTGGGGGCATAGATATTAAAGGATGTAGACCCTTTAAGAATGATATAGTGTCCTTCTGTTTCTCTAACTACAGCCTTTAGTTTAAAATCTAATTTGTCTGATATAAGAATTTCTACCCCAGCTTTCTTTGAGTTCCGTCGGCATGGAAAATGGATCTCTATCCCTTCACTTTCAGTCTGGATGTATCTTTAGGTTCAAAATCCAGCATATGGGTGGGTCCTGTCTTTTTATCCAATCTGCAACCCTGTGCATTTTATGGGAGCATTTAGACTGTTCACATTGAGAGTGATTATTGAAAGATATGAATTAATTGTCATCATGCTGCCTGTGAAGACCTTATTTCTATAGATTGTCTCTGTAAATTTCTGTTCTATATCACTCTTGGGGTCTTTCTGCTTTTTTAGAACCTCCCTTTGTATTTTTTGCAGGGCCTGCTTAGTGGTCACATATTATTTCAGTTTCTGCCAGTCTTGGAAGCTCTGCATCTCTCCATCCATTCTAAATGACAGCCTTGCCAGATAAAGTATTCTTGGCTGCATGTATTTCTCGTTAAGTACCCTGTATATGTCTTGCCAGGCCTTTCTGGTTTGCCAGGTCTCTGTGGATAGGTCTGACATTATTCTGATATTCCTCCCTCTGTATCTAAGTAATCTCTTCCCCCTAACTGCCCTTCAGATGGTTTCCTTGGCTCTAAGATTTGTAAGTTTTACTATTACAGGCCAAGGCTTTGGCCTGTTTTCCTTGTTCTTGGGAGGGGTACTCCCTGCCTCTAGGACACAAATATTTGTTTCATTCCCCAGATTAGGGAAGTTCTTAGCTATGATTTGCTCAAATATATCTTCTAGTTCACTCTCTCTCTCCATCCCCTCAGGGGTCCCAATCGTTCTGACATTGGAATGCTTCATGGTGTCACTTATTTCTCTGATTCTATTTTCATGGATTTGAGTTGTTTTTCCCTGGTCTCCTCTTCTTCCTTTTTTTCTATGAATTGGTCTTCTAGATCACTAATTCGTTCTTCTGCCTCAGTTACCCTAGCTGTTAGATTATCTAGATTAAATTGGATCTCATTGATAGCATTTCTAACAGCTGCCATTTCAGCTTTTATTTCTGCCCTTAGAGAATCTATGTTGCCATTAATTGATTTCTCCATTCTAGCTATCGTCTTCACAACTGCTACCCTGGATTCCATTTCTGACATCTTGGTTATATCTGAATCCATTTGTAAATCTGTGGCAGAAGTCATATTCTCTGAGTCTTTCCTATTTTGGGTTTCCTCCTCCTAGTCATTGTGTTGAGGGTTGGTCGAGGGAATGTACAGAGTCCAAGTTACTGACCACAATCCAAGCAAGATGCACCTGTTTTATAGGGACCTTAGGGGTGTTGGCCTCTTGTTCTCCCAGCCTGTCTTCTGGGGGAGGAGCCTGCTGTGATGTTACTCAGGCAACCTTATTTGGGCAGAGTTGCCCTCCCCCCTGTGTGTGGGGGGGGGAATGGGCTCAGTGAAAATCGGTTTTTTGGGACTTTTGTTCTGTGGAGTCTTTCCCTGGCGGCTTTCTGTGTCTCTTCCGAGAGTCAGAGCAGAAGAGATTTTTTCCAACCCTCTGCCTCAGAAGAGAGAGATCACAGTCTGTTCTTCAGTGAGTTCTCCAAGCCACACTATCTCTGTTTCCGTCTGTGCTGCTATAAACTGCAGCATCCTGGGTTGTGCTCTCCTCAGCAGTGGTCCCAGTCCTCGCCTCCAGGTCAGGGCACATCTCTGCCCTTTGTGCTTTTAAAAACTCTAGCCGCCCCCAGTTTGCACTCATGGCCCTGCAGCTCCAGGTTTCAGCCTGGGAGATTGCCCTTAAGTCCTTTCCCTGTCACTACCTGTCTTCCATCTTCAAGTCTGTGCCCAGTCCCCAGTGCCGGATGCTTTTGTGCTCCTGTGTTATTTCACCTTCCTGGCGCCAGTGCTTATGGCAGCTCCCACCCCCTTCCGTTTATCTTCCAATATCTGCCCGTGGAATCACGGCTCCCTGCTTCATACCTCCAAACCAACTGCATGCGATATTCTGTTTGTAGAGATCCAGATCTATCTTCTTACATCTCAGGCTGATTTCATGGGTGTTCATAGTGGTCTGTTTGATATCTAGCTCAATTCTGGGGACCGGTTGGAATAGGCTCCCCTACTCCTCTGCCATCTTTTCCTGCTATCCCCAGCTATTATTTCTTCAAATAAATTTTCAGTTCCATTTTCTCTCTCTCCTTTTTCTGGGATCCCTATAATGCAAATGTTATTATGCTTGATGTTATCATTGAGTTCCCTAAGTCTATTCTCATTTTGCACAATTTTTTTCTCATTTTTCAATATTGATTACTTGCCTTTACAGTGTCTTCCAGGTCACTAGTTCATTCCTTACTTGCTCTAGACTGCCATTTATTCCATCAGGTGTATTTTAATTTCATTGGTTGTGTTAATCTCTGATTGGTTCTTTTTTTAAAATCTCTTTGTTAAGGGTCTAACTGATGTTCTCAGTTCCTCCCAAGTCCAGTGAGTACCTTTATGATCATTACTTAAATCGTCTACTGGGCATATTACTTACATCCATTTCTCTTAGGTTGCTTGCTGTGGTTTTGTCCTGTTCTTTTATTTGCAATATATTACTCTGTCTTCTCATTTTGTCTAACTTTCTGTAGTCTGTTACTGTGTTAAGAAATTTCGCTACATCTCCTGGTTTTGATGATAATGGCTTTATGAAGAAGAGGTCCTGGAGTGCCTGTATTACAGTGTTCCCTCTTCCCCAGGACTTGGTGCTTAAGGAAGTGTCCTTTATGTGTGTTGCCTATGTCCTGCTGTTGTGTCCTGGCCACTTTTTCCTTTAGTCCAGTTGTCTGCAGGGTCTCTCTTTGCTTGTTGTGGGCAGTATTTGGTCCCAGCCAGGGTGGGGTGAGTTTTATCAGGATGCATGCTGGTCTGCTTGCTAAATGAACACTTTGGCTGCTACAATACCTGAAGGTCAGAGACGTGGTGTTCGCAGAGTTTGTAACAGGGTTTCTTCTGGGGGAGGAAACCCATAGTGTGGGGACTGACGCAAGTGTGACTGGGAAGGTCAGATCTGCTTAATTATGTGAGGATGGAGCTTAAGTGTAAGGAAATTAGGTAGTGAGTGTGGGTGCTTCACTGTTTCCTGCCAGTGGCCATATGTTTATGCTGGAGGTTTATAGTGGGAAATGGACCCTGTAAGCTCCTTTCTTCCTGGAATGGTCTCCCTGTGATCCCTGTGATCTAGGACATGCTCTGTTATAAGTAAATAACTTTCCCTCTTGTATGCCTGAGACCTTTTTCAAAGTGCTTCTTCTCTGCTGTATCTCCAGGAGCTGTTTGTCATGCTTTCTCTTTAAGGGCAGGGACTCAACTTCCTAACATCCTCCACAGTTTCCCGGAACTGAGCACACCGATTTTTGAAATTCTAGCCTTTTGAAAATCCCACTGGGTGTAACTACTCACGAAATTCAGTTCCTCTCAATTTCAAAGCCAAATATTACTGAAATTCATCTTCATTCAGGCTCCCTGTTTTGAGAGTCTGTTTCATGTTCATCTTTGTGCACTGCCTCCCTCCTGACCAGAGAGAAGGATGCTCCATTTCCCCCCCAAAGGTTATTTCTGTCCATCATACATTCATTGATGTAAGCTCTTCTCTACCTTTCATTGTGGAGTTTGTTCTGCCAGTCGTTGGTTCATTTTTTGTATTATTTGCACTGATGTGAATATTTTCTACTTGTATCCTTGGGCCCAGACAAGCCTATTGTCCTCCTACTCTGCCATCTTCCCAGCCTCTGGCAAAAATAATCACTCTTCTGACTTTGTTGTTTACCAGCTATATTACCTTGTGTGACATTCTTATCTGAGCATCTGTTTTCATGCATTTAATTGGAGGTAATGAAATCTATTACATTGAGTTGTTGTAGATTGAATGAGATATTTATATACAATTATTTACATAAGTATTGTTCCATAGTAATACTATATTATTATTATCATTATTATCTCAAACACTTTTAAAACAAAGTTCTTAAGGAAAGTAATAGGTATTGTATTCGCCAAACGTTTTTCTGCTTTAACTGTATATATAGGCATTCTAAACCTGTTTGGCTATGTTGGGATCTTGTTCAGGAAAGATTGAGAACACATGCAAATATTTATACCTGCACTATCTTGTGGAAAAAGAAACAATAAAGACCAGAGCTTAAACTCAGGTTGTCACAGGTTTGGATACTATGAAAGGATGATAGATTCAACATTTCCAGAAAGGAATTTTTTATCTGAATTTTCTTGCTATGTTCTGTCACTTGGGATGGGCTACTCAGTGAACTCTTTGAATAATAATTTACTCAAGCCCTAGTATATCCTTTTCAGGAAAGCCTCACCAAACCTCAGGATGTGATTCTTTCCACATGAATTACATGGATTTGTTATCTCTGAATGTGAGTGAAGATGCCCAGCATCATCACTGATGAAATCTTGGGCAAGAGACTTTCATAGTCACAGTAAAGCCTCCTTTCTGTACCACCACCATGTCCTGAATCTTTATGGTGCCCAAATTAGATTGCTTCATGATAAAGTGATAGTGATTTAGTGAAATAGCCCTTTCAGTTCTTATGCACAGTCTTCTTTTCCCACCAGACTTGCACTGGGGAGATTTGAGGGATATCTGCTATACTCAGAAGCAAAAGTCTACCCTGAAGACAGTTCCAAGGTCAATTTCTATTGTATCCTTCATGTATGTTGTCTCCTTCTTCATATCTTGGAATTTTTTTGTCTCCAATAGAATATTTCTTCCACGTTCTCATGCTCAACTGCCTGTCAGTTCTCTTTCAAAAATATAATTCTGTTGCATCATGTAGACTCAGTTTACAAGTCATTCCCAGAGATATTTTAATCTTAATCAGACACATTTTGAGTTATTTCATAACTCATGTTCCCTAACTAACATACAAAAAATTGACTTAGATTTAAGCTGAGAATCCCAGTATAGACTCAAGCTGAGATTCAAACTCCACAGAGTAAACTAATGGAAGGAAGAGGGTTAGGGTCCGGATATTTTATATTTTTCTGTCCTCCATTCTTTTTTTTTTTAAAGATGGCTCTTTAAATTTACTATCATATTTGACATTTTTCATTCTGTCCTACAGCCAAGGAGTCAGTATTAAACTCTCACTGCACTAGTACTTCTCTTTCTCTCACATTTTACCTTTAAAAAAACTCTTTCCAGCCTGTCTTTATCTTTGAACCCATGATTTTCCATGCAAGTATATAAATTGTTGATCCTACTTAAAAAAAATTGCAATTTGCCAAACTAATGCAAAGTGCTTTACTTGCATCATCCCATTTAATCTTTATCATGACCCTCTGATGTAGACATCATTACTACATAATTTTTACAAAACAGGAAACAAGGACTTAGATTAATATTTTTACTTAAGTTTAGATTACATTGCTAGTGAGTGGTAGAACTGGCATTAAAATCCAGGCAGATCCACCATGTTTGCAGTGATTCTCCACCAGTGGTGGTACTATTTTCCTAAGGACATTTGGGAATGGGGGTTGTTAAAAAATCATGACACATGTTGAAGAGAGTAAAGTAGACTTTATTCAAGGGAAGCAATGCCAAGAGGAGTAGGGACCACTGCAATAGAGTCTTGCAGCTGGGGACAGAGATTGGACTCAATTCCGAATACAGCATAAGCAAGTGGGAATTTATAACGAAGAAGCAGGATGGGGTTATGTGAATGAAAAATTACTAAGAGAAAACATCAAGGATAAAAGAGGTTCTGGCTAAAAGAAATTAACAGGATTCTTGCTGAATGAAGGCCAAGGTGATCAGATATCACCTGGGGAATGGTGAAGAATGATGAACCTAATAAGATATTGAGGGTGATTGGATATCAAGTGTGGAGGTTCCAATTAAACTAATTAAGCAGGACTATTGTTGAAATTGAACAATGCAGAGATGATCATGGAAGCCCATAAGTAAGATACATTGAAAAATACTTCAAGTGAGACTCCAATAGGTTTTGGTCAGTGATAGAATCTTTGTCAATACCTTTTTTTTTCTTTCAAGAAAAGAAGAGACATTTTTCTTTTTTAAATTTAATTTAATTTTATTATGTTATGTTAGTCCCCATACATTTTTATTTTCATTGAACAATATAAGTCAATTTTCTTAGTTAGTCAGCTTTTGTTCAGCAAAGACCAACTGAACCATCTGTTGATAATAAAGGATACTTGTTGGATGCCATGAAAAGTCAGAAATTTAATTAGGGGAGTTTCTATAAAAATAAAATAAAAACAAAAGCAATAGTTGAAAATTCAGATTCTAAGCCCAGAAAACAGCCAGTTGAGAAGATTTCTAGATGTTGGACTAGAAGCATATTTAGAAGGAGGATGAGTTAAATGGTGGAGTAGTAGGGAGACCATGGGTTGCCTCATCCTTCAAACACAGCTAGATCAACATCAAATCATTTTGAACAACTAGGAAGTCAATCTGAGGATTAAGAAAACAATCCGCACAATTAGATGGAGAGAATGTGACAGATACGAGGTTCAGAAATGTGAATTCAGGTACAGAGAGGCCACAGTGCAGCAGAGGGGAGGGAGCCCTTTTCACGGAGGAAAGTCAGGGACAAAGGGAGAGAGCAAGAGATAGAGCAGGGCATAAGGTTCACACAAAATGCCTCAGTGTGGGGTTCCCCTGGGTCACACTGGGAGAGAATGTTCCCCTTCCTGGAGTACATTTGGAAGAGGGTATATTGCCTCTCCAAGGACAAAAGACCCACTGGGCACCATTGAGCTACCATTCATCAGCAGAGGACAGAGACACACACACAGAGTAGACAACCTGGTGGCAGCTTTTTGTTTGCTTCACCATAGACTCCAGGCACCTGTGAGGCCATGCAACAGCTTTTTTTGGACAGGCATAGCATTTGAGGCTCTCCTGTGGGGGATGTTGGAGTGGGTCCATGCCTTGCAGTGTCTTTTAAGATTTAGTGTTTTGAATCCCAGCTGCTAGCCAGAGATAAAACAGGAGAACTGTGGCACCAGATATGCCAATGGCCAAGGCACAGACAGGTTGAGGGCAGGGATCTGACGAAAGCCTGGGACACAGGAGGAGAGACTATTCATTTTTCTGTGAAGGCCTCCTGAACAGTGGCAGCCTCCCTGGGGATGAGAGTATAGGGTGACGCCATCTTCCACCCCTCCCCCCACTCCTACCAGCACAATCAGACCTCAGAGAGAAACATAGCACCTCCAGTGGAGCCTGGAGTTGCTTACACCAAAGACTGCCCCCACCCTGCACCTGGCAGGGGCATCTTTACTAGGGCAGGTATGACTGAACCAACACGACGGGCCTCTCCCTCGAAATACCAACACAGCCCACCAGCAACAGGTACCAAGTCTACTGATCATAGAGTGCTCCAAACTGTCAGCTTCAGTTCTGGTGGAAATAAGGCCAGGCTTTATTCATTCTTTCTTTCTTTTTAAATATTTTTTAAATTTCATTTTATTATTTTTTTCTTTTTTCTTTAGAATCAGCTTATAGTTCTTTTTTATTATGTTCAGTTAGCCAGCATGTAGTACATCATAAGTTTTTGTTGTAGTATTTGATGATTCATTAGTTGCGTATAACACCCAGTGCTCATCCCAACACGTGCCTTCCTTAATACCCATCACCCGGTTACCCCATCCCCCCACCACCCTCCCTTCTGTAACCCTCAGTTTGTTTCCTGGAGTCCAGAATCTCTTATGGTTTGTCTCCCTCTCTGACTTCTTCCCATTCAGTTTTCCCTCCCTTCCCCTGTGGTTCTCCCCACTATTCCTTATGTTCCACATATGAGTGAAACTATATGATAATTGACTTTCTCTGCTTGACTTATTTTACTTAGCATAACCACCTCCAGTCCCATCCATGTTGATGCAAATGGTGGGTATTCATCCTTTCTGATGGCTGAGTAATATTCCATTGTTTATATGAACCACATCTTTCTTTATCCATTCATCTGTTGAAGGACATCTTGGCTCCTTCCACCATTTGGTTATTATGGACATTGCTGATATGAACATTGGGGTGCATGTGCCTCTTCTTTTCACTACATCTGTATCTTTGGGATAAATACCTAGTAGTGCAATTGCTGGCTCATAGAGTAGCTCTATTTTTAATGTCTTGAGGAACCTCCATACTGTTTTCAAGGGTGGCTGCACCAGCTTGCATTCCCACTAAAGTGTAAGAGGGTTCCTCTTTCTCCACAACCTCTCCATTTGTTGTTTCCTGTCTTGTTAACTTTTGCCATTCTAACTGGTGTGAGGTGGTATCTCATTATGGTTTTGATTTGTATTTCCCTGATGGCAAGGTGAGACTGTCTTTTTATATCATTGATTTCTGCTCTAATTTTTATTGTTTTTCTTCTCCACCGAGATATAGACTTTATTTGCTGTTCTTTTTCCAGATCCTTTAAGTTTAAGATTAGGTTGTGTATTTGAGACTTTTCTTGCTTCTTGAGGAAGGCCTGATATATACTTCCCTTATCAGACTGCATTTGCTGTATTCCAAAGGTTTTGGAGTGTCATGTTTTCATTTTATTTGCTTCCATGTATTTTTCTAAATCTTCTTTAATTTCCTGGTTGACCTATCCATTCTTTAGTAAGATGCTCTTTAACGTACATGTATTTGTGGTCCTTCCAAATTTTTTCTTGTGTTTGACTTCAATTTTCATAGCATTATGGTTGGAAAATATGCATGGTATGATCTCAACCTTTTTTTTTTTTTAACCAGTTGAGGCCTGATTTGTGACCCAATATGTGACCTATCCTGGAGAATGTTCCATGTTCATTCAAAAATAATGTGTATTTTGTTGCTTTAGGATGAAATGCTTGAATATATCTGTTAAGTCCATGTGGCCCAGTGTGTCATTCAAAGTCTTTGTTTCCTTGTTGATCTTCTCCTTAGATGATCTGTCAATTGCTGTGAGTGGGGTCATAAATTCCCCTAATTATTGTATTATTATCAATGGTTTTCTTTAAGTTTTTTTATTGATTGATTTATATATTTGGCTGCTCCCAATTTGGGGGCATAAATATTTATAATTGTTAGATCTTCTTCTTGGATAGACTCCTTTATTATGATATAGTGTCCTTCTTCATCTCTTACTACAGTCTTTGGTTTAAAATCTAGTTTGATATAAGGATGGCTACTCCAGCTTTTTTTTGATGTCCATTAGCATGATACATCCTTCTCCACCCCCTCACGTTCAATCTGGAGATGTCTTTGGCTCTAAAATTAATCTCTTGTAAGTAGCATATCGATGGGTCTTGTTTTGTTATCCATTCTGATACCCTATGTCTTTCAATTGAAGCATCAAGTCCATTTACATTCAGAATAATTATTAGAAGATATGAATTTAGTGCCACTGGATTACCTGTAAAGTTGTTGTTCCTGTAGATTGTCTCTGTTCCTTTCTGGTCTTTGTTACTTTTAGGCTCTCTCTCCACTCACAGGATCCCCTTTAATATTTCTTGCAGGGCTGTTTTAGTGTTCATAAATTCCTTTAGTTTTTGTTTGTCTTGGAAATGCTTTATGTTTTCTTCTATTCCGAATGACAGCCTTGCTGGATAAAGTATTCTTGGCTCTGTATTTTTGTTTCCCATTTAACACATTGAATGTATCATGCCAGTCCTTTCTGGCCTGCCAGGTCTCTGTGGACAGGTCTGTTGCCAGTCTTATGTCTCTACCCTTGTAGGTTAAGCACTTTTTCTCCTGAACTACTTTCAGAATTCTTTCTTTATCTTTGTATTTTGCACGTTTTGCTACAATATGTCATGGTTTTGACCTGTTCTTATTGATCTTGATGGGAGTTCTCTGTGACTCTTGGACTTGAATGCCTGTTTCCTACTCCAGATTAGGGAAGTTCTCACCTATTTGTTCAAATAAACCTTCTGCCCCCTTTTCCTACTCTTCTTCTTCTGGGACTCCTATGATACAGGTATTATATTGCTTTAGGAATTGCTGAGTTTCCTAAGTCTGCCTTCATGATATAATAGCTTTTTTCCCCCTTTTGTTTTGAGCTTCAATATTTCCCATAATTTTTATCTTCTATATCACCTACCCTCTCCTCCACTTCTTCAATCCTCATAGTGATTATATGCAGTCTGTTTTGAATCTCAGTTATAGCATGTTTTATTTCAGCCTAATTTTTAAGTCTTTTATCTCTGCAGCAAGGGTTTCTCTGGTGTCTTTTATGCTTTTTTTCAAGTCTAGCTGGTAGTCTCATGACTGTTTTCTAAATTCTTGTTCAGATATATTGCTTATATCTGCTTTGAGCAAGTCCCTGGTTGTGATATCTTCCTGACATTTCTTTTGGGGAGAATTCCTCCATCTTGTCATCTTGGCTGTTTCTTTCTTTTGCATGTTATGAAAGGTTGTTATGTTTCTTGCACCTCAGAGTAATGCTAAATTAAAAAGAGGTCATACAGCAGGGCCTGGCACATGAGGAAGTGCTTCTGTTGTATGTTGTGTGCACTCTGCTCTTGTGTTTTGGCTGCTCTTTCCCACTGTCAGTCCTCTGCAGAGTTCCTCCTTGCTTGCTGTAGGGAGTCTTTGGACTTTTATTTAGGTGTGCTTTGATTTGTTTGAAAAAGCCTGGGAAAAAAAGGAAAGAAAGAAAAAGAGAAAAAGGAAGCCTGCTCCAAAAAGAAAAGAAAAAGAAAGGGAATAAAAAAATAGAAACATAATAATAATAATAATAATAAACTATAAGCCTGATTCCAAGGAAAAAGAAGAAGAAAAAAGGAAAGAAAAAATTTTTTAAAAAGTAGCCTAATCCAAAAATAGAGAAAGGGAAATGAAAAAAATATACTAACAAGCAAATAAAAAACTATAAGCCTGATTTCAAAGCGGGAGGGAAAAAGAAAAATTAAAAAAAATATATATATAGCCTGGTCCTATTTCCATCAGAACTGAAGTGGATGCTTTGAACCACTGTATGATTAGTAGACCTGGTGCCTACATCGTGTTGCCTGTTTTGCTCTTCTGGGGGAGAGACCTGCTGAGCTGACTCCTAGTCAATCCTACCCTAGTTAAAACAAACAAACAAACACTTGCCAAGCTCAGAAGGGCAGAGTTTGATGTAAGTGGCTTCCACCTCCACTGGGGGCCGCTGTGTTGTTTTCTGATGTCCCACCGCATTGGGCAGAGGTGTAAAATGGTGACACCCACTCTCTTGTCCCTGGACAGGGGATCGCACACCCCCCACTGTTCAGGAAGCCCTCATAGAAAAGTGAGGACTGTCAGCGCACCTCTCCTGTGTTTATCTCTGGTGAGGTTGGGATTCAAAACTCTTTAAAGGCACTGGAACCACTTGGATCTGCTCCCTCCTCTGGATTAGAGGCCTGCTGTGCTCTGGCCAGTGCCCCTTTTTCATGAAAAACAGTCTCCCACTTGCTCAGTGCATGGATTCTGTGCTGTGGCACCAGGAAAAGCAGTGACCTGGTTATCTCCCCTCTGCGCGCATCATAGTCCCTTCTGGAAGAAAGCTGTTTGCTGGTGCCTGCAGGGTCCTTTGTCCTTGGAGAGTCAATATACCCTCTAACAAATGTACTCCAAGAAGGGGAAAAATCTCTCCCTGTGCAACGTTGGTGATCCCTACTCCACTTTGTGTGTGCTCCTTGGCCAGAGCCCTCCTTCTCTCCAGGAATGCACTCTACAACTCCACTCTGGCGAAAGTCGCACAGTTCCAAAAGCTCAGAAATTGAGCTACAATCATTGTTTGCAAAAAACCTGTGCCACTCAGTTCCCCCAGGCTCCCAGTCTGTAGTCTGAGAGGTTTTCTTCTTGTGTGAACCTAATGCTGCACTCTCTCAACCTCACTCTCCTTCTCTCCCTTTTCTCTTTCTGTGGAAAGGGTTCCCTCCCCGCTGCAGTGTGGCATATTTTCTCTCCCCCAATTCATTTCCATGCACCTTGCACCTATCACCCTGTCTCCCTCCAACCATGGAAATCCTTTTTCCAATCCTCAGATCAATTTCCTAGGTGTTCCAAGTCATCTGGCCTCAACAGAGTGGTGTTTGAGGGAGGAGGAAAGCCCCGGGGATCCCTACTTCTCCACTACCTTCACTACCCACCCCCCCATGGCTTCCACATCTAGACTATTGTAAATAATGTTGCAATAAGCATAGGGTGCATATATCTTTTTGAATTAGTGTTTTCATTTTCTTTGGTTAAATACCCAATAGTAGAAGTATTGGATTATATGGTATTTCTATTTTTATTTTTTGAGGAACCTCCATACTGTTTTCCACAGAAGTTGCAATAATTCATATTCCCACCAACAGATCACAAGGATTCCTTTTTCTCCAAATCTTCACCAACACTTGTTATTGGTTTGTTTTGTGTTTTTTTTTTTTTTTTAGCCATTCTAACTGGAGTAAGTGATATCTCATTGTGGTTTAGATTTACATTTCCCTGATGATTAATGATGTTGAACAACCTTTCATATGCCTGTTGGCTATCTGTAAGTTTTCTTTAGATAAATGTCTATGCAATTTGCTTGCTATTTTTAGATTGGTTTGTTTGGCTTTTTGGTGTTGAGTAGTATAAGTTCTATATATGTTTTGGATATTAACCTCTTATCAGGTATATCATTTGCAAATTATTCTCTCATTCAGTAGTTTGTCTTTTTCTTTTGTTGATGGTTTCCTTTTCTACATAAAACGTTTTTATTTTGATGTAGTCCCAGTAGTTTATTTTTGCTTTTGTTTTCCTTGCCTCAGGAGACATATCTAAAAAAAAAAATGTTGCTAAGTCCAATGGTCAGAGAAATTACTGTTGTGCTCTCTTCTGTTTTTATGGCCTCAGGTCTTACATATAGTTATTTAATCAATTTTCAGGGTTTTTTTTTAGTATGGTGTTAGAAATCAGTCATTTCATTCTTTTGCATGTAACTGTCCAGTTTTCCCAAACCATTTATTAAAGTGACTGTCTTTTCCCCATTGAATATTCTTTGTAAGAGATTAATTGACCATATAATTGTGGGAATATTTTTGGGGGGGTCCCTACTCTGTGTCATTGATCTATGTGTCTGTTTTTGTGCCTGAATCATCTTATTTTGATTACTGTGGACTTGTAGTATATTTTGAAATCTGATATTGTGATACTTCCTTGAGATATAATGTCACCTGTTCACCATACCCAGGTGCTCCAGTGGTGTCTCCTATGTTGGCTATATGTACCCTACAGTTGTGGGTGAGCTTCATTTGCCTTTAATCCAGTCAGCTGCACTGGCACACTTTGCCTATTGTATGTGCACCAAGCAGGGTTTGGTCCTTGTGCTGTTTAGGGGCTTGTCTAAGGCTGCTGTGTGTTTGTCATTGGGTTTTGTCAACAGTCATGCTACCTGCCTGCTCTCAGTCCATCTTTTGCAGTTGTGTGCATGTTAAACTGCAGGGCACTCTCCCTGCACTACCCCCTGAAAGGCTTTCATTAGTCAACTGGGCCTACAGTCAGAGCATATTTCTACCCCAAGTCTGAATGCTGGGACTACAGTCACAGTGATCAGAAGATACTCTGCACTGACAGCTATAAGCTTTGGTTTCTGGGACTGTGAACACACTGGTGTGTGGTTGTCTCTTCCTCTCTCCAGGGCAGGAGTCATTTTGTTGTGGCACCTAACCATGCCAGCATTGCTTATAAGGCGTTTCAGTGCAGGAGTCACTTTGCAGGCATGCCTGTTGAGTGGAGCAGATTGAATGGTGTGGATTCACAGGGGAACATGGGAGTGGAGCACACGTCACTAGCAAAATTGGTGGGAGAGTGTTTGAATTGGTTCTGGCTATTTATGTTTAGGGTGTTCTCAAGTGTCCAGCAACTTATGTTTGGGAACAGGAATAGAAATGGTACTCACCGGCACTTTTGTTCTTGTACAAGTCTAAACACTCCTGCCTCTCCAGTACATGTTGTAAGTAAGATTAGTAAATAAATCTATTTTATGTATACCTGAGGCTCTATTAAAACTGCTGCTTCTATGCTGTGTGTCAATCTGGTTGTTATGCTAGCTCTTTAAGGTTGGGATTCAGTTTCTTTTTGCCCTCTGGCTCTCCCAGATCTATGCCCACTGATTTTTTTTTTTAAGTACCCAGAGTTAAGATCTGCTGATTATAAAAACTCTCAAAGTTAAGCCCCACTAGTTTTCAAAGCCAAATGATATGGAGACTCATCTTCCCAGTTTGAGTTCCCCATGCCTGGAGACCCTCGTTTGAGGTCTGATCCTCTGTTCTCTGTGTCTGTGGCATTTCTCCCATTTATGGTTAGTCTTGTCAGGGGTATGGTTCCTTACTGCATCTCAGGCCCTTTTATACTTCTTGATGTGGTTTTGTCTCTATAAAACTGTGGAAAGTCTATTCTGCCAGTATTCACGTCATTTTCAGTGTTAGTTACACTGATGTGGCTGTTATCTCAGTATGTATTGGACAGTGTGAGTACAAGATCCTCCTACTCTGCAATCATCCTAACCTATGTTCCTAATTAGATAATATAAATAAACATGATTAGAACAGAACTTGGCTGATAATGTCAAGTACTATTATTAATGCTTATTATTATTTCTTTACATAATTTTAACAAATATTTTATGCATATAATTTTTTCATACATAGTAGGAAATAATACATGATGATGGTACACAAAGTAAGGCCTTGGTTTTGTAAAAAGGCTGCAGAATACTCCATTATATGGGAGCACTAAGATTTATTTCACCAGTCCCTTCTCAATAGATATTTGTGTTGCTTCCAGTCTTTGTTAACTTTAGTATCAATAACTTCCCTGATGAATATGTTGTTGCCTATATGTTCAGTTCCTATGTCATTGGATAGTGATTTTTTTTCATTTTTTAAGTTTTTGTTTTAATTCCAGTTAGAACATACAGTGTTATATTTGTTTCAGGTGAACAATATAGTAATTCAAAACTTCCATACATCACCCTGTGCTGTTCATGAAAGTGCACTCCTCAAATCCCCATCACTTATTTAACCCATTCCTTCATGACCCTCACCTCTGGTCAACATCATTTGTTCTCTATAATTCACAGTCCACTTCTCTCTCTCTCTCTCCCCTCTGTCACTTTCTTTCTTATTTTTCCCTTATTCCTTTGTTTTTTAAATTTCACATGCAAGTGAAATCATATGGTATTTGTCTTTCTCTGACTGACTTATTTCACATAGCATAATACTCTCTAGTTCCATCCATGTTGTTGCAAATGGCAAGATTTCATTTGCTCAGTAATATTCCACTGCCACATCTTCTTTATTCATTCATCAGTTGATGGAAACTTCAGCTATTGTAGATAATGTTGCTATAAACTATTGTAGATAGTGTTGTAGATAATGTTGCTATAAACATCAGTGTACCTGTATCCCACTGAATTAGTAATTCCTAGATATTTCCTAGTGCTTTATCAATTAGTTTATAGTGTGGAACTTGCACACCAGAAGTCAGGGGAAAGTCTATATCAAAATAACAATAATAATAAAAATCCACATGTCATTTTGAAAAATACACAGCCCTTGAATTTATGAGGGTTTGTGGTCTGGAAAGACACTGTAAGTTGAAATGAGGTAAATCACATCTGAGATATTATAGAAAGTGTTTGAATAGAAAAATTGTGTGCCTAATGTTATGTATCAATGACCATAAGCACATTTTATTTACTATTTAATCAACTGTAAATGATATACTGTGAGTGGTCTAAAGTTTTCTGAAGCATAACACATAAAATTGGAGAAATACTGCAACAAATCATGTAAAATTTTCTTTAATTTAGTTTTACAATGTGACCTGGGAGAATGGGTGTGCAGATCTATAAGGCCTCAATGAAATATCTGGGGAAAGAATCCGACCCATATTTGTCTCATCTGTAAAATATGAATGATGGGTAGGACAGAGTCATTAATAAGATCCCTTCTTGGTGTTAGAGTTTCTCGATTTAGTCAGAATGGATGATCTTGGGAGGTAGCAACCTAAAGTATTCATGCAGGGACTGGTTGAATATCTGCCAAGGAAAAGGGGTTCAATATGAAGACAAACTTTAGAAGAGAGCCTGAATTTAAAACTAAGTGATGCAAAGCCCTCCCTGACCCCAGGTAGAGGAAGTATGCCATGTGGAGGTAGATCTGAGGTCCAGGGCCTGGAACAGAAGGTTTTATGTCTCAGAGACTGTTATGAAACAGTCCAATTGGGTAACCAAATGTGTATATTATGTAACCTGACATAATGGCTAATGAAATGGTTAAGTGTTCATAGCACTTGCAGAACATCAAATGGCTTTTTGTGTCAGTTCTCCCTAAAATCCTTTTATATTTTATTTGAAATACAGGAATTCGTGCTAATGCCATGGAATGAACACATTTTTTTTTCTTCCAACCCCTCACCTCTGTATAACATGGCCCCAGTGTGTGATTTCTCATCATGCAACATGCTCATAACAGTTGCCTTATATAAACAAAAGAATAAACAGTACAGTGCAACCCTTCAAGACACTGTCTCAACAGGCTGCCATTTGAATGAGGTCTGTGATTACAGCACTTTTGATATCTTATCCAAATGAAAGTCTCCTTCTATTTGTTTTCAGAATGGTCCTGGTTTTGCTTGTTCTTATCCCTACCCAACATATTGGAACACTTTTCTCCCTACTTGCATGTCACTGTGTGCTTTGAATATTTGTTCAAATTTAACCTAATAGAGAAGGAAACTGTGCAGCCAAATCTTTATCCTGAAGGAGGAGGAAGAAGAAGAGGAGAAGAAGTAGAAGTAGAAGATCATTTCATACCTTTTGCTGTACTTGAGAAGAAGCACCAGCACTGTCTGAAAACTAAACTATAAGAACAAGTAGGATTGGATTTACAAAACCTTTGTTTGGTAAGGGACTCAGCTTATTCACTGGGAATGTGCCCTATATTCAGGACTCACATCCCTATAAATCTTACTAACCAACTAAATTATTATGCCTTTTTCTTTTTTAGGAACTTAAAAAAAATAGTCATTTTAAGACACTACCAACCACTTTTAAGTACTGATTTAAAAAAAAAAAAGGATAAGAATTCTAGAAAATAAGAGAAAAAAAATGGAATGAGAAGCAGTGTATGTTTGGTCACAGCCTTGAGTTTGATTCCTGTTTTGTTTTTGTAAAGATATGTCTTATCTCAGAGCAAAAGTTGGGTGGGAGAGTGGTGGGCAACTATGGGTGCTGCACTGGAATTCAACCCATAGGAGGCTGTAAAAACTGGAGACTGGACAGTGGAGAGGTGAAAGTGGATTATGAAGAACCCCCATGGGAGACCTTCTATCTTTTCCTACAGTCTCATCAACCTGGCTTAGTGAGCTGCTCCTACTCAATTCCCAAGGCAAGCTGAAGTCAAAGAGGAAAAGATAGTTATGATCTCATTGAGCATGCATGCACATGCACAAAAAAAGACCAGTGCAGCTCTTCTAGTGCAGTCTATGCTGCTTACATGGTGTCATGGCGCCTGCGGTGCAGGGATAGGTGGTCAGAGCAAGAAAAGCTACGGTTGCAGTCTGTGCACCAGAAGGGCTTGATGCCTGTGTGCTTGCGAAAATGGCGGGTAAGTTCATCTGAACGAGCAAATTTCCAGGAGCAGCCATCCCAGGTACATTTATAAGGCTTCTCTCCTAAAAAGGGGAATATGACAAAATGAAGGGAGTCAGAGAAGAGATGTTTGGATACTGGAAAGAGAACAGAGTATATAACCCGTTATCAAGGCTTCGGTCAAAACTTGTGGCAATCGCTTGGACGAAATGCTCTCTACCCTTACAGAAATACTAAAGAGAAGCCAAGATGGCAGAGTGGAAACCATGTAGGTGCTGGCTGAAACAGGCCTTTGCTTGACTTCTGGCTCTACCACATACTAGCTGTGTGATCTTAAATAAGTCACTTCTCCCTGGTCCAATCTGTTTTCTCATCTCTAAAGGGGGATAAAAATACCTCAAAGGATGTTTGAAACATTTTTGTAATCACAATAAGCAATAAAGCTTAGATCCAAACCCAGGTTTCTGACACTTTCCACTATACCACATTATAGTAACCATTACCTTTTCTAATAGCTCCTAATAAATACTCAAAAATAAAACCATACACACAGAGAGAATGTGATTCACTAGAATGGGCCTACCACTAAGGCTACAGGCCTTCTTCTGTGTAAGGTTAGACACTCAAGGGTATGGAATGGAGTTAGAAGTTCATCAAACTTTTTGAAATAGCTCTATGCTTGGTATCTTTAGGTCACACTGGGTTTATATATGAAATATGTCTGCTCCAGATAGAAAGCTAAATGAAAAGAAAAGTAATATAAAAAACATTAACACAGTATGACCCCATTATGTTGTATAGATCATATACCACATATGTATGTACTCAGAATAAAGGCAATATCAATATACTTAAGTGTAAATTATGAGAAATGATTAACAGTGAATGAATATATGGAAAGTGAGGATGAGAGTAGTAGGAAAATAACTTCCTTTTTCCCCACCTTTCTGTATTGTTTGAATGTTTTAAAAATCATGCTGTTGTATCTTATAATAAAAATTTTAAAATAGGCACAGGGAGATTGATGGTTGGAAGTTGGTGATGAAGTAGGAGGACCTTAGGCTCACCTTGTCCCATGAATGCAACTAGATAACTATCAAATCATCCTAAATACTCTAGAAATTGACCTGAAGACTGGCAGAACAAAGTCCATAACTAAAGGTAGAGAAGAGACCACACTGAAGAATGTAAGAAGTGAAAAGAGAGTTTGGGAGAGAAACTGATTGTGGCTGTTGTAGTAGAGAGGGATCCATGGCTATGGAGAAAGGCAAGAGTCAAGCTAACACACAGGGGAACACACAGAGAAAAAAATCCCCACAGCAGTTGGCTTGGAAAGCAAGAGGGGTTGAATTTCATGAGCTTGCAACCAGCAGGGCTTAAAACCTGGAGTTTTAAATGTCAGTGGGCTTTGATAGGCTAGAACCTGGAGGGCACTGGGGCTGCTCCTAGAGAGAGGGCAGGCAAACAACCAATGGACATACAACATGGAAACAGCAACTGGAAGAGTGCCTAGGGCACAGAGTAGGGAGGTTATTCACTCATCTCAGAGCCTATCCCAGAGTGGTAGTGTTTATGGAGAGATCCCTCTGGGAACAAAGGAACTGGCTGGTGCCATTTTCTTCCCCTGCCCCTCAGCATGAGCACAAGACCACCTGTGGGAACCAGCACAGTGCTTACACTCCCTACTTAACCAGCTTGCACCAAGCCCCACCACCCCATGCTCTGGTGGAACCACCCTTCTCAGTCTAGCTTGCCTCAGTCCCAGCACAGTGGACCCCTCCCCCAGAAGACTGCCTCAAAACCCTACTTACATTGTGTCTCCCATCTCATGAGTTTTGCAAAGACTCGGTTCCAGCAGCAGTGGTGACAGGTCTCATTTCACAAACAGTCCAGAGCACAGCTAGTTAAAAAGCACCACATTCAGGCCATGGACCAAACATTCCCCACAACAGGTAAGAGAGCTTCTACAGACAACTGGCCTGAAGGATAAAGTGGCCAGGACAAACAACAGAGCACACACAGCACACAATGGAGACACTCTGGAAAGTGTGAGGACCTGGGGAACAGGGGACACCACAGAAGAGGGCACTACAGTACCTGTTCTTCATAAGGCCATTACCCTCAAGAACAGGAGACATAGCTGACTTTCCTAACACAGAGAAACAGACACAGAGACATAGACAAAATGAGAAGATAGAGAAATTTATCCCAAATGAAAGAACAGGAAAAGGCCACAGCCAGAGATCTAAGCAAAACAGATATAAGTAGCATGCCTGATAGAGAATTTAAAGTAATGATCATAAGGATATTCACTGGGCTTAATAAAAGAGTGAAAGACATGAGTGAGACCCATAACACAAAGAACAGAGAGAAGGAATAACACAGCAGAGATAAAAGGCTCAATACATGAAATGAGAAGCTCACTTGATGGAATGAACAGCAGGCTGGAAGAAGCAGAGGAACAAAATAGTGACCTAGAATACAGAGTAATGGAAAGTAATCAAGCTGAACAAAAGAGAGCAAAAGGAATTATGCAAAATGAGAATAGACATAGAGAACTTAGTGACTACCTCATTCATATAATAGGAGGTCCCAGAAGAAGAAGAGAAAGAAAGGGGCAGAAAATTTATTTGAAGAAATAACAGCTGAAAAATTCCCTAATCTGGGGAAGGAAACAGATATCCAGATCAAGGTGGCACAGGGAACTCCCACCAAAACTGATAAAGGCAGACCCACACCAAGACAAATAGTAATTAAATTAGCAAAATTTAGTTATAAAGAAACATTTTTAAAGCAGCGAAACAAAAGAAGACAGTAAGTGTCAAGGGAAAACCTATAAGGCTCACAGAAGATTTTTCAACAGAATCTTTGCAAGTCAGAAGGCATGATATATTCAAACTGCTGATGGGAAAAATCTGCAGACAAAGACACTTTATCCAGGAAGGGACAAGGACACTAAATCCAGGAAGGCTATCATTTGGAATAGAAAGAGAGATAGTTTCCCAGACAAAAACTAAAGAAGTTCCTGACCACTAAACTAACCCTGCAAGAGATATTAAAAGGGATAATTTGAGTGGAAAGGACAGACCCAAAGTGACAGCCTGAAGGTAAGAAATACAGAAGCAATAACAATGAATATTTTTGTAAAAATGAGCCAACAAACTGACAAAATAAACGGATGTAAAATATGATAACATGTACCTAAAACGGGGAGGAAAGGAGTGAAAAATGGGTTCAAACTTAAATGACAATCAACTTAATATAGACTACTATATGCAGAAGATGCTATACACAAACCTAATGGTAACCATATATCAAGACCCAATGATAAGTTGGGGAAAGATAGCAGTGGAGTAGGACGACTCTAGGCTCACCTCATCCCATGAACACAATCAGATAACTATTGAATCATCCTAAATATCCAGAAATAGACCTGAAGACTGACTTTTATTGTGGAGAAAAACTCCACAAATAAAGGGAGAGAAGAGGCCACATCAAAGAAGGTAGGAAGTGTGGAGACATGGTTTAGGGGAGAAATGGATCCCAGGGGCTATGGAGGGGAGGTACCATAGTTTCAGAGAGGGTGAGAAAGAGAGAGGAGCACACAGGGGAACATGCAAGAGTGTTTCTCAAAGACACTGTCTTGGAAAAGGAGAGGGGCTGCAATTCATGAGTTCTTGCAATAGTGGAGCTTAAAGCATGGAGTTTTAAAGGACAGCAGGCTTGAATGGTATAGAGCCCAGAAGGCACTGCACTGTTCCAGGAGAGTAGGCAGGCAAATAACTCAGGGAGAGCATGAAAACAGTGATCTGAAGAGTGCCTGAAGCACATGGGGAGGAGATAATTCACTTTTCTTGGAGTATGTCCCTGAGGCAGCATTCTCGGAGACATCTCTGGGAAAAAGGTGTTGGCTGATGCCATTTCCCTCCTTTGCCCCTCAGCATAAACAGAGCAACCTGCGGGAAGCAGTGCAGTACCAACACTGGCCGCCTAACTTGCATACACCAGGCCTCACACTCCTACACTTTGGTGGGACAGCCCTTCAAAGTCATGCTTGCCTGAGAGCCAGTGCAGCGAACCCCAACCCACCCAGAACACCTGCACAAACCCCTGCCCACACCATGTTTCCTAACCAGAGATCTCTGCATGGCCTCAGTTCTGGTGGAAGCAATGACAGGTCTCATTTCATAAGCAGACCAGAGCATACCAAGTTAAAACTCACCAGATTCAGGCCAGGGACCAAACATTTTTCCACAGTAAGCAAGAAGAGCCTGTACAGACAATTGACCTGAAGGATAGAGCAGCCAAAACTCAACAGCAGAATACATGCAACACACACCAGACACTCCTGAAGTGCCAGGCCCTGGGCATTACACGACCTCTACATATTTTGAGAAACAGGAAACATAACTGGCTTTTCTAACACAGGAAAAACAGGAGCATTAGATAAAATGCAAAGACAGAGGAATTTATTTCAAATGAAGGAACAAGTTGAGGCCACAGGCAGAATCTAGGTGAAACAGATATAAGTAATATGCCTGATGGAGAATTTACAGCAACAATCATAAGGATATACACTGAGCTTGAGAAAAGTATACAAGACATCAGTGAGACCCTCTACCACAGAGATAAAAGACTTAAAGAATCAATCAGAGACGAAATGTGCAATGAAATTAGATATAAACATGATGCAAGGGAGAAAAGACTGGAAGAAGCAGTGGAACGAATTATAAATCTAAAATACAAAGTAATGTAAAGTAATTAAGCTGACCAAAAGAGTGAAGGAAGAATTATGCAACATGGGAATAGACATGAGGAAGTCAGTGACTCCATCAGACATTTGTATTATAAGGAGTTAATTTTTTTAAATTTTCTTTTTTTTTCTTTTTTCCTATTTTTTTAATTTTTCTTTTTCCTTTTTTCAGCGAACACCTTATCAATCCCTTTTTAAAAAATCTTTTTTATTTTTCATTTTTAGAGTCATATTCTATCTCTTCATTGTAGTTAACCTTATTTTTGGTACATATATATAAGTTGTTCTCTCTTTAAAATTTTGGGATACAGTTTCTTCTAACAGACCAACATATACCCTAAATTGCTAGTGTATGGCTTTGTTCTAGTCTCTTGCTTGATCACATAGTCTCCCTTTTTTTTCTTTAATTTCTCTTCTTTCTTTTTTCAACCAACTTATCAATTCCTTTTATAAAAACTTTTGTAATTTTCATCTTTACAGTCATATTCCATCCCTTCATCGTATTTACCCTTATTTTTGTACATATATAAGCTTTTCTTTCTTTAAAATATTGGGAGGCAGTTTCTTCTAACAGACCAAAATACACCCAAAATCTAGTGTGTGGCACTGATCTATGCACCAGCCTGATCATATCTGATCACATTCTTTTTTTGTTCTTTTTCTTTTTCTTTTTTCTTTCTTTCCCTTTCTTTTCCCCTGGTTTCAGGTCTCTTCTGATTTGTTCAGTGTATATTTTTCTGGGGTCGTTGTTACCCTGTTAGCATTTTGTTCTCTCATTCAACTATTCTCCTATGGACAAAATGACAAGACGGAAAAAATCACCTCAAAAAAAAAAGAACAAGAGGCAGTACCAACTGCTAGGGACCTAATCAATACGTACATTAGTAAGATGTCAGAACTAGAGTTCAGAATGACGATTATAAAGATACTAGCTGGGCTTAAAAAAGCATGGAAGATACTAAAGAAACCCTTTCTGGAGAAATAAAAGAACTAAAATCTAACCAAGTTGAAATAAAAAAGGGTATTAATGAGGTGCAATAAAAAATGGAGGCTCTAATTGCTAGGATAAATGAGGGAGAAGAGAGAATTAGTGATATAGAAGACCAAATGATGGAGAATAAAGAAGCTGCAAAAAAGAGAGATAAACAACTACTGGATCATGAGGACAGAATTCGAGAGAAAAGTGATACCATAAGACAAAATAATATTAGAATAATTGGGATCCCAGAAGAAGAAAGAGAGACGGGTCAGAAGGTATATTGGAGCAAATTATAGCACAGAACTTCCCTAATTTCAGGAAAGAAACAGGCATCAAAATCCAGGAGGCACAGAGAACCCCCCTCAAAATCAATAAAAATAGGACAATATCTGACATCTAATAGTAAAATTTACGAGTCTCAGAGACAAAGAGAAAATCCTGAAAGCAGCTCGGGATAAGAAGTCTATAACCTACAATGGTAGAAACATTAGATTGGCAACAGACCTATCCACAGAGATGTGGCAGGCCAGAAAAGAGTGGCATGATATATTTAGAGCAGTAAATGAGAAAAATATGCAGCCAAGAATATTATATCCAGCTAGGCTGCCATTGAAAATAGAAGGAGAGATAAAAAGCTTCCAGGACAAACAAAAACTAAAAGAATTTGCAAACACAAAACCAGCCTTACAAGAAATATTGAAAGGGGTCCTCTAAGCAAAGAAAGAACCTAAAAGTAACATAGACCAGAAAGGAACACAGACAATATACAGTAATGGTCACCTTACAGGCAATACAATGGCACTAAATTCATATCTTTCAATAGTTACCCTAAATGTAAATGGGCTAAATGCCCCAATCAGAAGACACGGGCTATCAAACTGGATTAAAAAACAAGACCCATCGATACGCTGTCTGCAAGAGACTCAATTTAGACCCAAACACACCTCCAGATTGAAAGTGAGGGGGTGGAAAACCATTTACCATGCTAATGGACTTCAAACAAAAGCTGGGGCAGCAATACTTATATCAGAACAATTAGATTTTAAACCAAAGACTATATAAGAAACGAGGAAGGACACTATATCTTACTTAAAGGGTCTATCCAACAAGAAGACCTAACAATTGTAAATATCTATGCACCTAACATGGGAGCAGCCAATTATATAAATCAATCAATAACAAAATCAAAGAAACACATCGACAACAATACAATAATAGTGGGGTCTTTAACACCCCCATCACTGAAATGGACAGATCATCTAAGCAAAAGATCAACAAGGATATGAAGACTTTAAATGACACACTGGACCAAATAGACTTCACAGATATATTCAGAACATTCCATCTCAAAGCAACAGAATACACATTCTTCTCTAGTACCCATGGAACATTCTCCAGAATCGATCACATCCTAGGTCACAAATCAGGTCTCAACCGGTACCAAAAGGTTGGGATCATTCCCTGCCTATTTTCAGACCACAATGCTTTGAAACTAGAACTGAGTCACAAGAGGAAAGTCGGAAAGAACTCAAATACATGGAGGCTAAAGAGCATCCTACTAAAGAATGAATGGGTCAACCAGGAAATTAAAGAAGAATTTAAAAAGTTCATGGAAACAAATGAAAATGAAAACAGAACTATTCAA
>NC_138385.1:64826552-64857552 GCF_054177405.1 Leptonychotes weddellii
TAAGAATATATTATGAGCAACTATATGCCAGCAAATTAGATAATCTGGAAGAGATGGATACATTCCTAGAGATGTATCACCTACCAAAACTGAACCAGGAAGAAATAGAAAACCTGAACAGACCTATAACCACTAAGGAAATTGAAGCAGTAACCAAAAATCTTCCAAAAAACAAGATCCCAGGGCCAGATGGCTTCCCAGGGGAATTCTGTCAAACATTTAAAGAAGAATTAATACCTATTCTTCTGAAACTGTTCCAAAAAATAGAAATGGAAGGAAAATTTCCAAACTCGTTTTATGAGGCCAGCATTACCTTGATACCAAAATCAGACAAAGACTCCATCAAAAAAGGAAAGTTACAGACCAATATCCCTGATGAACATGGATGCAAAAATTCTCACCAAAATACTAGCCAATAGGATCCAACAGTACATGGAAAGGATTATTCACTACGACCAAGTGGGATTTATTCCTGGGCTGCAAGGTTTGTTCAACATCGGCAAATCAATCAATGTGATACAATACATTAATAAAAGAAAGAACAAGAACCATATGATCCTCTCAAGAGATGCAGAATAAACATTTGACAAAGTACAGCATCCTTTCTTGATTAAAACTCTTCAGTGTGTAGGCATAGAGAGTACATACATCAATATCATAAAAGCCATCTATGAAAAACCCACAGTGAATATCATTCTCAATGGGGAAAAACTGAGAGCTTTCCCCCTAAGGTCAGGAACACAGCAGGGATGTCCACCATCACCACTGCTATTCAACATAGTACTAGAAGTCCTAGCCACAGCAATCAGACAACAAAAAGAAATAAAAGGCATCCGAATTGGCAAAGAAGTGAAACTCTCACTCTTTGCAGATTTGATACTTTATGTGGAAAACCCAAGACACCACCCCAAAACTGCTAGAACTCATATAGGAATTCAGTAAAGTGGCAGGATATAAAATCAATGCATAAATCAGTTGCATTTATATACACCAGTAACAAGACAGAAGAAACAGAAATTAAGGAGTTGATCCCATCTACAATTGTACCCAAAACCATAAGATACCTAGGGAAAAAATCTAACTAAAGAGGCAAAGAATCTGTAGTCAGAAAACTATAAAATGCTCATGAAAGAAATTGAGGACGACACAAAGAAATGGAAAAACATTCCATGGTCATGGATTGGAAGAACAAATATTGTGAAAATGTCTATGCTACCTAGAGAAATCTACACATTTAATGCAATCCCTATAAAAATACCATTAACTATTTTCAAAGAAATGTAACAAATAATTCTAAAATTTATATGGAACCAGAAAAGACCCCCGATAGCCACAGGAATGTTGAAAAAGAAAAGCAAAGCTGGTGGCATCACAATTCTGGACTTCAAGCTCTATTACAAAGGTGTAATCATCAAGACAGTATGGTACTGGCACAAAAACAGACACATAGATCAATGGAACAGAATAGAGAGCCCAGAAATGGACCCTCAACTCTATGGTCAACTAATCTTTGACAAAGCAGTAAAGAATGTCCAATGGAAAAGAGACAGTCTCTTCAACAAATGGTGTTGGGAGAATTGGATAGCCACATGCAGAAGAATGAAACTAGACCATTTCCCTACACCATGCACAAAAATAGACTCCAAATGGGGCGCCTGGGTGGCTCAGTCATTAAGCTTCTGACTTCGGCTCAGGTCATGATCCCAGGGTCTTGGGATCAAGTCCTGCATTGGGCTCCCTGCTCGGCAGGAATCCTGCTTCTCCCTCTCCCACTCCCCCTGCTTGTGTTCCTGCTCTCACTATCTCTCTCTCTGTCAAATAAATAAATAAAAAATCTTAAAAAAAATAGACTCAAAATGGATGAAAGACCTAAATGTGAGACAGGAGTCCATCAAAATCCTAAAGGAGAGCACAGGCAGCAACCTCTTTGACCTCAGCTGCAGCAACTTCTCCCTAGAAACATCGCAAAAGGCAATGAAAGCGAGGGCAAAAATGAACTATTGGGACTTCATCAAGATAAAAAGCTTCTGCACAGCAAATGAAACAATCAAGAAAACCAAAAGACAACTGACAGAATGGGAGAAGATATTTGCAAATGACATATCAGATAAAGGGCTAGTATCCAAAATCTATAAAGAACTTATTAAACTCAGTAGCCAGAGAACAAATAATCCAATCAAGAAATGGTCAGAAGACATGAACGGACATTTCTGCAAAGAAGACATCCAAATGGCCAACAGACACATGAAAAAGTGCTCAACATCAGTCGGCATCAGGGAAATCCAAATCAAAACCTCAATGAGATACCACCTCACACCAGTCAGAATGGCTAAAATGAACAAGTCAGGAAATGATAGATGTTGGCAAGGATGCGGAGAAAGGGGAACCCTCCTACACTGTTGGTGGGAATGCAAGCTGGTGCAGCCACTCTGGAAAACAGTATGGAGGTTCCTCAAAAAGTTGGAAATAGAGCTATCCTATGACCCAGCAATTGCACTCCTGGGTATTTACCCCAAAGATACAAATGTAGTGATCTGAAGGGGTACATCCATCCCAATGTTTATAGCAGCAATGTCCACAATAGCTAAACTATAGAAAGAGCCAAGATGTCCATCAACAGTTGAATGGATAAAGAAGATGTGGTATATATATATACAATGGGATATTATGTAGCCATCAAAAAAAAAAAAAAACACCCAGAAATCTTGCCATTTGCAACGACGTGGATGGAATTAGAGGGTATTATGCCACGCAAAATAAGTCAATCAGAGAAAGACATGTATCATATGATCTCACTGATATGAGGAATTCTTAATCTCAGGAAACAAACAGGGTTGATGGAGTGGTCGGCGGTGGGTGGGATAGGGTGGCTGGATGATATAGACATTGGCGAGGGTATGTGCTATGGTGAGTGTTGTGAATTGTGTAAGATTGATGAATCACAGACATGTACCTCTGAAACAAATAATATATTATATGTTAAAAAAAAGAGAAGATAGTAGGAATGGAAAAATGAAAGGGGGGAAGTCGCAGGGGGAGACGAACCATGAGAGACTATGGGCTCTGAGAAACAAACTGAGGGTTCTAGAGTGGAGGGGTGTGGGGCGATGGGTTAGGCTGGTGATGGGTATTAAAGAGGGCACCTATTGAATGGAGCACTCGGTGTTATACGCAAACAATGAATCATGGAACACTACATCAAAAACTAATGATGTGATGTATGGTGATTAACATTACATTAAAAAATTTAAAAAAAGAATGCATCAGAGAAAATCTTCAGAAACAATGTCAAAGGAAGTAATAAAATAGCACTAAATACATATCTATTAATAATTACTTTGAACGTCAATGGAATAAATGTTCCAATCAAAGACATAGGATGTCAGAATGAATAAAAAGAACAAGACCCATCTATATGCTGCTTACAAGAGACTCATTTTTGGCCTAAGGACACCTGCAGATTCAAAGTGAGGGGACAGAGAAACATTTTTCTTACAAATGAGGGTCAAAAGAAAGCCAGAGTAGCAACACTTATATCAGACAAATTAGATTTAAAACAAAGCCTGTAACAAGAGACAAAGAAGACAATAAATACAATCAAAGAGAGTAAATCAAACAGAAGGTATAAAAGTGGAAATATGTATGTACCCAATATGGGAGCACCCAATATATAAAACAGTTAATGACAAACATAAAAGAACTAATTGACAATAATGCAATAATCATTTTTATCACCCCTCTTATATCAATGGGCATATCAAATAAACAGAAAATCAATGAGGAATCAATGGCTTTGAATGACACACTGGACCAGGTGGCATTAACAGATATGTTCAGAACATTTATTTCTAAAACAGAAGAATACACATTCTTTTGACGCACACAGGGAACATTCTGTGGAATAGATTACACATTAGGTTATACAACAGGCCTCAACAAATACAAAAAGACTGAAATCATACCATGGACCTTTTCCAACCACAACTGTCTGAAACTAAAGGTAAATCATAAAAAAATCTGGAAAGACCGTGAGGTGTCTGGGTATCTCAGTCAGTTAAGCGTCTGCCTTTGGCTCAAGTCATGATCCCAGGGTCCTTGGATCAAGCCCCATGTTGGGATCCCTGCTCAGTAAGGAGTCTGCTCGTCCCTCTTCCTCTGCCCCTTCCCCCCACTCTCTCAAATAAGTAAATAAAATCTTTAAAAAATCTGGAAAGACCAAAAATACAAGAAGGTTACACAACATTCTACTAAAGAATGAATGGGTCAACCAGAAAATAAAAGAAATTTTAAAAATACAGGGAAGCAAATAAAAATGAAAACACAACACTCCCAAAATTGCGGATGTAGCAAAAGTGGTCCAAGAGGGAAATATATAGCAATACATGCCTATCTCAAGAAGAAAAAAAATCTCCAACAACCTAACCCCACACCTAAAAAAGCCAGAAAAAGAACAACAAAGCTTAAAGGCAGTAGAAGGAACAAAATAATAAAGATTAGAGCAGAAACAATAAAGTTAAATTTTTTAGAAGTTTAGGTTTTTAGAAACTAAAAAAAAAAAATTAGAAGAGATAAAACAAAGAGGTGGGTCTTTGAAAAAAATAATGAAATTGATAAACCCTTAGCCATAGTTATCAAAAAGAAAAGGAAAAGGATGCACATAAATAAAATCACAAAATAGAGAAGAGAAATAACAATCTATATCACAGAAATACAAGCCATTATAAGAGAATATTATGAAAAACTACATGCCAACAATTTGGACAACCTGAAAGAAATGGATAAATTTCTAGAAACACATAAACTACCAAAACTGAAACAGGAAGAAATAAAAAACTTGAGCAGCCTAATAACCAGGAAAGAAAATGAATCAGTAATAAAATATATATATATAACTCAGCCATAAAAATAAATGAAATCTTTCCATTTGCAATGACATGGATGGAGCTAGAGAGTATTATGCTAAGCAAAATAAGTCTGTCAGAGAAAGACAAATACCAAATGATTTCATTCATATGTGGAATTTATGAAACAAATGAGTAAAGGGGGGAAAAAGAGAGAGAGGCAAACCAAAAAACAAGACTCTTAATTATAAAGAACAAACTGATGTTACCAGAGTGGAGGTGGGGTTGGGTGAGTAAAAGGTAATGGGAGTTAAGGAGTGCCCTTGTTGTGATTAGACCTGTGTGATCTATGTTATTGTTGAATCATTATATTGTGCACCTGAAACTAATATAACACTGAATACTAATCATACTGTAATTTAAAATAAAATATATATTAAAAATAATTATGATTACTAGGGGCTGGTGAGTTGTTAAGGGGTACAAAGTATGTTTTGCAGGATACATAAGTCTTGGACATCTAATATAAAACAATTTGACTTTATTTAAAAATGTACTGTATACTTGAAGTTTGCTAAGAGTGTAGAACTTAGAGGTGTTCACCTTACTAAAAAATAACTATGAAGTAAGGAATATGTTAATTAGCTTGATTGTGGTGAATATTTCACAATGTGTACATATATCAAATTAATAAATTGCATATATTAAATATATACAATTTTATTTATTAAATTTTTTATTTAAATTTTACTTAGTTAACATACAGTGTAATGTTAGTCCCAGGTATACAATATAGTGATTCAGCACTTCCATACAACACCTGGTGGTTATCACAAGTGCACTCCTTAATCCCCATCACCTATTTAACCCATCACCCCCCCATGGGCTGGTAACAATCAGTTTGTTCTCTACAGTCAAGAGTGTGTTTCTTTGGGGTGCCTGAGTGGCTCAGTCAGTTAAGCGTCTGCCTTCAGCTCAGGTCATGATCCCAGGGTCCTAGGATCAATCCCTGTGTCAGGCTCTCTGCTCAGCAGGGAGCCTGCTTCTCCCTCTCCCTCTGCCTGTGGCTCCTCCTGCTTGTGCACTCTTTCTCTCTCTGTCAAATAAATAAAATCTTTTTAAAAAGAGAGTGTGTTTCTTCATTTGCCTCCCTCTTTTTTCCCTATGTTCATTTGTTTTGTTTCTTAAATTCCATATGAGTGAAATCATATGGTATTTGTCTTTCTCTGACTTTGCTTAATAACCTCTAGCTCCATCCACATCACAGCAAATGGCAAGATTTCATTCTATTTTAAAGCTGAGTAATATTCCATTGTATATATATACTATATCTTCTTTATCCATTCATCAGCCAATGGACACTTGGGCTGTCTCCATAGTATGGCTATTGTAGACAATGCTGCTATAAACATCACAGTGCACATATTCATTTGAATTAGTATTTTTGTAGTGTTATTGCTTAGCCATAGGGTAGTTCTATTTTTAATTTCTGAGGAACCTCCATACTGAGATTTTTCTGGAAAACATTCTGTTTCTCCAGAGTGGCTGCACCAGTTTGCATTCCCACCAACAGTGCATGAGTGTTCCTTTTTCTCCACATCCTTGCTAACACCTGTTGTTTTCTGTGTTGTTGATTTTAGCCATTTTGACAGGAGTAAGGTGATGAGTGATGTTGAGCATGTTTTCATGTGTATGGTGGTCATCTGTATGTCTTCCTTGGAAAAAAGTCTATTCATGTCTTCTGCCCATTTTTTAATTGGATTATTCATTGTTTGGATGATTAGTTTTATAAGTTCTTTATATATATTGGATACTAACCCTTTATCAGATGTCATTTGCAAATATCTTCTCCCATTCCACAGGTTGCCTTCTGTTTTGTTGATTGTTTCCTTCATTGTGCAGAAGCTTTTGATTTTTATGTAGTTCTGACAGTTTATATTTGCTTTTGTTTCCTTGTGTTAGAAGATATATCTAGAAAGAAGTTCCGTTGGCCAATGTCAAAGAAGTTACTCTCTGTGCTCTCCTCTAGGATTTTTATGGTTTCAGGCTTCACATTTTGGTCTTTCATCCATTTTGAATTTATTTTTTGTGGTGTAAGAAAGTGGTCCACTTTTATTCTTTTCCATATTGTTGTCCACTTTTCCCAACACTGTTTGTTGAAAAAACATTCTTTTCCCATTGATATTCTTTCCTGCTGTGTTGAAGATTAATTGACCATATATTTGTGTGTTCATTTCTTGTTTTCTTTCTTTCTTCCTTCTTTTTCTTTCTTTCTTTCCTTTTTTTTAAAGATTTTATTTATTTGACAGAGAGAGACACAGCAAGAGAGGGAACACAAGCAGGGGGAGTGGGAGAGGGAGAAGCAGACTTCCCGCTGAGCAGGAAGCCCAACACAGGGCTTGATCCCAGGACCCTGGGCCATGACCTGAGCCAAAGGCAGACACTTAATGACTGAGCCACCCAGGCGCCCCTCTTTCTTTCCTTTTCATTCTGGTTTTTCTATTCTGTTTCATTGATCTACATGTCTATTTTTGTGCCAGTACTGTAATGTTTTGATTACTAATGCTTTGTAACATTACTTGAAGTAAACAATTGTGATGCCTCCACCTTTTTTTTTTCAAGGTTACTTTGGCCATTCAGGGTCTTGTGTGGTTCCATACAAATTTTAGGAATGTTTATTCTAACTCTGTGAAAAATGCTATTGGTATTTTGATAATGAATTACATTAAATGTGTAGATTTCCTTGGGTAGTATAGACATTTTAACAATATTTGTTCTTCCGGGCGCCTGGGTGGCTCAGTTGGTTAAGTGACTGCCTTCAGCTCAGGTCATGATCTTGGAGTCCAAGGATCGAGTCCCGCATCAGACTCCCCGCTGAGTGGTCTCCCTCTGACCCTCCCTGCCTCATGCTCCCTCTGTCTCTTTCTTTCTCTCAAATAAATAAAATATTTAAAAAAAAAACAATATTTGTTCTTCTAATCCATGACCATGGAATGTCTTTTCATTTCTTTTTGTCATCTTTAATTTCTTTCATGAGTGTTTATAGTTTTCACAGTACGGGTCTTTCACCTCTTTGGTTACATTTATTCTTATGTATTTTATTGGTTTTGGTGCAATTGTAAATGGATTGTTTTGTTAATTTTCTGTTGCTTCATTATTGGTGTATAGAAATGCAACAGTTTCTCTACATTGATTTTATCCTGTGACTTTGCCCAATTCCTTTATCAGTTCTAACAGCTATTTTTTGGTGGAGACTTTCAGGTTTTCTACATAGAGTATCACATTTACCTGCAAATAATGAAAGTTTTACTTTCTCCTTGCTGATCTGGATGTTTTTTATTTCTTTTCATTGTCTGATTCCTGTGGCTAGGACTTACAGTATTATGTTAAATAACAGTGGTGTTAGTGGACATTCATATCTTCTTCCTGACAGTAGAGGAAAACCTTTCAGTTTTTCCCCATTTAGGATGATATTAGCTGTGGGTATTTTGTATATTGTCTTTATTATGTTGAGGTATGCTCCCTCTAACCCTACTTTGTTGAGGGCTTTTATCATGAATGGATGTTGTACTTCGTCAAATGGTTTTTCTGCACCTATTGAAATAATCATATAGATCTTATCTTTTCTTTTATTAATGTGGTGTATCATGTTGATTGATTTGTGAATATGAACCACCATTTTAAGCCAGGAATAAATCCCACTTGACTGTAGTGAATGAATTTTTTAATGTAATGTTGGATTCGGTTTGCTAGTATTTTATTGAGAATTTTTGCATCTGTGTTCATCATGTATATTGGCCTGTACTTCCTTTTGTTTGTTTGTTTGTTTTTTATTGGTGTCTTTATCTGGTTTTGGTAACAAGGTAATGCAGGCCTCATAGAATGAATTTGGAAGTTTTCCATCCTTTTCTATTTTTTTGAATAGTTTGAGAAGAATAGGTATTAACTCTTCTTAAATGTCTTGTAGAAGTCGCTTGTGTAGCCATCTTGTCTTGGAGTTTTGTTTGTTGGCAGTTTTTCAATTACTGATTCAACTTTTATCCTGGCTATTGCTCTGTTCAAGTTGTCATTTCTTAATTTTCAGTTTTGGTAGTTTGTATGACCTTAAGATCTCATCCATTTCTTCCAGGTTGTCCAATTTTGGGGCTTATTGTTTTTCATAATATTCTCTTATAATAGTTTGTATTTCTGTGGTGTTGGTTGTTATTTCTCCTCTTTTTTATTTGGGTCCTTTCACTTTTTGATGGGTCTGGCTAGAGGTTTATCAATTTCACTAATTTTTCAAAGAACCAGCTCTTTGTTTCATTGATCTGTTTTATTATTTTATTTTAGTTTTTAGTTTGTATATCATTTATATCTGCTCTAATCTTTATTTCCTTCCTTCTGCTGGCTTTGGCTTTGTTTTTCTTATCCTAGCTTCTTTAGGTGTAAGGTTGAGTTGTTTATTTGAGATTTTCTTGCTTCTTGAGATAGACCTATATCACTATATACTTACCCCTTACAACTGCTTTTGCTGCATCTCAAAGGTTTTGGACCATTGTTTTCATTTTCATTTGTTTCTATGTATTTTTAAATTTCTTCTGTGATTTTCTGGTTGATTCACTCATTGTTTAGTAGCATATTGTTTAATCTCCATGTATTTATGTTCTCTCCACATTTTTTTCTTATGGTTGACTTCTAGTTTCATAGCATTGTCATCAGAAAAGTTGTATGGTACATTTTAAATCTTTTCATATTTGTTGAGGTCTTTTTTGTGACCTAATATATGATCTATTCTAGAGAATGTTCCAAGTGCACTTGAAAAGAATGTGTACTCTGCTATTTTAGGATGGAATCTTCTGAATATGTCTGGTAAGTCCACCTGGTACAGTGTGTCATTCAAAGCCATTGTTTCTTTGTTGATTTTCTGTTTAGTTCCTCTGTTCATTGATGTAGTTGGGTGTTCAAGGCCCTTACTTGGGCGCCTGGGTGGCTCAGTTGGTTAAGCATCTGCTTTCGGCTCAGGTCATGTTCCTGGCATCCTGGGATCGAGCCCTGTGTCTGGCTTCCTGCCCAGTGGGGAGCCTGCTTCTCCCTCTTCCTCTGCTGCTCCCCCTGCTTGTGCTTGTTCTCTCTCTCTGTGTCAAATAAATAAAATCTTAAAAAAAATAAAGTCCCCTACTATTGTTGTATTATTATCAATTAGTCCTTTTATATTTGTTATTAATTATTTTATATATTTGGTTGCTCCCATGTTGGGTGCATAAATGTTTATACAATTGTTTTATCTTCTTGCCGGATTGTCATCTTTATGATTAGATACTGCCCTTATTTGTGTCTTGTTAAAGTCTTTGTTTTAAATCTAGTTTGTCTAATGTAAGTATCGACACTCTGGCTTTCTTTTGACAGCCATTTGAGTAATAAAATTTCTCTGTCCCCTCATTTTCAGTCTGCAGGTGTCTTTAGGTCTAAAATGAGTTTCTTGTAGGCAGCAAATAGATGGGTCTATTTTCTTTTATCCATTCTGACACCTTATGTCTTTTGATTGGAGCATTTAATCCATTTACATTCAAAGTAATTATTGATAGGTATGTATTTAGTGCCACTTTGTTACTTGTTTTGTCCTTGTTTTGGGAGATTTTCTCTGATCCTCTCTTGTCTTTGTCACTTTAGGCCTCTCCTTTGCACTCAGTGAGTCCCCTTCAATATTTCCTGCACATCTGGTTTAGTAGTCCCGAACTGCTTTTGTTCTTATTTTTCTGGGAAACTCTTTTTTTCTTAAGTTTTTATTTAAATTCCAGTTAGTTACCATATATGTAACATTTGTTTCAGGGTAAAAAAGAGTGATTCAATGCTTCCATACAATACCAGATGCTCATTAGAACAAGTGAACACCTTAATCCTTATCACCTCTTTAACCCATGCCCCTACCCACCTCCACTTTGGTAACAATTAGTTTGTTCTCTATAGTTGATGATCTGTTTCTCATGTTGCCTTTCTTTCTTTCTTTTTTCCCCTTTGCTCAGCCGCTTATTAGATTCCAAATCACATGTTACTTGTCTTTCTGTGCATGTCTAATTTTGGTTAGCATATGCCTCTCTAGCTCCATCCAGGTTGTTGGTAATGGCAAGATTTAATTTTTTTTTAATAGCTGACCAATATTCCATTGTGTATATATATACATATATACCACTTATTTTTCCTTCTCTTCTCCTCCTCCTCCTCTTCCTCCTCCTCCTCGTCCTTCTTCTTCTTCTTCTTTCTTCTTCTTTTCTTCTTCTTCTTCTTTCTTCTTCCTTCTTCTTCTTCTTCTTCTTCTTCTTCTTCTTCTTCTTCTTCTTCTTCTTCTTCTTCTTCCTTCTTCTTCTTCTTTTCTTCTTTCATGTAGAGTTATGTTTTATGGCCTGGGTTAGGGTATATGCCTGATATCTTGCAGTTTAGAGAACTCTCCAGAGGTTTAAATTTAGGGTTAAGGATTAGGGGTTAGGGCTAGTGTTAGGGATAAGTTATTAGCGGTTTATATTAATGAAAGAAGATGATACTTGAATGACAGTTTAAGCACAGTGTAGTTTCAATGTGTTTAAGCACAAGGCTCTTCCCTTATGCTCCTATGCAGTCATTTACAAACACACATATATTAATGAAAGATGTTATTTGAACAAGGGAAAATACACAGTATAGTTTCTGTGAGGTAAGGACAGGGCTCTTCCCATATGCTTCTAACATGTTTATAAATACTTTATATCTTAATGAAAGAAGGTGTTACTTGAAACTTGCATTATAAACCGTTTGGTTTCATTCAGGTAAGAATAGGCGTATTCCCCCCATGCTTCTACACATACATTTATAAACACATATATATCAATAAGGAAGTTGCTACTTGAACGATGATTTATACATAGTGTAGTGTCAATGAGTTAAGCATATGACTATTCCCATATGCTTCTACAGGTATGGGTAGAAAATTTTAATGAAAGAAGATGGTACTTGAAAGAGGGATTATATATAGTGTGGTTTTAGAGTATAAAACATGTGGATATTCCATACGCTTCTACACATACATTTACAAACACCTATATCTTATTCAAAGAAGACATTAGTTGAAGGATGCATTACACACATGGTAGTTCCAATGAGTTAAGCATACAGCTATTCTCATATCTTTCTACACATAACTTTACATACACTTATATCTTAATGAAAGTTGATGTTACTTGACAGAAAGTTTATACACAGTGTGTTTTCCATGTGTTAAGCATACAGCTATTCCCAAAGGCTTGTGTTTTTTTTTTAATTTAAATTCAAGTTAGTTAATATATAGCATAATATTAGTTTCAGGTGTACAATTCAGTGATTCTATACTTACATACAACACCCGGTGTTCATCACAAGTTCACTCCTTAATCCCCATCACAAGTTTACTCCCTAATCCCCATCACAAGTTTAACCCATCCTCCCACCCACCTGCCCTCTGGAAACAATTGGTTTGTTCTCTATAGCTAAGAGTCTGTTTTTTTTGGTTTGCCTCTCCTTTTCCCCTATGATCATTTCTTTGTTTTTTAAATTCCACATATGAGTGAAGTCATTGGTATTTGTTTTTCTCTGGCTGAGTTCTCATTTCACAGTATGCTCTAGCTCCATCCACATCATTGCAAATGGAAAGATTTCATTCTTTATTATGATTAATATTCCATTATATATATGTTATATATATAAGATATATATATGTATATGTGTGTGTATATGTGTATATATATATATATGTATATATACATATATATATATATATATATATATATATATAAAACTTCTTCTTTATCCATTCATCAGTGAATGGACATTTGGGGTCTTTCCATAATTCAGCTATTGTTGATAATGGTGTTATAAACATCAGGGTGCATGTACCCCACTGAATCTGTATTTTTGTATTCTGTGGGTAAATACCTAGTACTGCAATTGCTGGATCATAGAGTAGTTCTAATTTTGACTTTTTGAGAAACCTCCATACTATTTTGCAGAGTGGCTGCACCAGTTTACATTCCCACCAACACTGTAAGAGGGTTCCCCTTTCTCTGCATTATGGCCAACACCTGTTCCCTGCATTGTTAATTTTAGCCATTCTGACAGGTGTTAGGTGATACCTCATTGTAGTTTTTATTTGTATTTCCCTGATGATCAGTGATGTTGAGCATGTTTTCATATGTCTGTTGAGCATCTGTATGTTTTCTTTGCAAAAATGTCTATTCATGTGTTCTAGGCCACTTTTCTACTGGAATACTTGTGTTTTGGGTGTTGAGTTTCTTAAATTCTTTATATATGTTGGATACCAACCCTTTATCAGATGTTATTTGCAAATATCTTCTCCCATTGCATAAGTTGCCTTTTAGTTTTGTTGGTTGTTTCCTTCACTGTTCAGAAGCTTCTCATTTTGATGAAGTCCCAATAGTGTATTTATGGTTTTCTTTCCCTTGCCTCAAGAGACATATCTAGTAAGAAGTTGTTATGGTCAATGTCAAAGAGGTTACTGCCTGTGTTTTCCTCTAGTATTTTAATGGTTTCTTGTCTCACATTTAGGTCTTTCATCCATTTATTTATTTATTTATTTATTGTATGGTGGAATAAAGTGGTCCAGTTTCATTCTTTTGAATGGTGCTATCCAGTTTTTGTCTGGGAAATTCTTTCTCCCTCCTATTCTGAATGATAGCCTTCCTGGATAAAGTATTCTTGGCTGCAGATTTTTCCCATTCAGCACTTTGAATATATCATTACACTCTTTTCTGGCTCAGCACATTTCTGTTGAGATATCTCTGGCTATTCTTATGGGTTTTCCCATGTACGTTAAGGACTTCTTTCGTTTTGCTGCTTTTAAGATTTATTTTCATCACTATATTTTTCAAATTTAGTTACAATATGTCTTTGTGTTCGCCTGCTTTTGTTGATTTTAATGGGAGTTCTCTGTGCCTCCTGGATCCAGATGTCTGTTTCTTTTCCCAGATTAGGGAAGTTTTCAGCTATTATTTCTTCAAATAAATTTTCTGCCCCCTTTTCTCTCTGTGCTTCTTCTGGGATTCCTATAATAGAAATGTTAGTATGTTTAACAGAGTCACTGAGTTCCCTAAGTCTATTCTCATGTTGCATTAATTCTTCCTCTCTTTTGTTGAACTTCATTATTTTCCATACTTTGTTTTCTAGGTCACTAATTCATTCTTCTGATTCTTCCATCCAGCTGTTCATTGCATCAAGCTTGTTTTTAATCTCATTTATTGCACTCTTCATTTCTGTTTATTTTTTTTAACTCTTTGGTCTCTGTGCTAAGTGTCTCACTGATTATTTGTATACTTTTCTCAAGCTCCGTGTGTATCCTTATGATTATTCCTCTAAATCCCCAATCAAGCATTTTACTTATATCTGTTTCACTTAGATCTCTGGATTTGGCCTTATCTTTTTCTTTCTTTTGGGATAAATTCCTTTGTCAATGTCTCTTCCCTCTTCTGTGTGTTAGAAAAGCCTGTTATGTCTCCTGATCCTGAAAATAATGGCCCTATGAAGAGGTCATGTAGTGTGAGTGCTTGGCACTTCAGAGAGTGTCTCTGGTGTGTGCAGCATGCACACTGCTGCTGTATTTTGTCTGCTCTATCCTTCAGGCCAGTCATCTTCAGAGGCTCTCCTTGCCTACTGTGGGTAGTGTTTGGCTCCTGCCTTGATGTGGTTGAGTTTTAACTACGTGTGCTTGGTCTGCTTGTGAAATGAGATCTCTCACCACCTTTATTGGAACTGAGGCCTTGCAGCACTCTCTGGTCAGGAGATGTGTTGTGAGCAGGTATCTGTGCTGGTTTTCTGGGGGAGGGGTCTGCTGGGCAGGGACTGAGGCAAGTGTGACTGAAAGGGCATTCCCACCAATTTGTGTGGTTATGGGTCTTTTTATATGCAAGTTAGGCAGTCAGTGGGCACTGTGCTGCTTTCTGTAGGTGGTTCTGTGTTTATGCTAAGGGCTGGGTGAAGAAAATAGCACCTGCCACTTCTGTTGCTTCTGGAGAGGTATCTCTGTGAATGCTGCCTCTCAGGGACATGCACTGAGAAGAGCAAATAATATCCCCACTGTATGCCCCAGGTGCTCTTGAGATCACTGGTTCCATGTTGTCTGCTGACATGTATTTTGCCTGCCTTCTCTCTAGGAGCAAAGCAGTGCCCTTTGTGCTATAGCCAGCCAAGCCTGTTGGCCATTAAAACTCCAGGCTCAAAGCCCTGCTGGTTGCAAGAACTCAGGAAATTCAGGCCCTCTCATTTTCCAAGCCAATGGCTTTGGGTGAACATTTTCCTTGTGTGTTCCCCTGTGTGATCTTCTATCATCCTTCTCTGTGACCATGGATCCCTTCCTTTTGCAGTACCAGCAATCCATTTCTCCCCTAAACCACATCTCCACACTTCCTACCTTCTTTGATGTGGCCTCGCCTTTGCCTTTAGTAGTGTAGTTTGTTCTGTATGTCTTCACATCTATTTCTGGCATATTTAGGATGATTTGATAGTTATCTGTTCGTATTAATGGGACAAGGTGAGCCTAGGGTCCTTCTATTCCATCACCATTGTTCTCTAGCTCATATATATATACAATTTTAATTCTCAACTACAGTTCATCAAAGTTGTTGGGAAAAAGAATTAAACAAGACAAAAAGCCTTGGGGGGGGGTGGTGGCAGTGAGATTGGAACTGAGAGCACCTTAATAATAGCTAATATTTGTTGAATGTTTCCTATATGGCAGATATTATTCTAAGTGTTTCACACTATTAATATCCCTAGATAAGTAAAGTGAGGCAAAAAAGGTGAAGTAACTTTCTGCTAATGATGGTAGACTGGGGATGTCAAATCCAGACAGTGTAGCTTCACAATATATGCTTTTGGCCATTATGTCTACATCCTCAATAAAAGAAGTATTTGAAGAACGAGATAATGAAAATTTAGAAACAAATAACTTAGGGCATAAAACAATGTTAAAAATTAATGATCCAGGGGTGCCTGGGTGGCTCAGTTGGTTGGGCGGCTGCCTTCGGCTCGGGTCATGATCCTGGAGTCCCTGGATCGAGTCCCGCATCGGGCTCCCTGCTCGGCGAGGAGTCTGCTTCTCCCTCTGACCCTCCCCCCTCTCATGTGCTCTCTCTCATATAAATAAATAAATAAATCTTTAAAAAAAATCAATGATCCATTTTGAGCCAAGGTGATTGGGTGATGCCATTATTAAAAACTAGAACTTGAAAGTTATGTTTAATAGAAATTGTTGTATCTGCATCTCTTGTTTTTATAATTGTAAGCTCAGTGGAGATGAACTGCTGCACTGTATGCTAGAGGTGGTACCAAAATAAGCACAAACCTCATGGTTCTCTGATGAGAGTGTGTTTACCAGAGACAGGGATATTATTTTCTGGGACCCATTGCAATGAACCCTAATCTTTGGAAGTCAACAAAATAGGTATTTCTGCAGTTACCTCAGTTACAAAGAATCTGTGGAATACCAGGAATATTGAAAAGTATACTTTGGTTGCATACCAAGGTTTAATTCCTACTTACTGTGTTGATTATTGGAAAACACTCTATCTCTCTAAATGACACCTCTGTGTCCCCAGTCCCCCAAAACAGAAATCTGAGTGTTATCAGTGTCCCCTCAATCATCAATACACTTCCTTTTCTCCACATCCACTCCCAACATACTAGTCAGGTTTTCATCATTTTTTTTTTGTCCTGGATCACTATAGTAGCCTCTTAAGTGATCTTCCTTCTTCCACTCTTGCACCTGAATGCTTCTCCCACTGATCACTGTACTCAATATGCCCTAGTTGTGCTGAACTTCTGTCAGTTATTAAAAGGCAAGCTTATCCCCATATCACAGCTTTTGTACTCTGCCTAGCCAAGAACACTCTTTCCTCAATCTTTGGCATACCTGGTTCCTTCTCATATGGATTAAATTATTCTATGTATGACTCTTGTTTAAATCTTGATTTGAGGGCGCCTGGGTGGTCAGTTGGTTAAGCGACTGCCTTCAGCTCAGGTCATGATCCCAGGGTCCTGGGATCGAGTCCCGCATCGGGCTCCCTGCTCTGCGGGGAGCCTGCTTCTCCCTCTCCCACTCCCCCTGCTTGTGTTCCCTCTCTCGCTGTGTCTCTCTCTGTCAAATAAATAAATAAAATCTTTAAAAATAAATAAATAAATAAATCTTGATTTGAACAAACATTAAAAAAAATTTACTAGATAGTTGGGGAAATCTGATATTAAGAAACATGATATTGAGGGGGTGGAGTTAAGATGGCAGAGAAGTAGGGGGACCTGGGGCCTTTCTTGTCCCTTGAACACAATTGTATTGAGATCAGATAACTTGGAACACCAAGGAAATCTATCTGACGATTTGAAGAGTATTTCCATGGTTGGACAAAGAAAACATGGCAGGTGCGAGATGCGTGGAAAGGAATTGGGAGAGAAAAAAGCTGCTGTGCTGTGGAAGACATGAAACCCTTTCCACAGAGAGAGAAAAGGGAGAGTGGTGTTGAGAGAGTGTGGGATGGGGTTTGCACAAGAAAAAAACTTCTCAGAGGATAGACTGGGGAGCTAGGAGAACTGATTGGGACAGGGTTTTTTTTTGCCAACAGTGAATGTAGCTCAAACTCTGAACTTTGTATGTGTTGGACTTTCACCAAAGGGGAGATGTAGCATGTGCTCCTGGGGAGAAGGAGGGCTCTGGCCCAGAAGCACACCCAAGGTAGTGTGGGATCTCAGGGGTCACACTGGGAGAGATAGCTCCCCTTTCTGGAGTACATTTAGAAGAGGGCATATTGATTCTCCAAGGACAAAAGACCCTGCAGATGCCAGCAAACAGCCTTTCATTGTCAAGTGTCCAAGGCACGGGCAGAGGGTGGCTAAACTAGCTACTCCATTTCTTGTTGCCACAGCATAGACTCTGGACACTGCACAGGTGGTAGACTGTTTTTCTAGGGCACTAGTCAGAGCACAGCGATCCTCTAATCTGGAGGAGGGAGCAGATCCAAGCAGTGCTGGCTCCTTTAAGATCTGGAGTTTTGAATCCCAGCAGCATGACAAAGATAAAACACAGATTTGGAGTTTTGAATCCCAGCCTCACCAGAGATAAATGCAGGAGAGGTGGGCTCCAGGCATGCTGATGGCCCTCGCTTTTCTGTGAGGGCTTCCTGAACAGCTTGGGGTGTTAGAGCCCCTGTCCAGGGACCAGAGAATGGGGTGCCATTTTACCCTTGATACCAACTCAGCAGGATATCAGAGAGCAGCACAGTGGCCCCCAGTGGAGGTGGAAGCTGCTTATATCAAACCCCGCACTCTTGTGCTTGGGACGTGCTTTTCTTTTACTGGGGCAGAACTGACTCTGAGCCAGCATGGCAGGCCTCTCACCCAGAAGAAAAATACAGGCAACACTCGGCATTCACCAAGTCTACTGAACATACAGTGCCCCATAGCGTCCCCTTCAGTTCTGGTGGAAATAGGACCAGGCTGTATTACTTCTTTTTTTCTTCTTTCTTTCTTTCTTTCATCTTTCTTTCTTTCGTCTTTCTTTCTTTTTCCTTTTCTTTTTTCTCCTTTGGAATCAGGCTTATGGTTTTTTGTTTGTTAGTCTGTTTTTTCATTTCCTTTTCCTTTTTTAGGGGGTAAAGGGTCTTTTTTAAATTTAATTTTATTATGTTATGTTAGTCACCATACAATACATCATTAGTTTTTGATGTGGTGATCCACAATTCATTGTTTTCATATAACACCCAGTACTCCATGCAGTACATGCCCTCCTTAATTCCCATCACTGGGCTAACCCATCCCCCCTCCACCCTCCCCTCTAAAACCCTCAGTTTGTTTCTGAGAATCCATAGTCTCTCATGGTTCATCTATCCCTCCGATTTCTCCCCCTTCATTTTTCCCTTCCTTCTCCTAATGTCCTCCGTGCTATTCCTTATGTTCCACAAATAAGTGAAACCATATGATAATTGACTTTCTCTGCTTGACTTATTTCACTTAGCATAATCTCCTCCAGTCCCATCCATGTTGATGTAAAAGTTGGGTATTCATCCTTTCTGATGGCTGAGTAATATTCCATTGTATATATGAACCACTTCCATTTCTCTCTTTCTGGATTAGGCTTCTTTTTCTCTTTTCTATTTCTTAATTTTTTTTCTTTATTTTTCTTTGGAATCAGCTTATAGCTTTTTCAATTGTCTGGTTTTTTTTGCCCCATTACTTTTCCTTTTCTTTTTATTTTGAAACAGGCTTTTCTTTTCTTTTTTCCCTTTCTTCCTTCCTTCCTTTTTTTCCCAGGTTTTTTAAACAGACAAATTGAAGCACACCTAGATAAAGGTACAAACACTCCACACTGCAAAGAAGGAAGAACTCCGCAGAGGACAGACCAGTGGGAAAGAGAGCCAAAAATGCAACAGCAGAGTGCACACAGCATACACCAGAAACACATCCTGAAGTGCCAAGTCCTGGACAGTGAATGACCACTTCATAAAATAGCATTATTCTGAGGTGCAGGAAACATAACAACCTTTCATAGCATGCAAAAGATATAAACTTAGCCAAATTGACAAGACATAGAAATTCTCCCCAAAAGAAAGGTCAGGAAGATATCACAACAAAGGACATGCTCAAAGTAGACATAAGCAATATATCTGAACAAGAATTTAGAAAACAGTCATGAAACTACTAGCTGTACTTAAAAAAAGCATAGAAGACATCAGAGAACGCTTGCTGCAGAGATAAAGACCTAAAAACTAGTCAGCTGATATAAAAATTGCTATGACTAAGATACAAAACAGATTTAATATAATCACTACAAAGAATGAAGAAGCAGAAGAGAGTATAGGGGATATAGAAGATAAAATGATGGAAACTAATGAAGCTGAAAAAAGAGGGAAAGAAAACTATTAGATCATGAAGGTAAACTTAGGGAATTCAGTGATCCCATAGAACAAAAAATATATCTGTATCATAGGAGTCCCAGAAGAAGAGTGGGAAAAAGGGGCTGAAGGGTTATTTGAACAAACTATAGTTGAGAACTTCCCTAATCTGGGGAAAGAAACAGGCATTCATGTTCAAGAGGCACAGAAAACTCCCCTCAAAATCAACAAAACAAGTCAACACCATGACATATTATAGTGAAACTTGCAAAATACAAAGGTAAAGAAAAGAAAGAATTCTGAAAGTAGCTCAGGAGAAAAAGTGCATAACCTACATGCATAGACATATAAGGCTGGCAGCAGACCTGTTCACAGAGACTTAGCAAACCAGAAAGGACTGGCATGATATATTCAACGTGTTAAATGGAAAAAAAATATGCAGCCAAGAATACTTTATCCAGCAAGGCTGTCATTCAGAATAGAAGAAAGATAAAGAGTATCCAAGACAAACAGAAAATAAAGGAGTTCATGAACACAAAGCAAGCCCTACAAGAAATATTAAAGGGGACCTTTTGAGTGGAAAGTGAGACCAAAAGTAACAAAAACTAGAAAGGAACTGAGATAATCTATAGGAACAGTGACTTTGCAGGTAATACAATGGCACTAAACTCTTATCATTCAATAATTACTCTGAATGTAAATGGACTCAATGCTCCAATCAAAAGACATAGGGTATCAGAATGGATTTAAAAAAATAACAACAAACAAACAAACAAACAAAAACCACAAAAAACAAGACCCGTCAAATATGCTGCTTACAAGAGTCTCATTTTAGAGCCAAAGACACCTCTAGATTGAAGGTGAGGGGGTGGAGAACCATCTACCATGCTAATGGACATCAAAAGAAAGCTGGAGTAGCCATCCTTATATCAGACAAACTAGATTTTAAAACAAAGATTGCAATAAGAGATGAAGAAGGACACTATATCATAATAAAGGGGTCTATCCAACAAAAAGATCTAACAATTGTGAATATTTATGTCTCTAACTTGGGAGCAGCCAAATATATGAATCAATTAATAACAAAGAAAGAAACACATTGATAATAATACAATAATAGAAGGGGACTTCAACACCCCACTCACAGCAATGGACATATCATCTAAGCATAATATCAAGAAATAAGGGCTTTGAATTACACACTGGACCAGATGGACTTCAAAGATATATTTAGAGCATTTCACCCTAAAGTAGCAGAATACATATTCTTTTCAACTGCATATGGAACATTCGCCAGAATAAATCACATACTGGGTCACAAATCAGGACTTCAACTGGTACAAAAAGACTGAAATAATACCATGCATATTTTCAGAGCACAATACTTTAAAACTTGAACTCTATCACAAGAAAAATTTGGAAGAAACACCAATACATGAATATTAAAGAACATGTTACTAAAAAATGAGTGGGTCAACGAGGAAATTAAAGAAGAATTAAAAATATATGGAAGCAAATGAAAATGAAAACATGACAGTTAAAAACCTTTGGGATGCAACAAAGGATGCCCTACAAGGGAGGTATATAGTAATACAGGCATTTCTCAAGAGATAAGAAGAGTCTTAAAAACACAACCTAACATTACACTTAAAGGAGATGAGAAAAACAAAACAAAACAAAACAGCATATTAAGCCTAAGTCCAGCAAGAGAAGGGAGATAATAAAGATTAGAACAGAAATCAATGATATAGCAAATAAAAAACAAAACAGAACAGATCAACAACACTAGGAGCTGGTCCTTTGAAAGAATTAACAAAATTGATAAAGTCCTAGCCAGACTTATCAAAAACAAAAGAGAAAGGACCCAAATAAATAAAATAATGAATGAAAGAGGAGGGATCACAACCAACACTGAAGAAATACAAACAATTATAAGAGAATATTATGAGCAATTGTATGCCAACAAAGTAGGCAACCTGGAAGAAATGGATACATTCTGAGAAACATATAAATGACCAAAACGGAAACAGGTAGAAATAGAAAACCTGAACAGCCCCAGAACAAGCAACGGAATTGAATCAGTACTCAAAAATCTCCCAGCAAACAAGAGTCCAGCCTGGATGGTTTCCTGGGGAATGCAATAAAACATTTAAGGAAGAATTAATACTTATTCTTTGTTTTAAAAGATTTTATTTATTTTTGGCAGAGAGAGAGAGAGAGCACAAGCAAGGGGGTGACATGCAGAGGGAGAGGGAGAAGCAGGCTCCCTGGGGAGCCTGATGTGGGGCTCAATCCCAGGACATTGGGATCATGACCTGAGCTGAAGGCAGATGCTTAACTGACTGAACCACCCAGGAGCCCTGATACTTATTATTCTGAAACTGTTCCAATAAATAGAAATAGAAGGAAAACCTCCAAACTCATTCTATGAGGCCAGCATTACCTTGATCCCCAAACCAACAAAAACCCTAAAGGAGAATTACAGATGAATATTCCTGATGAACATTGATACAAAAATGCTCAGCATGATACTAGCTAATCAGATCCAAGAGTACATTAAAAGGATTATTCACCAGGACCAAGTGGGTTTTATTCCTGGGCTGCAGGGGTGTTTCAAAATCTGAGAATCAGTCTTCCTGATACATGACATTAATAAAGGAAAGGATAAGAACCACAGATCCTCTCAATAGATGCAGAAAAAGCATCTGACGAAATATAGCATCCTATCTTGATAAAAACTCTGAACAAAGTAGGGATAGAGAGAACACACTTTAACATCATAAAGGCCATATAGGAGAGACCCACAGCTAACATCATCCTCAGTGGGGAAAACCTGACAGCTTTTCCCCTAAGGTCAGGAACACGACAGGGATGTCCACTCTCACCACTGTTGTTCAACATTGTACTGGAAGTCCTAGCGTAAGCAATCAGACAATAAAAAGAAATAATAAAGCATACAAGTCAGCAAGGAAGTTAAACTTTCACTCTTCATATGACAATCTGTAGAAAACCCAAAGACTCTACCAAAAAATTGATAAAACTGTTACAGGAATTCAGCACAGTCACAGGATATAAATTTAATGCACAGAAGTCTGTTGCATTTCTATACACTAACAATGAGGTACAAGGAAGAAAAATTGAGGAATCTATCCCATTTACAGTTGTACCAAAAACCATAAGATACCTAGTTATAAACCTAACCAAAGAGGTAAAAAAAAAAAATCTGTACTCTGAAAACTATAGAACACTTATAAAAGAAATTGAGGGAGACACAAAGAAATGGAAAAGCATTCCATGCACACAGATTGGAAGAAAAAATAATGTTAAAATGTCTATAGTACTGAACACGATCTACACATTCAATGCAATCTTGAATTCTGAAATTTGTATGGAACCAGAAAAGACCCTGAATAGCCAAAGAAATGTTGAAAAAGAAAACCAAAGCCAGGGACGCCTGTGTGGTTCAGTAAAGTGCCTGCCTTCAGCTCAAGTCATGATCTCAGGGTCCTGGGATTGAGTCCCACATCAGGCTCCTTGCTCAGAGGGGAGCCTGATTCTCCCTCTGTCTGCTGCTGTTCCCCATGCTCGTACTCTCTCTGACAAATAAATAAATAAAATCTTAAAAAAAAAAAGAAAACCAAAGCTAGAGGCATCACAATTCTGTACTTCAAAATGTATTACAAAGCTGTAATCATCAAGACAGTATGGTACTGACACAAAAACAGATGCATATATCAATGGAACAGAACAGAGAACCCAGGAATGAACCCTCAACTCTATGGACAACTAATCTTCAACAAAGCAGGAAAGAATATCCAATGGAAAAAAGACAGTCTCTTCAACAAATGGTGTTGTGAAAATTGGACAGTCACATGCAGAACAATGAAACTGGACCATTTTCTTACACCATACACAAAAATAAATTCAAAATGGATGAAAGACCTAAGTGTGAGACAGGAATGTATCAAAGTCCTAGGGGAGAACACATGCAGCAGCCTTTTTGACCTCAGCAGCAGCAACTTATTTCTAGATATGTCTCCAGAGGCAAGGGAAACAAAAGCAAAAATGAACTATTGGGATTTCTTCAGGATAAAAAGCTTTTGCACACCAAAGGAAACAATCAACACAACTAAAAGGCAACCTAGGGAATGGGAGAAGACATTTGCAAATGTCTTCCAGGGGCTGGTATCCAAAATCTATAAAGAACTTATGGGAATTTAGCTGGATATCTATCAAACCATTTTGAACACCCATGAAATCAGCCTGAGACATAAGAATATATATCTGGATCTCTACAAGCAGAAAAGTGACTGCTCTTTGCAAGGTAGGATGTGCAGAGTCCTGAATCTGTGGGGAGATATAGAAAGATAAACAGAAGGGGGAGGGAGCCTCCATAAGCTGGATCCTGGAAAGTGATATAACACGGGAGCACAAAATTGGAATCCTTAGTAATCTGCTCTAGGGAGAGACATCCTTCTCCGAAAGGGGCTCTGGAAATGAAAAGGCAGAATTCTAGGTAGGGTTTTGGATCTCAGGTTACGAGAGACCACAGAGCAAAAGGGGATTCCTGAAATGGTAGAGGACCTGAGCACTGGAGCCAGGAAGCAGGTTATGGTCAGCAAACCCGGGAACGGACTCTCAGCTCGGATTGCCAGAAACTGCGAGCCAGGTTGGTAGATAACTGCTCTTTCCTTGCACAGCCTGAAAAAATCTGGAACCTACGCCTGTGACAAGGCAAAGTCTTGCAGAGCGGTAGTGGCCGGGAAAGGGCTTTAGGGTGGAACCCAGGCCTGATTCTCAGAGCTTCCGGTGCACACAGGAGCCAGCAGCCACTTGCAGTTTTAGAATCACAAAGGGCAGAGGCACTTCTGGGCCCCTGAGACTGCCTCTGAGAGAGTTGCTGTGGGCCTGCATTGCAGGAGGCTAGTTTTCAGTGGCACATGAAGATGTAGAGACTGTTTATCCTAGGGGGTCCATTAAAGAGGGCAGACTGAGATTTTTCTGCTCTGGGCCAGAGGTTTGGCTGTGGCCATTTTTGCTCTGATCCTCTGAAGAAGCACCCAGGGAACAAAAGCCACACAGAAGACTGGTTTCTACTGAGCCTATCACCCTGATGGGGGAGGGGCAACTATGCACAGGCAGGGTTACCTGAAAAACAGCTTGGCAGGCCCCTCCCCCAGAAGAAAGCTGGAAGAACTGGTGGGTGACAATTCTATGGATCCTGTAAGACTGTAAAATCCCAACACCAGGGGAAAATTGTATATTGACCTCCATGTGTGGCCTCACGAGTTGTTTATTTTTCAGGTAGAATTCTCCTTTTCTTTTCTTTTTTTTTTTGCCTTTTTTCATGTTTTTTTCTCTGTTGTATTTTCTTTTTACCTCCTCCTCATTTCAACTAGATGTCCACTATATCTACTTATTTTTCATAGTTGCTTTTTAACTTGCATTTTTACACACCTATATTTTTTATAGATACATGATTTATTTTAGTCCCTTTTCTCACTCTATTCAGTTTTACCTTTCTATATATACTGTGAAGGAAAATCTGTGTCCTAAGATGGCTGACTGAGCCAACAAGAGAGTCCCAGTCCTTGCCCCGGGGCTCTTCTGGGTTCTTCTCCCTGCTCTGCTTCCTGCGTGGACCAATCTGGGTTCTTGTGCTTCGCACACGTGCCAAAAGTGCCAAGTATATGGAAGTAGATGTGTATAAGTTGCCCCCTTTGTTTGTGCTTGGGGCTAGGACCTTTGGAGATCACTCTTCTCTGAGCCCACTGGCGTTAAATAAACCTATCCTCCAAGATCTCCAGGTGCCACTTGGTTCTTCCATTGGGTGATCCAGTCCAGTTCCATAACATTTGGTTCCCTGACCAGGAAACCCAGCTGTGCTGGCCCATTGTTGCCACCTGTTTGAGGCAATGGTGGGGCGGTGATGGAATGAGGGATAGTAAGGGAGAAGGTGCGCCCTGCCTAATTTTCAGCAGTCTCCCACCCCAGTTGCCTTGGGCTGGCCCCACTCCACTGTTCCTGCTGGACTCGAGGAGACTTGGCAGGTGAGGACCTGGTCCTGACGTCAGATTCCGGTAAGGCCTGGGGCCCCAGAACCCAGACAGGCCCAACCCCATTGGGGTGGAAGGGGAGCCTGATCACCTCCCAGAGACCTCTTAGAGGTCTCACAGGTAGGAATTCCCAGGGAAAGAATGTAATAACTTCTGGAGTGTGAATGTGTGAGTGAATGTGCAGTCCAACCTGGCTTGCTCAAGCGGACTGATTCTGTGACTCCACGGGCGGGCACCCTTAAGGTTCCCAGAAGCCTATGGAGTCTGAGTGGGCTTGTCTGCAATTCCGTGGTGAATGGCATACAGTTTAGGGCGGCATCAGAATAGTTTCCGATCATAAGTCACAACACTGAGACCGCTATGGCTAAGCCTCACCTAAGCTCCTTCGGGACATGGCCAGACTGGCATCTGATTGGTCTCCACATCTCAGGAGGCATCCCGCATTTGTCTGTCTTTGCACCATCACACACGGGGACATCACCATGGGGTCAGGGCAGAGTAAACCTACGATTCTAGAGACCATGATCATAAATTTCAAGAAGGGGTTTTCAGGAGACTATGGAGTCAGGATGAACCCTGGCAAGTTGAGAACCCTATGTGAATTGGAATGGCCCACTTTTGATGTCGGGTGGCCTTCAGAAGGGACATTGGATGTCCCAACGATTCATCGAGTATGGCGAGTCATAACAGGAGAACCAGGACACCCTGACCAGTTTCAATACATTGACTCCTGGCTAGGAATTGCTCAGACCCTTCCCCCCGGGTACGATTCACTTGCAATAGGCAGGGACAGGCCAGAGTCTTAATCGCCTCATCCAAGTGACCTAAAGAAAATCAGCAAAAGCCCCAGTCTCCAAAAATCCTAGCCAGAGATCCCAAGGACAAACCGACCTAGCCCCCATTGTATGTACCCCCAAGATCACCTATACCTGGCCATTCAGCTCCAGACACTCCACCGCCATCAGTTTCACTGGCTCCCCTAGGCCCAGAGGATCCACCGGTGCCCCCAAGCCCAAAAGAAACACTTTCCCCAGGACCCGCAGCCAGGCTGCACCCCAGGCTGGGTGCCAGTGCCCTCCAAATGCCTGCACGAGAGACGCGGGAACCCGAGAGGCATGATGAAGATGGGATGGTCCAACCCGGCCATTCCATGATGTATTATCAGCCCTTCTCCACCACTGACCTCCTCCACTGGAAACATAACACGCCATCCTACTCTGAGAAACCACAGGCCATGGTGGACCTCATAGAATCCCTCTTCCAGACTCATCAGCCATCCTGGGAAAACTGCCAACAGTTACACCGCACCCTGTTTAACACAAAAGAAAGGAGGAGAATAATGAAAGGAGCACAACAGTACCTGCAAGAGCACGCACAAGGGGGAGTCACAACCCTGCTGCCTGGGCTAGTATGGCCACACCCAAAGAGCGCCCAGCATGGGACTTCACAACTGAGGGACAGGCCCACATCCACTGATACCAGGAGGTCTTCTTCTGGGGAATCCGGGCAGGAGCTAAGAAACCCATGAACATGACTAAGGTATCCTCGGTCACTCAACAACCAGGGAAGTCCCTCGGGGACTACTAAGAAAGACTATGTAAAGCCTACAGGATATACACTCCATTTGACCCTAAGGCACAAGAAAGCCAACAGATGGTAAACACCTCCTTCATAGCTCAGGCCACCCCAGACATCAGAAAAAAACTTCAGGGGCGGCTGGGTGGCTCAGTTGTTAAGCATCTGCCTTCAGCTCAGGTCAGGATCCCAGGGTTCTGGAATCGAGCCCTGCATCAGGCTCCCTTCTCCACGGGAAGCCTGCTTCTCCCTCTCTCACTCCCCCTGCTTGTGTTCCCTCTCTCTCTCTGTGTCTTTCTCTGTCAAATAAATAAAATCTTAAAAAAGAAAAAAAAAAAGAAAAAACCTCAGAAACTAGAGGGTTTTGCTGGGATGAACATCACCCAACTAATAGAGATTGCCAATAAGGTCTACATGAACAGGGAGGTCACAGCCAAATGGGAAGCCGACAAAAAGATGAAAAAGAAAGTCAGCCTCCTCACCGCTACCCTGAAAGAAAAGGAAAACACAAAGATGGGGAGACCCCAACCACTGGAAGGGGGGAAACCCAGAACCCCCTTGGCAAGGGATCAATGTGCCTATTGTAAAGAGAAAAGGCACTGGAAAGATGAATGTCCCAACCGGGGAAAGGCTCAAAAGCCCAGCTGCTACAAGGAAGAACCCTGAGAGGAGGACCTCATAGGCCTTGGAGGAATGGACTCAGACTGAGAGGGACCGGGCTCTTTCCTCCTTGGCCCCCATAAGCCTGTGGTCAGAAAGAAGGTGGGGGGCCAAGCAGTGACTTTTATGGTTGATACTGGGGCCGAGCACTCTGTTGTCACCTCCCCAGTGGTCCCTTTCAGCAAAAGGACTGTGACTATCCTTGGAGCCACTGGGACATGGGTGATACAGCAGCCCTTTTGCCAGGCTCACTGGTGTGAACTCGGGGGCCACAAGGTCCAACATGAATTCCTTTATCTGCCTGATTGCCCCATCCCTCTCCTGGGCTGAGACATACTCTCCAAGCTTAGGGCTCAGATAACCTTTGAGTCCACTGGACACACTAGCCTCCGATTGAACCAAAGGCAAGAAGAGACGGGGTCTCTAATACTAGCAAATACCACACCAAGGGAAGAAGAATGGAGGTTATTCTGTGCCCAGGCCCAACCGACCAGCCCGCTGGAGTTCAGACTCGCCTTCACTTCAGTATGGGCTGAAAATAACCCACCTGGACTAGCCCAGAATCAGGCCCCTATCATCCCAGGAGCCCAACCTCAGAGGCAAAGGCAATACTCCCTTCCACAAGAAGCTAAGATTGGCATCCAAGAACATCTGACCAAACTCAAAGAAACAGGTATTCTAGTTGAGGGCCAGTCAGCCTGGAATATCCCATTCTTGCCAGCCAAGAAGCCAGGTGGGGGATACCGACCAGTTCAAGACCTGCAGGCCATCAACAAGGTGACCATCTCTCTGCACCCAGTGGTCCCAAATCCATACAACCTCTTCAGCCAAATCCCAGGGTCGGCCAGATGGTTCACGTGCCTAGATTTGAAAGATGCCTTCTTCTGCTTCCACTTAGCTCCCCAGAGCCAGCCACTATTTGCCTTTGAATGGTCTGAACCTGATAAAGGGTGCCAGATGCAACTGACTTGGATGTGCCTCCCACAAGGGGTTTAAAAACTCACCAACCCTCTGAGGACCTCGCCAGCTTCCCAAGAGAGGCCACACGATGCACCCTCCTCCAGTATGTGGATGACCTCCTCCTCGCCAGTGACACACAAAGACTGCACAAAAGGAACAAAGACCATCCTGCACCTCCTGTCAGACTCAGGATACTGAGCCTCATGGAAGAAGGCACAAATCTGCCAACAACAGGACCAATACCTTGGTTCTCTCCTCACCCAAGGGAAAAGAGAACTAGGGCCAGGAAGGAAAAGGGTCATCATCTCTCTGCCACAGCCCCAGACAAAAAAGGGCTTATGAGAATTCCTGGGAATTGCAGGATTCTGTCGCATCTGGATCCCTGGGTTGTTGGCAATAGCAAGACCCCTTTATGATCTCTTAGGGAGACCAGATCAAGAATCCCCTGCCTGGACTGAGGAAGCAGAAGTCGCTTTCACAGAAATAAAGACTGCCCTAGGGTGTGCTGCAGCCCTGGGCCTACCAGATGTAGAGCAACCCTTCAGTCTCTTTCTGCATGAAAAGGAAAAAACAGCACTCGGGGTACTCACCCAGATTGTTGGACCCTGGCAATGGCCAATTGCTTACCTGTCAAAGAAGCTGGACCCCCTGACAGTGGGATGGCCACTGTGCCTGAGGGCACTGGCAGCCACAGTCCTACTCATCAAAGAGGCAGACAAACTTACCCTGCGGCAAGAACTTAATGTCAAGGTCCCTTTTGCAGTTGTGTCCCTCATGCACGCGCAAGGGCACCGCTTTCTTTCCAACTCTCGGCTAGCATAATACCGACGGCACTTCTGGGAAAACCCGTGGGTCACCCTTGAAACAGTAAGGACATTGATGGGAGGAAAAGATGGCAGAGGAGCAGGGAACACTACTTCAACTGGCCCCCAGAATTGAGCTGGATATCTACCAGACCACTCTGAGCACACATGAAATCACAATGAGATGTAAGAAGATCCGGATCTCTACAAACAGAATATCACAGGCGGGTGGTTTCGAGGTATGAAGTGGGGTGCCATGATTCTGTGGGCAGATATTGGAGGATAAATGGCAGGGGGAGGGAGCCTGGCCATGGGGATCCTACACCACCAGTGAGCAAAAGACTCACACGCTGAGGACTGGGCACAGACTTGCAGACCGGTAGTGGCATGGAAAGGACTTTAGGGCAGCCCCCAGAGCAGAAACCTGGAGCGGGGGGTGGTGCGTGAGAACTGGGAGCAGCTGGTGGTTTTAGAAGCACAAAGGGCAGAGACGTGCCCTGACCTGGAGGCAGAACTAGGAGCACGGGAGAGGGGCGCACAACCCAGGAAGCTGCAGTCTATAGCAGCACAGACACAAACTGAGAGTGTGGCCTGGAGAGCTCACTGAAGAACAGACTGCGATCTCTCTGCTCTGAGGCAGAGGGTTGGAAAGGGTCTCTTCTGCTCTGACTCGCGGAAGAGATGCGGAAAGCCGCCAGGGAAAGGTGCCAGGGAACAAAAGCCCCAAAGACTGATTCCCACTGAGCCCATCACCCACCACAGGGGCGCAGGGCAACTCCGCCCAAACAGGGTTACTTGAGTAACAGCGTGGCAGGCCCCTCCACCAGAAGACAGGCTGGGAAAACAAGAGGCCAGCAACCCTAAGGTCCCAAGCAAACAGGTGCATCTTGCTTGGGTTCTCGTCATTAATTTGGACTCTATACATTCCCTCAAACACCCATCAACAGAATGACTAGGAGGAGGAGCCCCCCAAACAGAAAAGACTCAGAGATTATGACTTATGCTGCAGATTTACAAATGGATGCAGATAAAACCAAAATGTCAGAGATGGAATTCAGGCTAGCAATTGTGAAGAAAATGGCTAGAATGGAGAAATCAATTAATGGCAACATAGAGTCTCTAAGGGCAGAAATAAAAGGTGAATTGGCAGAACTTAAAAATGCTATCAATGAGATCCACTCCAATCTAGATAATCTAACAGCTAGGGTAACTGAGACAGAAGAGAG
>NC_138385.1:64858052-64873552 GCF_054177405.1 Leptonychotes weddellii
CTCAGATCTGTACCTCTGAGACAAATAATGCAAGATATGTTAAGAAAAAAAAAAGAAGGGGCGCCTGGGTGGCTCAGTCGTTAAGCGGCTGCCTTCGGCTCAGGTCATGATCCCAGGGTCCTGGGATCGAGCCCCGCATCGGGCTCCCTGCTCAGCGGGAAGCCTGCTTCTCCCTCTCCCACTCCCATTGCTTGTGTTCCTGCTCTCGCTGTCTCTGTCTCTGTCAAATAAATAAATAAAAAAATCTTTAAAAAAAAAAAAAAAAGAAAAAAAAAAGAAGAAGAAGAAGGTAGCGGGAGGGGAGGAATGAAGCGGGGGAAATCGGAGGGGTGGACGAACCATGAGAGAAGATGGACTCTGAAAAACAAAAACAAAAAAAAAAAAAGAAGTACTGGTATGTGCTTCTGGTAGGAATGATTATGACGATGTAGATAGGGCAGCATAATGAGGCCACCGAGTCTCTCTTTTTATAGAAAGACAAATGAACAGGGAAATAGAAGACTGCTCATATTAACTCCACCTAGCTTGTGTGTTTAAGAAAGATAGACAGAAAATACTTCCTTAGAGAGATTTGGTGCTAATGTGTTTAGAAGCTCATTAGGGTAAATATTCATACAGGATCTTTTGTAGGTAGGGCTGGTTGGAGTGGTTGGAAGAAGCAGATTCTCATGTATATAGGATTTGTGGGGGGCAGCTAATATTGTTGGGGACAAGCCAGGGCCATCTTGATGAGTAGAATATACAAATTAGAATGTTATCCAATGGGCGCCTGGGTGGCTCAGTTGGTTGGGTGACTGCCTTCAGCTCAGGTCATGGTCCCGGCGTCCTGGGATCGAGTCCCACATCGGGCTCCCGGCTCGGCGGGGAGCCTGCTTCTCCCTCTGACCCTCTCCCCTCTCATGCTGTTTCTCTCTCTCTCTCAAATAAATAAATAAATAAAATCTTAAAAAAAAAAAAAGAATGTTATCCAAACACTGACTTCTCAATATCTAGTAAGTCCTGAAAAATGATGTTCATAGAATGCAAACAGGTATAACCAAGGGTAAATGGCATACTGTATGCATATAGTGGATTAGATCTTATTCTAAAATTGTGTGTCCCTTGCCTTTTATCCAGATATGGATCAACTCATAAACAACTTGGAAGTCCAACTTAATTCAGAAGGTGGCTCAATGCATGGCTTCAAACAGATCAGTTATCAGGAAAATGAGATACTAATATTGAGCTATAATAGTGCTGAGTACCTGGTAATCATTATAGAGCTAAAGCTCTTTTTTTTTTTTCTAACAATGTTGGGAACTGAAAAGGGGTGAAGGAAGGAAGGTTTCTAAGAAGTACTTGAAAGCCTGGGTTTCAGGTCTGAATACTGGAATAGATCTGGCCTAAAAGAAATATAACCTCTAGGGTCAAGGCTATAGGGGCAAGTTAGACACTTGGTAGGCAATAGCAGTCATTTATTTAACACTGTTCCACATTTCAGACACTTTGAAGATTAAATACATTGTCTTATTTAATCTTCGTAATAACTCTGTTGGATACTGTATTTAGGTTCTCCAAAGAAACAGAATCAACAGAATGTGCATGTCTCAATATCTCCCTCTCTCTCCCCATCTACATATATGTATATATACGTATGTATATACACACAAACTATATCTCTATATCTATAGATATAGATAACAATGTATGTATCACATATATACATATATATTTATATATAAAATAAAATATATCTATCTACCTAGCTATTGAGAGGGAGAGAGAGATTTTAAGGAACTGGCTCACATGACTATAGAATTATGATGAATCTAAAATTTAATAGGGGTAGGCTGGCAGATTGGAGAGCCAGGGAAGAGTTGCAGTTCCAACAGCAGTTGGGTGAAGGAGTTCTTTCTTGCTTGGAGGAGCTTAGTCTTTGTCTATTAAGGTCTTCAAGTGATTGAATGAGGCCAACCCACATTATGGAGGGTAATCTGCTTTACTCAAAGTCCGGTAATTTAAATATTAATTTCACCCAAAAACATCTTCACAGAAACATTCAGAATAATGTTTGACCAAATATCTGAGCACTGTGATCCACCCAAATTGACACAAAATTTATCATCACAGATAGGTATTATTAATATTCCCATCTTACAGATAAGAAAATTGTAACTTTGGGAACACCCCAGAACAAAGATTTTTATTATTTTTTTATTATTATTATTTTTTTAAAGATTTTATTTATTTATTTGAGAGAGAGAGTGAGAGAGAGAAAGAGCACAAGAGGGGGGAGTGGGAGAGGGAGAAGCAGACTCCCCGCCCAGCAGGGAGCCCAATGCGGGACTCGATCCTGGGACTCCAGGATCATGACCTGAGCCGAAGGCAGTTGCTTAACCAGCTGAGCCACCCAGGCGCCCGATTTTTATTTTTTTAACAGGCAAGCAGTCTGTGTTAGACGTGGAAGTCCCATTTTGTTCAGGTTTAAGTTTTAAAGTCATTCCATGAGTAAAACCCAAATACAGTCAAAATTACCCTTGAAAATTCCTTAAATTGTCTATAAAGTTGAGTATGCAGTTTTGTGTATCCAGTAACTATCTGTTTCTCTTTTTAAAAATATTTTATTTATTTGAGTGACAGAGAGAGACCACAAGCAGGGGGAGGGGCAGAGGAAGAGAGAAAAGCAGACTCCCCACTGAACCTGACCCCAGGACCCTGGAATCATGACCTGAGCCGAAAGCAGATGCTTAACCAACTGAGCCACCCAGGCACCCTTTGTTTCTTTATTTAAGTCACCAGATTAAGTATCTGGCTTACATTTAAGAGTCATATTTTACCAAAAATAGTTTTTAACCATTAAATGTTTTGCCTTTGGTGTACAATTGACTTTAAGGTACATGCACATAGGGGTGATTTTCCTTTGTACTGTGTTAATACCAAACCCAATTTAATATTTTATTTACCTTCCTTGTAGCTGTTGCCATTTAGGGACTATTAGTACATCAACACTTGCTAATTATTTTATTTTATTTTATTATTTAATTGTTTTATTGTTGCAGAACATCTGCTGGTTTCTGGTGCTAAGTCATAATTAATACTAAAAAGAAGCTGAGTATAAGTGTTAGACAAAAATCTGTTGGACATGTAATAAAAAATATTCAGTGAAATGTTGTCAAGCATGCATAGATACTTTATTTTGAAATCTCAGTACACCTAAGTACAATTCCAAAATTATTTTTCAATGCATTGTTTAAGTATACTAAGTTTCTAGAATTTGAAGGCACTTTGAAATTGGTTCAATGTATAGAAAATTCTGGATAATAGATAATCTAAGAACTTTTTTGTTTCTTGACTTCTCCAAGATATCATGTTTTTAGTAAAGCTAGGGTGCTTGTGGTTACATGGCCACAGAACACTGGCCATGTCCCAGGGAACAAAGGCTCAGAACTTGTGTTCTATAAAAATACAATGTTGGCAACATTCTAGTGGGCAGAAGCCTACTGATTTGTCTCATTATATGATTTGTTTATGTCATGAGATAAGATTAGTGGGGGGCTGTCTAGTTCAGTACACACATACCTTCTTTGAATTCCTATATCACCATATACAATATAATGAATATACTTGGTTGTCACTGCCTTTTGTTTTTAGTTTCTGATTATTTCGTAGAAGTTGGGCAAAGTGTATGAGCAACTTTAGGGCTCATATTGTAGCATACATGTCTCCCCCCTCCAATTTAATATTGTTAAATTTTACACATATTCTCACATACTTGCATGTATTTACACACTCTCTCTCTACCCCTTCCAACTCCCTGTGTCTCTTTCTTTCATTTTTTACCTTTGAAAGTAATTTGCATCGAGAAACTTCACCCATAAATAATTCAGCATGCATCACCTACAAATGACACTCTCATACATAAGTACATCAACAATATTACACCCAAGTAATTAACAATTTTTAATAATATTATCTAATTGGGTCATATATTTCTAAAAGGTTCTCAGTGACACCTTTTCCCACACCATTCTTTCCACCTGGAATGTCCTTCAATCAGCCTGTCTAATTTACCAAATCCCAACTTTTCTTATGGCCCAAATTTCAATTCCATCTCTTCCATAAAACTTCCACTGATAACTATTCTTACTAATCTTAGTGCAGTTGATTTCCTGGAATGCTAAATTATCTGTACTAGTTACTTATGTGGCTCTGCTTAGTACTTGTTCTCTAGTCGTCAACTAATTTATGTAACTATCTCTTGTTTTTACACTGATATTTTTTGTCTCTGATACTTCAATTATTATGTACCACTTACACAATTTTTGAAACATCCTTATTATGAATATTACTTACTTTTAGAAGATTAGTGCAGCTAAAAGTAAATAAATAAATACCTATATTCTGGGTTTGATGTGGGGTATTGGTTTCCTGGGGTTGCTGCAACAAATTATCACCAGTTGGGTGGCTTAAAGCAAGATAAATGTATTCTCTCACGGCTCTAGAGTCCAGAAGTCCAAAATTGTGTCATCACCGTGATCCTTTCCAAGGTTTTAGGGGAGAATCTGTTTCTTGCCTCTTCCACCTTCTGGTGGATGCTGGTGTTCCTTGGCTTGTGGACTCAGCACTCCAGTATCTACCTACATCTTCACATTGCTTTCTCCTCTGTGTCTCTGTGTGTGTCTCTGCTCTGTGTACCTGTTTAAGGACACTTGTCATTGAATTTAGGGCCCACCCAAATAACCCAGGATAATCTCCTCAAGATCCTTAGTTTATCTGCAAAGACTTTTTCCAAATAAAGTAATATTCATGGGTTCTGGGGATTAGGATGTGGACATATATTTTGGGGGAGCATCATCCAGCCCACTACAGTGTGTTATACATATATTTCTAATATATAGTAAATAACACAGCACCCCAAAACAATCTTAGATGCTTTGAGAAAGAAAAAGTTCTTCACCATATTATAGTTTACATTTTTCATAGTTTCATGCTAGGTAATAATTTTTCCATATTTTCATGCTAGATACTAATCAAATACCTAATGAATCAATATATGTACACACATATATACATGCATACATACAACATACATATATACATGTCTAACATTATTTTGCCTAGACGCAGCTGACACTATGCTCAATGCTATCTCCCAAGCCTTTAGGATTACCTAGTTCATTAGTTTTTACAAATTGATGAATTCTTTTATCTCATAGTGCTACATTTCCGGATGCTATTGAGATGGTGGTGATGTAAAATTTGAAATCCCTCTAGGTTTATTTTGGCTTTACTTTTTTTTTATTATTTTATATTAATCACCATACATTATATCATTAGTTTTTGATGTAGTGTTCCATGATTCATTATTTGTGTATAACACCCAGTGCTCCATGCAGTATGTGCCCTCTTTAATAATAATACTCAACTCCAATCACCTGTCCTTTCTCTGAATACATGAACACCTGATGTCCTTATTGGAGAAGGATTGGAGTTTCAGAAAGTTAAACTGACTTTTTGACTTAAACAATGAATGTGCACATATATGTCTTGATGTACATACTTGTGCACCCAGTCATGAAAATGATTAGTTTAAACCTAGAGCAAAGCTAGAAGGGACTTGTATACAAGAGCAGCTTTCCTCTTTCTGTTTAGGAGACTGGGCTTTATCTTACTACCATAAAAATACTCTTTCCTCTCTTTTCCTCCTGTGCTGACTGGAGTATTTTGTTCTTTCATTTTATTTCTAGTCTTGCCTTCCCACTTTCAAGCTCTGAATCAGAGCTATTTTATTTTATTTTTTTATATTTAAATGTGTGAATGTATGACAGTAAATTACATCTTAAGACAACTGTTCCAAAATAGAAAAGAAAGTAGCGTATAACTACTCAGCATTCTTACACCCAGCATTCTTTTTTTTCCCCCGTGTCCATTGACCAGTGGATGAATAAAGAAGAGGTAGTACACATATATACAGTGAAATAATAGCCATAAAAAGAATGAAAGCTTACCATTTGCAATGATGTGGATGGAGCTAGAAAAGTATGCTAAGTGAAATAAGTCAGTCAGAGAAAGAAAATAGCATATGATTTCACTCATATGTGGAATTTAAGAAACAAAAAAATGATCATAGGGGGAAAAAAAGAGAGAGTTAAACCAAGAAACAGACTCTTAATTAGAAAAAACAAACTGATGGTAACCAGAGGGTAGGTGTGTGTGTGGGGGGGTGGATGGGTTAAATAGGTGATGGGGATTAAGGAGTGCACTTGTTTTGGTGATCACAGCTTTGTAATATAGCTTGAAATTAGGCAATGTGATGCCCCCAGCTTTTTCTTTTTCAACATTTCCCTGGTGATTCGGGGTCTTTTCTGGTTCCATACAGATTTTAGGATTGTTTGTTCCAGCACTTTGAAAAATGTCATTGGAATTTTGATCGGGATGGCATTGAAAGTATAGACTGCTCTGGGCAGCGTAGACATTTTAACAATGTTTATTCTTCCTATCCATCAGCATGGAATGTTTTTCCATCTCTTTGTGGCTTCTTCAATTTCTTTCATAAGTGTTCTGTAGTTTCTAGAGTATAGATCCTTTACCTCTTTGTTTAGGTTTATTCCAAAGTATCTTATGGTTTTTGGTGCTATTGTAAATGGAATCGATTCCCTAATTTCTCTTTCTACAGTTACATTGTTAGTGTATAGGAAAGCAACTGATTTCTATGCATTGATCAGCAAGACAGCATGGGACTGGCACAAAAACAAACACATAGATCAATGGAACAGGGTAGAGACCCCAGATATGGACCCTCAACTCTATGGTCAAATAATCTTTGACAAAGCAGGAAAAAATATCCAATGGAAAAAAAGACAGTCTCTTCAATAAATGGTGCTGGGAAAACTGGACAGCTATATACAGAAGAATGAAACTCCACCATTCTCTTACACCATACATGAAGATAAACTTAAATGGATGAAAGACCTCAATGTGAAACAGGAATCCATCAAAATCCTAGAGAACATAGAGAGTAACCTTTTTGACATTGGCCACAGCAACTTCTATCAAGACACATCTCCAAAGGCAAGAGAAACAAAAGCAAAAATGAACTTTTGGGACTTCATCAAGATAAAAAGCTTCTGTACAGCAAAGGAAACAGTCAACAAAACACAGAGGCAACCTGCAGAATGGGAGAAGATATTTGCAAATGACACTACAGACAAAGGGCTGGTATCCAAAATCTATAAAGAATTTCTCAAACTCAACACCCAAAAAACAAATAATCAAGTCAATAAATGGGCAGAAGACATGAACAGACACTTCTCAAAGAACACATATGAACGGCTAACAGACACGAAAAAATGTTCATCATCTTTAGCCATCAGGGAAATTCAAATCAAAACCACATTGAGATACCACCTTACACCAGTTAGAATGGCAAAAATTGACAAGGCAAGAAACAACAAATGTTGGAGAAGTTGTGGTGAAAGGGGAACCGTCTTACACTGTTGGTGGGAATGCAAGTGGGTACAGCCACTTTGGGAAACAGTGTGGAGGTTCCTCAAAAAGTTAAAAATAGAGCTACCCTATGACCCAGCAATTGCACTACTGGTTATTTACCCCTAAGATACAAATGTAGTGAAAAGAAGGACCATATGGACCCCAATGTTCATAACAGCAATGTCCACAATAGCCACACTGTGGAAGAAGCCGAGATGCCTTTCAACAGACGAATGGATAAAGAAGATGTGATATGTATATATATAATGGAATATTATGCAACCATCAAAAAAATGAAATCTTTCCATTTGCAATGACGTGGATGGAACTAGAGGGTATTATGGTAAGTGAAATAAGTCAATCAGAGAAAGATAAGTATCGTATGATCTCACTGATATGAGGATTTTGAGAAACACGACAGAGGATCATAGGGGAAGGGAGGGAAAAATGAAACAAGATGAAACCAGAGAGGGAGACAAACCATAAGAGACTCTTAATCTCAGGAAACAACCTGAGGGTTGCTGGAGTGGAGGGGTGTGGGAGGGATGAGGTGGCTGGGTGATGGACATTGGGGAGTGTATGTACTATGGTTAGCGCTGTGAATTGTGTAAGACTGATGAGTCACTGACCTGTATCCCTGAAATAAATAATATAGAATGTTAATAAAAAATTTTAAAAAAGAAGATGTGGTCCATATATACAATGCAATATGACTCAGCCATCAGAAAGAATGAATACCCAACATTTGCATCAACATGGATGAAACTGGAGGAGATTATGCTGAGTGAAATAAGTCAAGCAGAGAAAGACAATTATCATATGGTTTCACTTATTTGTGGAACATGAGGAATAGCATGGAGGATATTAGAAGAAGGAATGGAAAAATGAAGGGGGGGAAATCGGAAGGGGAGACAAATCATGTGAGGCTATAGACTCTGAGAAACAAACAGGGTTTTAGAGAGGAGGGGAGTGGGGAGATGGGTTAACCCAATGACGGATATTGAAGAGGGCATGTATTGCATGGAGCTCTGGGTGTTATACGCAAACAATGAATCATGGAACACTACATCAAAAACTAATGATGTACTATATGATGACTAACATAACTTAATAAAAAAAGCTATAAAAAAAAGAGTGCACTTGTGAGTGCACTGGGTGTTGTATGGAAGTGTTGAATCACTAACTTCTACACCTGTAACTAATATAATACTGTATGTTAACCGGAATTTAAATAAAAACTTGGAAAAAATTAGAATAAAAAAATAAATCACAGCTATTTTAGACAGTTGATTCCCCTGACCCTCAACCTCCCAAGGCATTCTACCTATCTTCATCAAATGCTCAAGAGCTTAAATATTTTGAGTTGACCACTTTTCCCCTAGATTTCTTTCTAGAATTGAGGGTCCTATGTGCCTTTATCCATCATCTTTGATGATATATCAAAAATAACTCTTTTTTGTCAACTCAAATTGACTTAAAATTTGATTAGGATTCTGGACATTTGAGAAGGACTGTGGAAATAAAAAAAATTCCTCTTTGAACTACCCCCATACATGTTTGTGTTTTTTTCATACCTAACCTTCTTCATAGACTCAGAAATTTGGTAAAGCTGCAGCCTGAAGTTCTAAAATAATGAATGTGTAAAGTAGCTATTCTCTTTCTTTGAAAAGTGATAGTGACTAACTACAGAACACTTAAAAACTGAAGCCATCACACCATGTTGAAGATGAAAAGAGGTTATTTAAAGAGAAAAATCTGATGCAACTTTAAATTAATACTTAGATGAACTATTAAAACTGTGGTAATTATATTCAATATGTGGAATGGGAAGCCATCTTGAGTCACCTCATTGAGAATTTTTAAAAATCAAAACCCTGGGCTGGAAACTTACTCCCTACTTTATGTCTCTTCAGAATCCTTAAGTATAGTATGTCATGTACAAGGAGAAGGTAAAGCAGATAGTGTTTGGGTTTTTTTGTTTAACAATAGGTGTAGTTATATTCAAAATATGGAAGAAATCAGACTGTATATTAGAATTATTATTAAAATTATTTGACCATATGGAAAAGAGAATTCTCAGTGCACACAAAAATTATTCACTATAGTAATGTGTAGATATGAAATGCTTGTCCTATTATGTCTTCGTGCTACAAAGCAAGAAACAGTAAGTTCAACCTTCAGAGCTGCTTTTGAGCATAGACTTTTCTTGAGGAAACTTCCTTGCATAATATAGCATTCACAAATCAGAAAATCCTTGTCACAGACTGGATTCACTTAGGCGTAACAGGTACACTTGAAAGTGATATATACAGAAGGAAATATGTGATGATACATTGTGAAGAAATTACTGTTAAAACAGGAAAACACAGGGGTGCCTGGGTGACTCAGACCATTTTTAAAATGTCATTTTCAACTCCTGAAGTCTTTTATCTCTTTGAAAAGTGTATGACTCTTGATTTCGGCTCAGGTCGTGATCTCAAGGGCTTGGAATCAAGCCCCATGTTGGGCTGTGTGTTCAGCGCAGCGTCCACTTGTCCCTCTCCCTCTGCTCCTCCCCTGCTCACACACTCTATCTCTCAAATAAATAAACAAAATCTTAAAAAAATAAAATAAAACAGGAAAACCGAAACAACTGGCCTTCCAACATTACTTTCAAAGTCTTATAATGATGGCAGAAGAGGAGTAATGATTGAAGCCCTGTTATGGACAGGGTTTTGTTAAGAATTGCTAGACCACAGGGCAGGCTTGGTCTACAGAAGCACAACTCAAGATGGGTGCTGAAACAAGGCCTTACAATATCTTATCTCATCAATTAGAATAGTATTTATGATATGAAAGCAACCTAAGTATCCACTGATGGATGAAAGGATAAGGAAAATGTGGTACACACACACACACACTGAATATTATGTAGCAACAAAAAAGGATGAAATACTGTCATTTCATGACATGGGTGAACCTAGAGGGTATTATGCCAAGTGTAATAAGTCAGATTGAGAAAGACAAATACTGTATTTCACTCATGGTGCCATCTAAAAAAAATACTGAATAAACAAACAAATAAAAAGCAGAATCAGATCTATAAATACAGAGAACAAACTGATGGTTGCCAGAGGGCTGAGGGGATGGGCAAAATTGATGAAGAAGAGTGGGAGATATTTATGAAATAAATAAGTCACTGGAATAAAAGTCACAATATAAGGAATATAGTCAATGATATCGTGATAGTGTTGTATGATGTCAGATCATAGGTACACTTGTGCTGAGCATAGCATAATGTATAAAGTTGTTGAATCATTATGTTGTACACTTGAAACTAATGTACTATTGTATGTTGACTATACTCAAAAACACTTTTAAAAAAAGAATAGTCTATATGTTCTTCAGTTTCTATACTCTTATTGGTCAGGTTCCAATATGGATTTTCCTGAATAATGTGTTTTTCAATAAAATAGATAAATTTCAAAAAAATAAATAACATGGATTGAGTAACAGCTGTCCTACTCTTCCTTAGAGATTCCTGGGATTCTGCCTTTTAATCTGGGAATATATATATATATATATTATATATATATAATGGATATTATATATATATCCATTTTTTATCCATTAATCAGTTGATTGACATTTGGGCTCTTTCCATAATTTGGCTATTATAATGCTGCTATAAACATCAGGGTGTATATGTCCCTTCCAATCAGTATTTTTGTACAGAGGATAAGGAATTTTTTTAAGTTCAATAGAGCCATTCTTGACAACTTCCCTCCCTTTTCCCCTACCTCCCAGTAGAATTCTACTGACTTCCTTACCTGGATGAAATGAATCCACCCATGAGGGATAGATCACATTAGAAGTATGTGGAACAATGAATACAGAAAAATGAACTGATGGTTGCCGGGGGGGGGAGGGGATGGGCAAAACAGATGAAGGGGAGTGGGAGATACAGGCTTCTGGTTATAAAATGAATAAGTCATGGGATTAAAGTGTATAGCATAGGGAATATAGTCAGTGATACCGTAATAGTATTATATGGTGACAGATGATAGCCACACTTGTGCTGAGCATAGGATAATTTATAGAAATGTTGAATCACTATATTATACACCAGAAACTAATGTAACATAGTGTGACAACTACACTGAAATAAAAATAAATTTAAAAGTATATGTAACAGTGGGGGAAATCACAGAAGTTAGGCTTATAGGAGCAGATTGAAACAATATTTGGACCACAGACAAGGCCTGAGTTGGGTTCCAAGTTTATAAATCAAGAAACCAAGAGTGACATAGCATAGTAGGGGGAGAACAGTAGATTCTGTAGATAAAGTATGCGTTTTTTGAAAAAATGCGAGGGTGCCTGGAAGGCGCAGTCAGTTAAGCATGTGACTTGAGTTTGGCTCAGGTTGTGATCTCACAATCCTGGGATGGAGCCCCATGTCTGGCTCTGTGCTTAGCACAGAATCTGCTTAAGATTCTCTCTCCTTCTCCCTCTGCCCTTCCCCCCACCTCTAAAATAAACAAATAAAATCTTGAAGGAAAAAAGAAAAAAGGCAAATGAAGAAGATGCTGCCTTTTCTTGCCCCTCTTCATTTTCTGAGTTCAGGCATTTATTAAGTCTCACCTAAATTTTTAAAAATCATAATGGGGGTGCCTGGGTTACTCAGTTAGTTAAGCCTCTGATTCTTGATGTCAACTCAGGTCTTGATCTCAGGGTTGTGAGTTCAAGCCCTGAGTTGGGCTCCATGCTGAGTGTGGAGCCTACATACATACATACATACATACATACATGCATACATACATACATAAATACATACATATCATAATGGTAATGTTTTATCAAACCCTTTTTAAAAGATATGCTATTTATTTATTCATCTTAACATAGTGTTTTTTTAGTTTCAGTATAATATACAATATAGTGATTCAATAATTCCTTACAACACCCTGTGCTCATCATGACAAGTGCACTCCTTAATCCCCATCACTTATTTAACCTATCCCACACCTCCATCCCCTCTTGTAACCATAAGTTTGTTCTCTATAATTAAAGAATCTGTTTCTTGATTTGGCTGTCTCTTTTTTCCCGTTGCTTGTTTTGTTTCTTAAGTTCCATATATCAGTGAAATCATGCGGTATTTGTATTTCTCTGACCAACTTATTTTGATTAGCATTATACTGTCTAGCTCCATTCATGTCGATACAAATGGCAAGATATCATTCTTTATAATGGCTGAATAATATTCTATTCTATTCTATCTATCTATCTATCTATCTATCTATCTATCTATCTATCTATCTATATACCACCTCTTCTTTATCCATTCATCAATCAGTGGACAGTTGGGCTGCTTCCATAATTTGGCTATTGTAAATAATACTGCTGTAAACATCAGTATCCCTTTGAATTGATATTTTTGTATTCCTTGGGTAAATACCCAGTACTGTGATTGCTGGATAATAGGGTAGTGCTATTTTTAACTTTTTTAGTAACCATCATACTGTTTTCCACAGTGGTTGCGCCAGCTTGCAGTCCCATCAACAGTGCACAAGTGTTCCTTCTCCATCCTCTCCAAAACCTGTTGATTCTTGTCTTGTTGATTTTAGCCATTCTGACAGGTATGAGATAATAGCTCATTGCAGTTCTGATTTGCCTTTCCCTAATGATAAGTAATGAAGAACATCTTTTCATGTGTCTGTTCGCCATTTGGATGCCTTTGTTCTTTGCAGAAATGTCTGTTCATGCCTTCTGCCCAGTTTTCAATTGGATTATTTGTTCTTTGGGTGTTGAGTTTTATAAGTTTTTATATATTTTTTATATTAATTCTTTATTGGATATGTCATTTACAAATATCTTCTCACATTACTTAGGTTGTCTTTTAGTTTTGTTGATTGGTTGCTTTGCTGTACAGAAGCTTTTAATTTTGATGTCCCAAAAGCTTATTTTTTGCTTTTGTTTCCCTTGCTTCAGGAGACATATCTAGAAAGAAGTTGCTATGGTTGATGTCCAAGAGGTTACTACCTGTGTTCTCTTAGATTTGGATGGTTTCCTATCTTACACTTAGGTCTTTCATCCATTTTGAAACTATTTTTATGTATGGTGTAAAAAAATGGTCGAGCTTCATTCTTTTGCATGTTGCTGTCCAGTTTTCCCAACAGCATTTGTTGAAGAGACTGTCTTTTTCCCATTGAATGTTCTTTCCTGTTTTGTCAAAGATTAATTGACCATATAGCTGTGGGGTCATTTCTGAATTGTCTATTCTGTTCTATTGATCTGTGTGCCTATTTTTGTGCCACTACTATACTGTTTTGATTACTACAGCTTTGTAATATAACTTGAAGTCTATAATTGTGATGCCTCCACCTTTGCTTTTCTTTTACAGGATTGCTTTGGCTATTCAAGGTATTTTGTGGTTCCATACAAATTTTAGGAATGTTTGCTCTACCTCTGGAAAATGCTGTTGGTATTTTGATAGAGATTGCATTAAATGTGTAGATAGCTTTGGTTACTATAGACATTTAACTAATATTTGTTCTTAAAATCCATGTGCATGAAATGTCTTTCATTTCTTTGTGTAGTCTTCAATTTATTCCATAAGTGTTCTATGATTTTCAGACTACAGATCTTTCATCTCTTTGGCTAGGTTTGTTCATAGTTATCTTAATGTTTTTGGTGCAGCTGTAAATGGGATAGATACCTTGATTTCTTTTTCTGCTGCATCATTATTGGTGTATAGAAATCAACAGATTCCTGTGAGTTTACTGAATTCATTCATCAGTTCTAGCAGTTTTTTGGTGGAGTCTTTCAGATTTTCTATATATAGAATATAGAATCATGTCATCTGCAAATAGTGAAGGTTTTCCTTTTTCCTTACTGATTTGGATGCCTTTTATTTATTTTTGTTGTCTGATTCCTCTGACTAAGACGTCCAGTACTATGCTGAATAGTAATAGGGAAAGTGGACAACCCTGTCTTGTTCCTGACCTGGGGGAAAATCTCTGTTTTTCCCCATTGACGATGATGTTTGCCGTGGGTTGTTCATATATGGCCTTTATTATGTTGAGGTATGTTCCCTTTAAACCTTTGCTGAGGGATGTTACCATGAATGGATGTTGTACTTTGTCAAATGCTTTTTCTGCATTCATTGACAGGATCATATGCTTCTTCTCCTTTCTCTTATTGATGTGATTTATCACATTGATTCATTAACAAATACTGAAATATACTTGCAACCCAGGAATAAATCCCACTTGATTGCGGGGAATGACTTTTTTTAAATGTATTGTTAAATTTGGTTTGCTAGTATTTTGTTGACGATTTTTGAATCTATTTTCATCATGGATATTGGCCTGTAGTGCACTCTCTCTCTTTTTTTTTTTTTTAAAGATTTTATTTATTTATTTGACAGAGAGAGAGACACAGCGAGAGAGAAAATTTAAGCAGGGGGATTGGGAGAGGGAGAAGAAGGCTTCCCACAGAGCAGGGAGCCCGATGCTGGGCTTGATCCCAGGACACTGGGATCATGACCTGCAGTGAAGGCAGACGCTTAACAACTGAGCCACCCAGGTGCCCCATTTTTTTTTTTTTTTTTTTTTTGGTGGTGGCTTTACCTGGTTTTTGTATCAGGGTAATGCTGGCCTCATAGAATGAATTGGAAGTTTTCCATCCTTTTCTATTTTTTTGGAGTAGTTTGGGAAGAATATGTATTGACTTTTTTTAGTTATTGTGGTATTTTTCTTTTATTTTTTTAAACTCTTTAATTTAAATTCTAGATAGTTAACATGTAGTGTAATAATTGTTTCAGGAGTAGATTTTTTTATTTTATTTTATTTTATTTATTCTTATGTTAATCCCCATACATTACATCATTAGTTTTAGATGTAGTGTTCCATGATTCATTGTTTGTGCATAACACCCAGTGCTCCATGCAGAATGTGCCCTCCTCAATACCCACCACCAGGCTAACCCATCCTCCCACCCCCCTCCCCTCTAGAATCCTCAGTTTGTTTTTCAGAGTCCATCGTCTCTCATGGTTC
>NC_138385.1:64874052-64887838 GCF_054177405.1 Leptonychotes weddellii
CTGCACCAGCTTGCATTCCCACCAACAGTGTAGGAGGGTTCCCCTTTCTCCACATCCCCGCCAACATCTGTCATTTCCTGACTTGTTAATTTTAGCCATTCTGACTGGTGTGAGGTGGTAGCTCATTGAGGTTTTGATTTGGATTTCTCAGGAGTAGATTTTAGTGATTCATCACACCCAATAATCTTCACAAGTGCCCTTCTTAAAACCCATCACCCATTTAGCCACTCCCCCACCCATCTACCCTCCATCAATGCACAGGTTGTTCTTTGTAGTTAAGAGTCTATTTTGGGGGGAGCCTGGGTGGCTCAGTTGGTTAAGCGACTGCCTTTGGCTCAGGTCATGATCCTGGAGTCCCGGGATCGAGTCCCACATCGGGCTCCCTGCTCAGTGGGGGGTCTGCTTCTCCCTCTGACCCACTTCCCTCTCATGCTCTGTCTCTCATTCTCTCTCTCAAATAAATAAATAAAATATTTAAAAAAAAAAAGTCTTTAGAAAAAAAAAAGAGTCTCTTTTGGTTTGCCTCCTTACTCTTTTTATTTTTCCTTCCCCTGTGTTCATCTGTTTTGTTTCTTAAATTCCACATATCAGGGAAACCATATGGTATTTGTTTTTCTCAGGCAGATGTATTTCACTTAGCACAATACACTCTAGCTGCATCCACAGCACTGCAAAAGGCAAGATTTCTTTTTTTTTATTTCTTTTTTTAAATTTTATTATGTTATCTTAGTCACCATACAATACATCATTAGTTCTAGATGTGGTGATCAGGATCCATTGTTTTCCTATAAGACCCAGTGCTCCATGCAGTATGTGCCCTCCTTAATACCCATCACCAGGCTAACCCATCCCCCCATCCCCCTCCCCTCTAAAACCCTCAGTTTGTTTCTCAGAGTCCATAGTCTCTCATGGTTCATCTCTCCCTCCAATTCCCCCCCCTTCATTTTTCCCTTCCTTCTCCTAATGTCCTCCATGCTAGTCCTTATGTTCCACAAATAAATGAAACCATATGATAATTGACTTTCTCGGCTTGACTTATTTCACTTAGCATAATCTCCTCCAGTCCCATCCATGTTGATGCAAAAGTTGGGTATTCATCCTTTCTGATGGCTGAGTAATATTCCATTCTATATATAGGCCACATCTTCTTTATCCATTCATCTGTTGAAGGGCATCTCGGCTCTTTCCACAGTTTGGCTATTGTGGACATTGCTGCTATGAACACTGGGATGCATGTGGCCCTTCTTTTCACTAAATCTGTGTCTTAGGGGTAAATACCCAGGAGTGCAATTGCTGGGTGATAGGGTAGCTCGGTTTTTAATTTTTTGAAGAACCTCCACACTGGTTTGCAAAGTGGCTGTACAAACTTGCATTCCCATCAACAGTGTAAGAGGGTTTCCCTTTCTCCACAACCTATCTAACATTTGATGTTCCTTTCCCTGTCCATTTTTGCCATTCTAACTGGTATAAGGTGGTATCTCAATGTGGTTTTGATTTGAATTTCCCTGATGGCTAATGATGATGAACATTTTTTCATGTGTCTGTTAGCCGTTTGTATATCTTCTCCAGAGAAGTGTCTTTTCATGTCTTCTGCCCATTTTAAACTTGATTATTTGTTTTTTGGGTGTTGAGTTTGAGAAGTTCATTATAGATCTTGGATACCAGCCCTTTATCTGTAATGTCATTTGAAGATATCTTCTCCCATTCTGAGGGTTGCCTCTTTGTTTTGTTGACTACTTCCTTTGCTGTGCAGAAAGTTTTGATCTTGATGAAGTCCCAAAAGTTCATTTTGGCTTTTGTTTCACTAGCTTTTGGAGATGTATCTTGAAAGAAGTTGCTGTGGCCGATGTCGAAGAGGTTACTGTCTATGGTCTCCTCTAGAATTTTGATGGATTCCTGTCTCACATTGAGGTCTTTCATCCATTTTGAGTTTATCTTTGTGTATGGTGTTAGACAATGGTCAAGTTTCACTCTTCTGCATGTGGCTGTCCAATTTTCCTAGCAACATTTATTGAAGAGACTGTCTTTTTTCCACTGCATATTTTTTCCTTCTTTGTCGAAGATTATTTGACCCTAGAGTTGAGGGTCCATATCTGGGTTTTCTATTCTGTTCCATTGGTTTTGTGCCATTACCATGCTGTCTTGGTGATCACAGCTTTGTAATATAGCTTGAAATTGGGCAACGTGATGCCTCCAGCTTTGTTTTTCTTTTTCAGCATTTTCTTGGCAATTCGGGGTCTTTTCTGATTCCATACAAATTTTAAGATTGTCTGTTCCAGCACTTTGGAAAATGTCACTGGAATTTTGATCAGGATGGCATTGAAGGTATAGATTGCTCTGGGTGGCATAGACATTTTAACAAAGTTTATTCTTTTAATCCATGAGCATGGAATATTTTTCCAGTTTTTTGTGTCTTCTTCAATTTCTTCCATGCGTGTTCTGTAGTTCCTAGAGTACAGATCCTCTACCTCTTTGGTTAGGTTTATTTTGAGGTATCTTATGGTTTTTGGTGCTACTGTAAATGGAATTATTTCTCTAATTTCTCTTTCTACAGCTGCATTGTTAGTATATAAGAAATCAACTGATTTCTGTGCATTGATTTTGTATCCTGCCACATTACTGAATTGCTGGATGAGTTCTAGTAATTTGGGGTGGAGTCCTTTGGGTTTTCCACATAAAGTATCATGTCATCTGCGAAAAAAGAGAGTTTGACTTTTTCTTTGCCAATCTGAATAACTTTTATTTCTTTTTGTTGTCTGATTGCTGTTGCCAGGACTTCTAGTACTATGTTGAACAATAGCGGCGAGAGTGGGCATCCTTGTCATGTTCCTGATCTTAAGGGAAAGGCTCTCAGCTTTTCCCCATTGAGGATGATATTTGCTGTGGGTTTTTCATAGATGGATTTTATGAACTTGAGGAATGTTCACTCTATCCCTATAATCCGAAGAGTTTTAATCAGGAAAGGATGCTATATTTTGTCAAATGCTTTTTCTGCATCCATTGAGAAGACCATAGGGTTCTTATCCCTCCTCTGATTAATGGGTTCTATCACATTGATTGATTTGCAAAGGTTGAACCCCCCCCTTGCATCCCGAGGATAAATACCACTTGGTCATGGTGGATGATCCTTTCAATGTATTGTTGGATCCTATTAGCTAGGATTTTGTTGAGGATTTTGGAATCCATATTCATCAGGGATATAGGTCTGAAATTCTCCTTTTTGATGGGGCCTTTGCCTGGCTTGGGGATTAAGGTAATGCTGGCCTCATAGAATGAGTTTGGAAGTTTTCCTTCTGTTTCTATTTTTTGAAACAGCTTTATTATTTCTTCTTTGAATGTTTGATAGAATTCCCCAGGAAATCCATCAGGCCCTGGACTCTTGTTTTTTGGGAGGTTTTTGATCACTGCTTCAATCTTGTTACTGGTTATTGGCCTATTCATGTTGTCAGTTTCTTCTTGTTTCAGTCTTGGCAGCTTATAGGTTTCCAGGAAGGCATCCATGTCATCCAGATTGCTCAGTTTCTTGGCATATAGTTGTTGATAATGATTTCTAATAATTGTTCCTATTTCATTGATGTTAGTCGTGATCTCTCCCCTTTCATTCATCATTTTATTAATTTGGGTCTTTTTTCTTTTGGATAAGTCTGGCCAGTGGTTTATCGATCTTATTAATTCTTTCAAAGAACCAACTTCTAGTTTCATTGATCTGATCTACTGTGTTTCTAACCAGATTCTAATTCATTGATCTCTGCTCTAATCTTAATTATTTCTCTTCTATTGCATGGCTGAGGCATCCTTTATTGCTTTTTCTCTAGTTCTTTAAGATGTAGAGTTATTTGGTGATTTCGGGATTTTTCTATTTTTTTGAGTGAGGCTTGGATGGCTCTGTATTTCCCCTGTAGGACAGACTTTCTAGTATCCCATAGGTTTTGGACCAATGTGTTTTCATTCTCATTGATTTCCATGAATTGTTTAAGTTCTTCTTTGATTTCCTGGTTGACCCAAACATTCTTGAGCAGAGTGGTTTTAGCTTCCAAGTGTTTGAATTTCTGCCAAATTTTTTCTTGGGATTGCGTTTCAGTTTTAAAGCACTGTGGTCTGAGAATATGCAGGGAATAATCTCAGTCTTTTGGTTTCGATTGAGACCTGATTTGTGACCCAGTATGTGGTCTATTCTGGAGAAAGTTCCATGTGTGCTGGAGAAGAATGAGTATTCTGTTGTTTTCGGGTGGAATGTTCTGTATATATCTATGAGGTCCATCTGGTCCAGTGTGTCAATCAAAGCTCTTGTTTCTTTGTTGATTTTCTGCTTAGATGATCTGTCTATTACTGAGAGTGGAGTATTGAGGTCTCCTACAATTAACGTATTGTTATCAATATGACTCTTTATTTTGGTGAACAGTTGGCTTATGTAGATGGCTGCTCCCATGTTGGGGGCATAGATATTTACAATTGTTAGATCTTTGTTGAATAGACCTTTTCCTTCTGTGTCTGTAACTACAGACTTCAGTTTAAAATCTAATTTGTCTAATATAAGAATTGCTATCCCAGCTTTCTTTTGAGGTCCACTGGCATGGAAGATGGATCTCCATCCCTTCAATTTCAGTCCGGATCTATCTTTAGGTTCAAAATGAGTCTCTTGTAGACAGCATATGGATGGGTCCTGTCTTTTTATCCAATCTGCAGCCCTGTGCCGTTTTATGGGAGCATTTAGGCCATTCACGTTGAGAGTGATTATTGAAAGATATGAATTAATTTTCAACATGTGACAACTGTGTCAAATGTGAACACATTATTTTTTTAGATTGTCCCTGTAAATTTCTGTTTTATATCACTCTTGGGTTCTTTCTCCTTTTATAGAACCCCCCTTAATATTTCTTGCAGGGCCGGCTTAGTGGTCACATATTCTTTCAGTTTCTGCCAGTCTTGGAAGCTTTGCAACTCTCCATCCATTCTGAATGAAAGCCTTGCCCGATAAAGTATTTTTGGCTGCATATTCTTCTCATTTAGTACCCTTAATATGTCTTGCTAGGCCTTTCTGGCTTGCCAGGTCTCTGTGGATAGGTCTGACATTATTCTGATATTCCTCCCTCTGTACGTAAGGAATCTCTTCCCCCTAACTGCCCTTAAGATGGTTTCCTTGGTTCTAAGATTTGCGAGGTTTACTATTACATGCCGGGTTTGGCCTGTTTTCCTTGATCTTGGAAGGGGTCCTCTCTGCCTCTAGGACACGAATGTTTGTTTCATTCCCCAGATTAGTGAAGCTCTCAGCTGTGATTTGCTCAAATATATCTTCTAGTTCTCTCTCTCCACTCCCTCTCGGATTCCAATAATTCTGACATTGGAATGCTTCATGATGTCATTTATTTCTCTGATTCTATTTTCATGGATTCTGAGTTGTTTTTCCATGGCCTCCTCTTTTCCCTTTTTATCTATTTAATTGTCTTCCGGGTCACTAATTTGTTCTTCTGTCTCACTTACCCTAGCTGTTAGATTATCTAGATTAGATTAGATCTCATTGATAGCATTTTTCAGTTCTGCCAATTCCCCTTTTATTTCTGCCCTTAGAGACTCTATGTTGCCATTGATTGATTTCTCCATTCTAGGTATTGTCTTCACAATTACTAGCCTGAATTCCATCTCCAACATCTTGGTTATATCTGCATCCATTTGTAAATCTTCAGCATAAGTCATAATCTCTGAGTCTTTTCTATTTTGGGGGTCCTTCTCTTAGTCATTTTGTTGATGGGTGTTTGAGGGAATGTATAGAGTCCAAATTATTGACCAGAACCCAAGCAAGATGCACCTGTTTTCTAGGGACCTTAGGGTTGCTGGCCTCTTGTTTTCCCAGCCTGTCTTCTGGGGAAGGGGCCTGCTGCACTGTTACTCAGGCAACCCTGTTTGGGCAGAGTTGCCCTGCTCCCCTTTGGCAGGGGATGGGCTCAGTGGGAATCGGTTTTTGGGCTTTTGTTCCATGGTGGCTTTCCCTGGCGGCTTTCCATGTGTCTTCTGAGAGTCAGAGCAGAAGAGACCATTTCCAACCCTCTGCCTCAGAGCAGAGAGTTCGCAATCTGTTCCTCAGTGAGCTCCCCAGGCCACAGTATCTCGATTTCTGTCCGTGATGCTATAAACTGCAGCAGCCTGAGTTGTGCGCCCCTCTGCAATGCCCCCAGTCCTGCCTCCAGGTCGGGGCACGTCTCTGCTCTTTGTGCTTCTAAAACAGCCAGCTGCTCCCAGTTTGCACGAGTGACCCTGCTGCTCCAGGTTTCCATCCCGGGGCCTGCCCTAAAGTCTTTTCCCTGCCGCTACTGGTCTGGGAGTCTGTGCCGCATTCCCAGCCCGTGAGGCTTTTGCTCACCAACGGTGTAGGATCCCCATGGCCACGCTCCCTCCTGCTGCCGTTTATCCTCCCATATCTGCCCACAGAATCATGGCTCCCCGCTTCATACCTTAAACCAACCACCTGCAATATTCTGTTTGTAGAGATCCAGATCTTACATCTCAGGCTGATTTCGTGGGTGCTCAGAGTGGTCTGGTTGATATCCAGCTCAATTCCGGGGACCATTTGGAACAGGGTCCCCTACTCCTCCGCCATCTTTTCTCCCCTCAAGATTTCATGGTTTGTTTGGTTTTTTTTTGATGGCTGAGTAATATTCCATTGTATATATACACCACATCTTCTTTATCCATTCATCTGTCGATGGACATTTGGGCTCTTTACATAGTTTGGCTATTGTGGACATTGCTGCCATAAACTTTGGGGTGTAGGTGCCCCCTTTGGATCACTATATTTGTATCTTTGGGGTAAATAACCATTAGTGCAACTGCTGGGTCATAGGGTGGCTCTATTTTCAACTTTCTAATGATCCTCCATACTCTGTTTTCCAGAGTGGCTGCACCAGCTTGCATTCCCAACAACAGTGTAGGAAGGTTCCTCTTTCTCTGCATCCTCGCAAACATCTGTTGTTTCCTTACTTGTTCATTTTAGCCATTCTGGCTGGGGTGAGGTGGTATCTCATTTTGGTTTTGATTTGTATTTCCCTGATGCTGAGTGATGTTGAGCACTTTTTCATGTGTCTATTGGCCATTTGGATGTCTTCTTTGCAGAAATGTCCGTTCATGTCTTCTTCCCATTTCTTGATTTCATTATTTGTTCCTTGGGTGTTGAGTTTGGTAAGTCCTTTATAGATTTTTGATACGAGCCCTTGATCTGATATGTCATTTGCAAATATCTTCTCCCATTGTGTGGGTTACCTCTCAGTTTTATTGACTGTTTGCTTTGCTGTGCAGAAGCTTTTTATCTTGATGAAGTCCCAAAAGCTCCTTTTTGTTTTGTTTCCCTTGCCTTTAGAGAAATCTTGAAAGAAGTTGCTGTGGCTTAGGTCAAAGAGGATACTTAGAGGATTCCTGTCTCACATTGAGGTCTTTCATCCATTTTGTGTTTATCTTTGTGTATGGTGTAAGAGAATGGTCCACTTTCATTCATCGGCATGTGGCTCTCCAATTTTCCCAGCACCAATTTTGAAGATACTATCTTTTTTTTCATTGGATGTTCTTTCCTGCTTTGTTGAAGATGAGTTGACCATAGAGTTGAGGGACCATTTCTGGTTTCTCTCTTCTCTTCCATTGATCTATGGATCTCTTTTTGTGCCAGTACCTTGCTGTCTTGATCATTACAGCTTTGTAATATACTTGAAGTCAGGCATGGTGATGCCTCTGACTTTGGTTTTCTTTTTCAACATTTTGTTGGCTATTTGGGGTCTTTTGTGGTTCCGTACAAATTTTAGGATCATTTATTCCAGTTCTGTGAAAAAAAAAAAATGATGGTATGTTGATAGGGATTGCATTGAATGTGTAGATTGTGCTAGGTAGAATAAATTATTTATTTATTTATTTGTTTGTTTGTTTGTTTGTTTGTTTTTATTATGTTGTTAGTCACCATACATTACACCATTAGTTTTTGATGTAGTGTTCCATGGTGCACTGTTTTCATATAACACCCAGTGCTCCATAGCATAGATATTTTAACAATATCTCTTCTTCCAATCCATGAGCATGGAATGTTTCTCCATTTATTTGTGTCTTCCTCAATTTCTTCCATGAGTATTGTATAGTTTTGGAGTACAGATCCTTTGCCTCTTTGGATAAGTTTATACCTAAATATCTTACGGTTTTGGGTGCAATTGTAAATGGGATCAACTCCTTAATTTCTCTTTCGTCTGTCTCATTGTTGATGTATACAAATGCAACTGATTTGTATGCACTGGTTTTATATCCTGCCGTTTTACTGAATTCCTGTATGAGTTCTAGCAATTTTGAGGGGAAGTCTTCTGGATTTTCCAAATAAAGTATCATGTCATCTGCAAAGAGTGAGAGTTTGACTTCTTCTTTGCTGATTTGGATGCCTTTTATTTCTTTTTGTTGTCTGATTGCTGAGGCTAGGATTTCTAGTACTATATTGAACAGCAGTGTTGATAGTCAACATCTCTGATGTTTTCCTGACCTTAGGAGAGAAGCTCTCAGTTTTTCCCCACTGAGAATGATATTCTCTGTAGGTTTTTCATAGTTGGCTTTTATGATATTGAGGTTTGTACCCTCTATCCCTACACTGTGAAGAGTTTTAGTCAAGAAAGGACCTTGTACTTTGTCAAATGCTTTTTCTACATCTACTGAGAGAATCATATGGTTTTTGTCTTTCTTTTATTAATGTAGTGCATCACATTGATTGATTTGCCAATGTTGAACAAACCTTGCAGCCCACAAATAAATCCTACTTGGTCATGGTGAATAATCCTTTAAATATACTGTTGGATCCTATTGCCTAATATTTTGGTGAGAATTTTGGCATCCATGTTCATCAGGGATATTAGTATGTAATTCTCCTTTATGGTGGGGTCTTTGTCTGGTTTTGGGAGCAAAGTAATGCTGGCTTCACAAAAAGAGTTTGGAAGTTTTCCTTTCATTTCGATTTTTTGAAACAGCTTCAGAAGAAAATGTATTAATTCTTCTTTAAATGTTTGGTAGAATTCCCTGGGAAGCTATCTGGCCCTGGGCTCTTGTTTGTTGGGAGATTTTTGATTACTGCTTCAATTTCCTTACTGGTTATGGGTCTGTTCAGGTTTTCTATTTCTCCATGTTTCAGTTTTGGTACTTTATACATCTCTAGGAATGCATCCATTTCTTCCAGGCTGTCTAAATTTAGTTGCTCATAATATGTCTAAATACAGTTGCTCATAATATGTTCTTACAATTGTTTCTATTTCTTAGGTGTTGGCTGTGATCTCTCCTCTTTCATTCATGAGTTTATTTATTTCGGTCTTTTTTCTTTTGGATAAGTATGGCCAGGGGTTTATCAATCTTATTAATTCTTTCAACGAACCAGCTCCTAGTCTCATTGATCTGTTCTACTGTTCTTTTGGTTTCTATTTCATTGATTTCTGCTCTGATCTTTATTATTTCTGTTCTCTTGCTGGGTGTAGGCTTTATTTGCTGTTCTTTCTCCAGCTCCTTCAGGTATAGGGTTAGGTTGTGTATTTGAGACCATTCTTGTTTCTTGAGAAATTCTTGTAGTTCTATATACTTTCCTCTTAGGACCGCCTTTGCTGCATCCCAAAGGTTTGGGACCATTTTGCTTTCATTTTCATTTGTTTCCGTGAATTTTTTAAATTCTTCTTTCATTTCCTGGTTGACCCATTCATTCTTTAGTAGGATGCTCTTTAGCCTCCATGTATTTGAGTTCTTTTCAACTTTCCTCTTGTGATTACCAATGTGTTCTACATTTTTGTGTACTTCCCTATCAGTTGTTTCTGCTCTAATCTTTATTATTTCCCTTCTTCTGCTGGCGTTAAAATATATTTACTGTTCCTTATTGATCTCCATTAGATGTAAGGTTAGGTTGTATATTTGACATGTTTCTTACTTCTTGAGTTAGGCCTGTATTGCTATGTATTTTCCTCTTTTTTTTTTTTAAAGATTTATTTATTTGAGATAGCGAGAATGAGAGAGAGAGAGAGAGAGAGAGAGAGAGAGAGAGCACATGACAGGGGAGGGTTAGAGGGAGAAGCAGGCTCCCCACCGAGCAGGGAGCCCGATGCGGGACTCAATCCAGGGACTCCAGGATCATGACCCGAGCTGAAGGCAGCCACCCAACCAACTGAGCCACCCAGGCGCCCCTATGTATTTTCCTCTTATAATGACTTTTGCTGCATCTGAAAGGTTTTGGACTGTCGTATTTTCATTTTCATTTGCTTCCATGTATTTTCTTTTTTGAGTGTAGATATTTGCTTATTTTTTATTTTTTGATATTTTGTTATTGGTTTTGGAGGTAGAATTACTGATTTATCAGTTTTATATAACATCCAGTGCTCATTACATCTAGTGCCCTTCTTAATGTCCACCACCGAATTATCCTTTAACCCTCTCCCCTCCAGAAACCCTCAGTTTGCTTCCAAGAGTTCAGCATCTCTTAAGGTTTACCTCCCTCTCAATTTTCATCTTATTTTATTTTTCCTTCCCTCCCCATGTTGATCTGTTTCGCTTTGTAATTTCCACATATGACTGAAATCACATGGTATTTGTCTTTCTCTAACTGACTTATTCCACTTAGTATAATACCCTGTAGGTCCATCTGCATCATTGCAAATGGCAAGAATTCATTCTTTTTGATGGCATATATATATATATATATATATATATATATATATATATATCCATTCATTATCTTCTTTATCCACTCATTTGTCAATGGACAAATGGACATCTGGGCTCTTTCCATACTTTGGCTATTGTAGACTATGCTGCTATAAACATTGTGGTGCATGTGCCCCTTTAAATCTCAATGTTTTTATGCTTTGAGTAAGTACCAATAGTGCAATTCTTGCGTCATAGGGTAGCTCTATTTTTAACTTCTTGAGGAACCTCCATACTGATTTCCAGAGTGGTTGTATCAACTTGCATTCCCACAAACATTGTAAGAGGTTTCCCCTATCTCTCCATCCTCGCCAACATCTGTGTTGTTTCCTGAGTTGTTCATCTTAGCCATTCTGACCTGAGTAACCTGGTGTCTCATTGTGATTTTGATTTGAGTTTCGCTAATGCAGAGAGATGTTGAACATTTTATCATGTGTCTGTTGGCCATTTGTATGTCTTCTTTGGAGAAATGTCTCTTCATGTCTTCTGCCCATTTCTTGACTGGATTTTTTTGTTTTGGGGGTGTTGAGTTTCATAAGTTGTTTATAGATTTTTATTACTATCCATTTTTCTGTCAAGACATTTGCAAATATCTTTTCTGATTCCACAGATTGCCTTTAAGTTTTGTTGACTATTTCCTTTTATGCAAAAACCTTTTATCTTGATGAAGTCCCAATATTTTATTTTTGCTTTTCTTTCTCTAGCCTTTAGAGTAGCAAGCAGATACTGTGACCAATGCCTGTGTTGCTGACTGTGTTCTCCTCTAGGATTTTGATGGGTTCCTGTCTCACATTTAGGTCTTCCATCCACTTTGAATTTATTTTTGTGTATGATGTAAGAAAGTGGTGCAGTTTCATTCTTCTGAATGAGGCTGTCCAATTTTCCCAGCATAATTTGTTGAAGAAACTATCTTTTTTTCCACTGGATATTCTTTCCTGCTTTGTCAAAGATTTGTTGACCATAGAGTTGAGAGTCCATTTCTAGGTTCTCTGTTGTGTTCCATTGATCTATGTGTCCATTTTTGTGCCAGTACCATACTGCCTTGATGATTACAGTTTTGTAATACATCTTGAAATCCAGAATTTTGACACCTCCAGCTTTTTAAAAAAATTTATTTTATCTTATTGATAGAGAAGGAGAGAGCACAAGCAGGGTGAGCAATAGAGGGAGAGGGCAAAGTAGACTCCCCACTGAGCAGGGAGCCAATATGGGGCTGAATCCCAGGACCCTGAGATCATGACCTGAGCCAAAGGCAGACACTTAACCGACTGAGCGACCCAGGTATTCCTCAGCCTTGGTTTTCCATTTCAACATTACTTTGGCTTTTGGGTCTTTTCTGGTTCCACGTAGATTTTAGAATTGTTTGCTCCAGCTCTGTGAAAAATGCTGGTGTTATTTTGATAGGGATTGCATGGAATGTGTAGATTGCCTTGGGGAGTATAGACATTTTAAGAATGTTCTTCCAATCCATGAGCATGGAATGTTTTTCCATGTCTTTGTCTCTTCCTCAGTTTCCTTCATAAGTGTTCTAAGGTTTTCAGATTACAGATCATTTAGCACTTTGGTTAGGTTTCTTCCCACGTATTTTATAATTCTGGGTTCAATTTTCAACAAGTTAAATTCCTTGATTTCTCTTCCTGCTGCTTCATTTTGGTGCATACAAATGGAACAGACGTCTGTGCATTGATTTTATCCTGCGATATTGCTGAATTACTGTATCAGTTCTTGCAATTTTTTGGTGGAGTCTTTGGGGTTTTCTACATAGAGAATCATGTCATCTGGAAAGATTAAAAGGTTAATTTCTTCTTTGCTGATTTGGATGTCTTTTCTTTTTTTCTTTTTGCTGTCTAATTACTGAGGCTATGACTTCCAGTGCTATGTTGAACAGTAGTGGTGAGAATGGACATCCCTGTCGTGTTCCTAACCTTAGAGGAAAAGCTGTCAGGTTTTCCCCATTGAGGATGATATTAGCTGTGGGTCTCTCGTTTATGGCCTTTATGATGTTGAGGTATGTTCCCTCTTTCCCTACATGCTGGAGGTTTTTATCAAGAAAGGATGCTCTATTTTGTCAAATCCTTTTTCTGCTTTTATTGACAGGACCATGTGGTTCTTATCTTTCTTTTATTAATGTGATTAATACAATGATTGATTTGTGGATTTTGAACCAGCCCTGCAGACCAGGAATAAATCTCACTTGGTCATGGTGAATAATGTACTGTTGGAACTGATTAGCTATCATCTTGTTGAAAATTTTTGCATCCATGTTCATCAGGGATATTGGTCTGTAATACTCCTTTCAGTGAGATCCTTGTCTGGTTTGGGGATCAAGGTAATGCTGGCCTTATAGAATGAGTTTGGAAGTTTTCCTTCTATTTCTATTTTTTGACACAGTTTCAGAAGAATAGGCATTAATTCTTCTTTAAGTGTCTGGTAGAGTTCTGCTGGGAGGCCATCCAGGCCTGGTCTCTTGTTTGGTGGGAGAGTTTTGATTACTGATTCAATTTTTTGCTGGTTATTGGTCTGTTGAGGTATTCTATTTCTTCTTATTTCAGTTTTGATAGTTTATATGTTTCTAGGAATGCATCCATTTCCTCCAGATTGCCTAATTTGTTGTCATATAATTGCTCATAATATTCTCTTATGATTGCTTTTATTTCTGAGGTGTTGGTTGTGATCTCTCATGTTTCATTCATTTTATTTATGCTGGTCCTTTCTCATTTCTTTTTGATAAGTCTGGATAGGGGTTTATCAAACTTATTGTTTCAGAGAGGCAGCCTCTAGTTTTGTTGATGTGTTCCACTTTTCTTTTGATTTCTATATCATCATTTCTGCTCTAGTCTTTATTATTTCTCATCTCCTGCTGGATTTAGTCTTAATTTGCTGGGTTTAATTTGGGGGTGGAGTCTTTTGGGTTTTCCATATAAAGTATCATGTTGTCTGCGAAAAGAGAGTTTGACTTTTTCTTTGCCAATTTGAATACATTTTATTTCTTTTTGTTGTCTGATTGCTGTTGCTAGGACTTCTAGTACTATGTTGAACAATAGTGGTGACAGTGGGCATCCTTGACGTGTTCCTGATCTTAAGGAAAAGGCTCTCA
>NC_138385.1:64887938-64902734 GCF_054177405.1 Leptonychotes weddellii
TCCCTCTATCCCTATACTCTGGAGAGTTTTAATCAGCAAAGGATGTTGTATTTTGTCAAATGCTTTTTCGGCATCAATTGAGAGGAACATATGGTTCTTCTCCCTCCTCTTATTAATGTGTTCTATCACATTGATTGATTTGCGAATGTTGAACCACACTTGCATCCCGGGAATAAATCCCACTTGGTCGTGGTGGATGATCCTTTGAATGTATTGTTGGATCCTATTAGCTAGGATTTTGTGGAGGAATTTGGAATCCATATTCATCAGGGATATCAGTCTGAAATTCTCCTTTTTGATGGGGTCTTTGTCTGGTTTGGGGATTAAGGTAATGCTGGTCTCATCGAATGAGTTTGGAAGTTTTCCTTCTGTTTCTATTTTTTGAAACAGCTTCAGTAGAATAGGTATTATTTGTTCTTTGAATGTTTGGCAGAATTCCCCAGGAAATCCATCAGGCCTTGGACTCTTGTTTTTGGGGAGGTTGTTGACCACTGCTTCAATCTCGTTACTGGTCATTGGCTTATTCAGGTTGTCTATTTCTTCCTGTTTCAGTCTTGGCAGCTTATAGGTTTCCAGGAAGGCATCCATGTCATCCAGATTGCTCAGTTTCTTGGCATATAGTTGTCGATAATGATTTCTAATAATTGTTTCTATTTCCTTGGTGATAGTTGTGATCTCTCCCCTTTTATACGTCATTTTATGAATTTGGGTCCTTTCTCTTTTCTTTTGGATAAGTCTGGCCAGTGGTTTATCAATCTTATTAAGTCTTTCAGAGAACCAACTTCTAGTTTCGTTGATCTGATCTACTGTGTTTCGGTTTCTAATTCATTGATCTCTGCTCTAATTTTAATTATTTCTCTTCTAATGCATGGTTTAGGCATCATTTGTTGGTATTTCTCTAGTGCTTTAAGGTGTAGAGTTAGTTGGTGAATTCGGATTTTTCTATTTTTTTGAGTGAGGCTTGGATAGCTCTGTATTTCCCCCTTGGACCGCCTTTGCAGTATGCCATAGGTTTTGGACTGATGTGTTTTTGTTCTCATTGGTTTCCATGAATTGTTTAAGTTCTTCTTTGATTTCCTGGTTGACCCAAACATTCTTGAGCAGAGTGGTCTTTACCTTCCAAGTGTTTGAATTTCTGCGAAATTTTTTCTTGTGATTGAGTTCCAGTTTTAAAGCATTGTGGTCTGAGATTATGCAGGAAATAATCTCAATCTTTTGGTATCGGTTGAGAGCTGATTTGTGACCCAGTATGTGGTCTATTCTGGAGAAAGTTCCACGTGCGCTCGAGAAGAATGAGTATTCTGTTGTTTTAGGGTGGAATGTTCTGTATATATCTATGAGGTCCATCTAGTCCAGTGTATCATTCAAAGTTCTTGCTTCCTTGCTGATTTTCTGCTTAGATGATCTGTCTATTGCTGAGAGTGGAGTATTGAGGTCTCCTACAATTAATGTATTGTTATCAATATGACTCTTTATTTTGGTGAACAGTTGGCTTATGTAGATGGATGCCCCCATGTTGGGGCCATAGATATTTACAATTGTTAGATCGTCTTGTTGGATGGACTCTTTAAGAATGATATAGTGTCCTTCTGTGTCTCTAACTACAGTCTTTAGTTTAAAATCTAATTTGTCTGATATAAGAATTGCTACCCCAGCTTTCTTTTGAGGTCCACTGGCATGGAAGATGGATCTCCATCGTGTCACTTTTATTCTGGAGGTATCTCTAGGTTCAAAATGATTCTCTTTTAGACAGCATATGGATGGGTCCTGTCTTTTCATCCCATCTGCAACCTTGTGCCGTTTTATGGGAGCATTTAAGCTATTCACGTTGAGAGTGATTATTGAAAGATATGAATTAATTTCATCATGTTGCCTGTGAAGACAACATGATGAAAATTAATTTCAGGGACAACATGTCCCTGAAAGTTCTGTTGTATATCACTCTTGGGGTCTTTCTCCTTTTATAGAACCCCCTCAATATTTCTTGCAGGGCCAGCTTAGTGGTCACATATTCTTTCAGTTTCTGCCAGTCTTAGAAGCTCTGCATCTTTCCATCCATTCTAAATGACAGCCTTGCCCGATAAAGTATTCTTGGCTGCATGTTCTTCTCGTTTGGTATCCTGAATATCTCTCACCATCTCTTTCTGGCTTGCCAGGTCTCTGTGGATAGGTCTGATGTTATTCTGATGTTCTTCCCTCTGTACATAAGGAATCTCTTCCCCCTACCTGCCCTTAAGATGGTTTCCTTGGTTCTAAGATTTGTGAGTTTTCCTATTACATGCCAGGGTGTTGGCCTGTTTTCCTTGTTCTTGGGAGGGGTCCTCTCTGCCTCTAGGACACAAATGTTTGTTTCATTCCCCAGATTAGGGAAGTTCTCAGCTACGATTTGCTCGAATATATCTTCTAGTCCTCTCTCTCTCTCCAATCCCTCCGTGATTCCAGTAATTCTGACATTGGAACGCTTCATGGTGTCACTTACTTCTCTGATTCTATTTTCATGGATTCTGAGTTGTTTTTCCATGGCCTCCTCTTTTCCCTTTTTATATATTATATTGTCTTCCAGGTCACTTACTCGTCCTTCTGCCTCACTTATCCTAGCTGTTAGATTATCTAGATTAGTTTAGATCTCACTGATAGCATTTTTAAGTTCTGCCAATTCAACTTTCATTTTTGCCCTTAGAGACTCTATGTTGCCATTAATTGATTTCTCCATTCTAGGTATTGTTTTCACAATTGCTAGCCTGAATTCCATCTCCAACATCTTGGTTATATCTGTATCCATATGTAAATCTGCTGCATAGGTCATAATCTCTGAAGTTTTTTCTATTTTGGGGGTTCCTCATCCTAGTCATTCTGTGGATGTGTGTTTGAGGGAATGTATAGAGTCCAAATTATTGACCAGAACCCAAGCAAGATGCACCTGTTTTCTAGGGACCTTAGGGTTGCTGGCCTCTTGTTTCTCAGTCTGTCTTCAGGGGGAGGGGCCTGCCATGCTGTTATTCCAGCAACTCTGTTTGGGCAGAGTTGCCGTGCGCACTGTGGCGGGGGATGGGCTCAGTGGCAACTGGTTTTCTGGGACTTTTGTTCCTTGGTGGCTTTCAACGTCTCTTCCGAGAGTCAGAGCAGAAGAGACCATTTCCAACCCTCTGCCTCAGAGTAGAGAGATCTCAGTCTGTTCTTCAGTGAGCTCTCCAACCACAGTTTCTCCACTTCTGTCTGTACTGCTATAAACTGCAGGGTCCTGGGCTGTGTGCCTCTCTGCAGCCCTGCCAGTCCTGCCTCCAAGTCAGGGCACATCTCTGCCCTTTGTGCTTCTAAAACCGCCAACTGCTCCCAGTTTACACGTGCGGCCCCGCTGCTCCGGTTTCTGTCCCAGGGGATGCCCTAACGTCCTTTCCCCGCTGCTACCATTCTGTGAGCCTTTGCCTGATCCCCAGCTCGGGATGCTGTCACTCACCATTGGTGTAGGATCCCCATGGCCAGGCTCCCTCCCACTGCCGTTTATCCTCTGAAATCTGCCTGTGGAATCATGGCTTCCCGCTTTGTACCTCAAAACCACCCACCCACGATATTCTTTTTGTAGAGATCCGGATCTATTTTCTTATATCTCATGCTGTTTTCTTGGGTCCTCCGAGTGGTCTGGTAGATATCTAGCTCAATTCTGGGGACTAGTTGGACTAGGGTCCCCTACTCCACCATCTTTTCTCTCCCCTGTTCCTCCTTGTTTTGAATGCCTGTTTCCTTTCCTAGATTAGGGAAATTCTCGGCTATAATTTATTCAAATAAACCTTCTGCCCCGCCCCTTTCTCTCTTCGTCTTCTGGGACACCTATTATCTGGATATTATTTCAAGGTATGGAATCTCTGAGTTCTCTAAGTCTTCTTTTGTGATCTAGGATTTGTCTTTCTCTCTTCTTTTCAGCTTCCTTATTTTCCATCATGTTGTCTTCTATACCACTGACTCTCTCTTCTGCATCATTTATCCTTATTAGAGCCTCCATTTGTGACTGAATCTCAGTAATAGCATTTTTAATTTTGCCTTGTTTAAATTTTAGTTCTTTTAGTTCTAAAGTAAGGGATTTTCTAGTGTCTTCTCTGCTTTTTACAATCCCAGCTAGTATCTTTATAATTGTTGTTTTAAATTCTAGTTCAGACATCTTACTTATATCTGTATTGATTCTATCCCTGGCAGTAAGTACTACCTCCTTTTCTTTCTTTTGTGGTGAATTTCTGTGTTTTGTCATTATGTTCAGAAAGGATTAAAAGAAAGAGAAAAGACAGCAATACCAACAGCAGCAGTCAAAGAAAAAAATTAATAAAACAAACCAGAAGAAAACAAAAACAAAACAAATATGAAAAAAATCAAACCAAAAGAAAACAATAAACTAGATCCTGGGTGTAATTTGGTCTCCTTTTTAAAAGAAATTAGATTTCAAAATAGGAAAGAAAGAAAGACTCATATATATATGTGAAAATAAAGTAAAATACAAAAAAAATACAACAAACAGAAACCAAGAATAATATGTACAACATATATATAAAATAAAAATTAAGAAAGAATAGAAAACGTTTTGAAAAAATAAGAAAAGAGTTGAAAAAAAAATAAAACTGAAAGATTAAAGAATAAAAAAAAACCCACCATGAATGTTATATACTGTTTTCCCCAAGAGCTGAATTTATGCATTTCTCTATGATTGGTAAACTTGTTGCTATCTAGTTGTTCTTGCTGGTCTTCTGGGGAAGGAGCCAGTTTCACTGATTCTCAGGTGTCCTTACCCTGGTGGAAATGCCCCTCCGTTGCCAGGGTGTTGGGCTTAGTCTAAGCAGCTTCAGATTCCACTATGTGCTGCTGTTTTGCTCCTTGAAGGCTTTCAGCACTGATTGGAGGGATGAAAATAGTGGTGCCCTACTCTCTCACCCCAGACCTGAAAATTCCCACCTCCCACTCTTCAGTGAGCCCTTGCAGAAAAGCAGTCAATTACTTCTCTCTCCCTGAACTCTGTTCACCAACCAGTGACTGAACATTTTTATCTCAGGTTTATCTCAGGCATGCAACTGAGTTTCAAGTCTTCAAATTTTATGGACTCCTGGGATGTGGACCTGCACTGTTCCTCCCTCACCATGCTTCTGCCTTTTGCTGAGCCCCTGCCAGGAGAGTGGTGGTCCAACCATGTAGTGGTTCACAGTTTACAGCAACACCAAGCAGAAAGCTGTTGCCTAGACTCACTGTTTTCACCTAGCTTTCCCACTCTGATGCCTGGGAACTCCTCTGTACTCAGGCACCTCCATCTTTTTGTGACCCCAGGGATCCTGAGACCATGCTAACCCACCTCGGATTCTGCCCCACTTCACCACTTGAGCACCTTTAAGCCAGGGATGTGCCCCATTGTACTAGACTTCTAAAGGTTCCAATTTTGTGCCCCACTGCTTATAATACTTTGCAGAAGCCTCCTTAAGTCGGTTCCTGCCCCACTGCCATTTCCTCTGATATATCATCCTGGATTAAATTTTCTGCACCTCCTAACTTCCAAAATGTGGTCACTTTTCTATTTGTGGAATTGTAGCCTTTCTTTTCTCAGATCTCCAGTTGATTTAGCAGGTGTTCAGAATGATTTGCTAACTATCTAGCTGAATTCCAGGGACCAGATGAACTTAGGGTCCCCTACTCCTCTGCCATCTTAACTCCTCTCTCTCCATGTATTTTTTTAAAATTTCTTCTTTACTTTCCTGGTTAACCCATTCATTCCTTAGTCAGATGTTCTTTCACCTCCATGTATTTGTGGTCTTTTCAAAATTTTTTCTTGTGGTTGTCTTCAAGTTTCACAGGGTTGTGGTCTGACAATATGAATGGTATGATCAGAATCATTTTTTAGCTGTTGAGCCCTGATTTATGACCCAGTATGTGATCTATTCTGGAGAATGCTCCATGTGTACCCAAAAAGAATGTGGGGTGCCTGCTGGCTCAATCAGTTAATTGTCTGACTCATTATTTCAGCTTAGATATTAACCTCAGGGTCATGAGTTCAAGCACTGTGTGGGGCTCCATTCTGGGCATGGAGCCTACTTTAAAAAAAAAAATAAAAGAATGTGTATTATGCTGCTTTAAGATGAAATGTTCTGAATATATCTGTTACATTCATCTGGTCCAGTATGTCATTCAAAAGAAGTGTTTCCTGTTGATTTCCTGTTTAGATGATCTTTCCATTGCTATAAGTGAGGTGTTAAAGTCCCCTACTCTTATGAGTTTCTTTATGTTTGTTATTATTCATTTATATATTTGGGTGCTCAAAGCTGAGTGCATGAGTATTTGCAATTGTTATATCACCTGTCGGATATACCCCTTTATTATGATATAGTGCCCTTCTTCATCTCTATTTACAGTCTTTGGTTTAAAATCTGTCTGGGGAAACCTGGGTGGCTCAGTCAGTTAAGCATCTGCCTTTGGTTCAGGTTATAATCCCAAGGTTCTGGGATTGAGTCCCGCATTGGGAGCCTGCATCTCCCTCTGCTTGCTGTTCCTCCTATTTGTGCTCTCTCACTCTCACAAATAAATAAATAAAATCTTTAAAAAAAAATAAAATCTAATTTGTCTGATATAAGTATGGCTCTCCAGCTTTTTTTATTTTAAAAAGTATCTTTAAAATATTTATTTATTTATTTATTTGAGAGAGAGAGAAGGACAGTATTCACGCATGCACAAGTGGAGAGGGAGGGTGGAGAATTCCCAAAGCAGATGCCCCACCCAGCCCAGAGCCTGACTTGGGGCTCGATTTAACAAACCATAAGATCATGACCTGAGCTGAAACCACAACTCAGCTGACTGAGTCACCCAAGCGCCCCTACTCCAGCCTTCTTTTGACATCCATTAATCTCTCACTGACATCCATGCTTTCACTTTCAATCTGCATGTGTCTTTCGGTCTAAAATGAGTCTCTTTTAGTCAGCATATAGATAGGTCCTGGTTTGTTTGTTTGTTTATCCATTCTGATACCCTATGTCTTTTGATTGAAGCATTTAGTCCATTTATATTCAGAGTGATTATTGATAGATATGTATTTATTACCATTGTATTACACATAAAGTCATTGCTTCTGGAAATTTTTTTCTGGTCCTTTCTAGTCTTTGTTGCTCTTGGTCTTTATTTCCCACTCAAAATTTCTCCTTTAATATTTCTTGCATGGAGGACGTTAGGAGAAGGAAGGGATAAATGAAGGGGGTGGGGAATCAGAGGGGGAGATGAACCATGAGAGACTATGGACTCCAAGAAACAAACTGAGGGTTTTAGAAGGGAGGGGAGTGGGGTGATGGGTATTAAGGAGGGCATGTATTGCATGGAGCACTGGGTTTTGTTTTTTTTTTTTAGATTTTTATTTATTTATTTGAGAGAGAGAGAATGAGAGACAGAGAGCATGAGAGGGAGGAGGGTCAGAGGGAGAAGCAGACTCCCTGCCGAGCAGGGAGCCCGATGCGGGACTCGATCCCGGGACTCCAGGATCATGACCTGAGCTGAAGGCAGTCGCTTAACCAACTGAGCCACCCAGGCGCCCGGAGTACTGGGTATTATATGCAAGCAATGAATCATGGAACACTACATCAAAAACTAATGATGTATTATATGGTGACTAACATAACATAATAAAATAAGATAAAATAAAACTAATGATGTACTGTATGGTGACTAACAATTTTTTTAAAAAGAATATATAAAACAAAAAAAAATTCTTGAAGGGCTGGTTTAGTGTTCACGAATTCTTTTAGTTTTTGTTTGTCTGGGAAACTCTTTACCTCTCCTCTTCTAAATGACATCCTTGCTGGATAAAATATTGTTGGCTGCATATTCTTCCTATTCAGCAGGTTGAATATATCATGCTACTGTCTTCTGGCTGGCCAAGTTTCTGTGGACAGATCTACTGTGAACCTGATCTTTTTTCCCTTGTAGTTTAGGGTTTTCTTTTCACTTGCAGTTTTCAGAATTTTTTCCTTATCTTTGTATTTTTCAAATTTTACTACCGTATGTCTTGCTGTTCTCCTGTTTTCTTTGATTTTGATGGGAGTTCTCTGTGCCTGCTGGACTTGGATGTCTGTTTTCTTCCCAGATTAGGGAAGTTTTCAGCTACAATTTGTTCAAATAAACCTTTTGCCCCCTTTTCCCTTTCCTTCTTTTGATATTCCTCTGATGGGAATGTTATTATGCTTAATGGAGGCACTGAGTTCCATACGTCTACTTTTGTGATTCTGTATTTTTCTCTCCCTTTTCTTTTTGGCTTCATTAGTTTCCATAATTTTATCTTCTATATCACATATTCCTTTCTCTACTTCTTCCATCCTTGTGATCATTATGTACAGTTGGTTTTGCAACTTGGTTATAGCACTTTTTATTTTGGCCTGACTAGTTTTTAGGTTTTTTATGTCTGAAGGAATTCCCTGGTGTTTCTATGCCCTTCTCAAGCCCAGCTAGTATTTTTGTGATTGTTGTTTTAAATTCTGGTTCAGGCATATTATTTATACCTGTTTTTATTAGATACCTGGCCAGACCTATTCTTGTTTTCTTTTGGGGTGAATTCCTCTGTCTTGGCATCTTGTCTAGGTCTCTGTCTTCTGTGTGTTATGAAAGCCTGTTATTTTTCCTGCAACTGAGAGTAATGGCTGTATTTTAAAAAGTTCCTCTACTGTCTAGGGCCTGGCACTTCAGGAAGTGTTTCTGGTATATGCTGAGTGTACTCTGCTGTTTTGTTTTGGCTACTGTTTCCCTCAGGTCAGTCCTCTGTAGAGTTTCTCCATACCTGTAGTGGGGAGTGTTTGGACCTTGTCCAGTATGTGGTGAGTTTTAACCAGGTGTGCTCTGGTCTGCTTGTTGAAAGAATCTAGATCCTATTTCCCCTAGAGGTTAAGCTTTGCAGCACCCGAGGGTCAGTAGACTTGGTGCATGTGGGGAGTTTGGTCTTCTGCAGGAGGGGCCCACTGCTGCTCTGGATTTCAGACATACTTGCCTTAGTTCAGCAGCACATGCAGAGAGCTTAAGGGGCAGAGCTTGGTCTTAGTGGCTCAAATCTCCATTGTAGGTGATGTAATGCTTACTGAAGTCCATCAGTGCTGATGGGCAGGAGGAAAATCACATCAGCCGACTCTCTCATCCAGAGATGGGAGTTCATGTGTATCTATTCAGGAAGTCCTCACTGAAGAGCAAACAATCTGCACTTGTGTGTCCCAGGGACCCCCTCAGTTCCCTGCCTTCACCTTGTCTGTGTCTGATCCGTCTGCCCACCTGGCCATGCAGTGCTCTTGTGTTTTATTTCAGGCACACCAGCTAGATTTCAAACCTCCAAACTTTAGGGCCCTGGCATAGCAGAAACCCATCCTAATCCTCTGGGGGATGGTCTCACCACACTATGATGTGCTGGTTTGTCTGAGACGGGCAATTGCAGGAACTGCAGGGGCTCGGAGTTTATGGTAAAGTGCAGCAAAAAACTGGGTCCAGGTTAGCTACCCTCATCAGGTGTCTGTGCTCCTATGCTAATGAATGGGGCAGCTCAGTGGCATCTACATGCTCTTTTGTTCCTGGAGAAGCAGAACCACCTCTACCAAATGCACTCTAAGAAGGGGAACTGTCTCTCCCAGTGCGACCCAGGGAATCCTCAGACCATGCTGTCTGCTCCCAACCTGTCTTCCTTCTCCACAGAAACACCTCTACAACCACCATGCTCCACCCAGTGATAGTGCAGACTTTGAAAATTTTAGTTTGAGCTCCACTGCTTGTAAATCTTGCAGTAATCAGCCCCTCTTCTTTTCCTCATCAATGGTTTTGGGGAAGTGTTTTTCTTGTGCAGTGTCCTGTGCTCTGTTCACTCTCCCTCTCTCTCTGTCTCCTCTCTCTGTGATCAGGGCTCCATCCCCTCCACAACACTAGTGATTCTTTTCTTCCTCAAATCATGTCTCTGCATCTGCTACCTTCCATGACATAGCCTCTTTTCTCCCTCGACTTGTGCAGTTTGTTCTCTCAGTCCTGAGATCAGTTTCTTGGGTGTTCAAAATGATCTGATATTTATCTAGCTGTATTCAAGGATCAGGCAAGCATAGGGTCCTACTACTACTCTGCCATCTTAACTCCACCCCTGGTATCTTTCTTATTAACTCTTTAAATGTTTGGCAGAATTCACCCTTGAGCCCTCTGTTTCTGGATTTTTTTGGTTGGGAGTTTTTTGAATACTAATTTAATTTCTTTGCTGGTTATTGATCAGTTCATATTTTCTATTTCTTCCTCTTTCAGTCTTGGTAGTTTTTATGTTTCCATGAATTTATTCATTTCTTCCAGGTTGTCCAATTTGTTGGCACATAGTTTTTCATAATATTCTCTCATGATGGTTTGTATTTCTGTGGTGATTTGTTGTTTCTCCTCTATCATTTGTGATTTTATTTGAGTTTTCTTTTTTTTCTTCATATGTCTGGCTAGAGATTCAATTGTATTGATTTTTTTTTTCAAATAATCACCTCCAGGTTTCATCTATCTGTTTTATTTGTTTTCTGCTCTAATCTTTATTATTTCCTTCTTTCTCCCGGTTTCAGGTTTTGTTTGCTTTCCTTTTCCTAGCTTCTTAATGTGTAAGATCAGGTGTTGGCTTGAGATTTTTCTTGCTTTTTGAGGTAGGCCTGTATTGCTATAAACTTCCCTCTTAAAAGTGATTTGCTGCATCCCAAAAGCTTTGGAGCATTCTGTTTTAATTATCTTATACTTTTTAGTTTTTTCTTTGATTTCCTGGTTGACCCATTCATTATTTAGTGACATATTATTTGATCTCCATATATTTGTGTTCTTTCCAGGTTTTTTCTTGTAATTGTCTTCTAGGTTCATAACATTGTGGTCAGAAAAGTTGAGTGATATGTCTTTGATCTTCTTTGATTTGTTGAGGTTTGTTTTGTGGCTTATTATGTGTTCTATTCTGGATAATGTTCCTTCTGCATTTGAAAAGGATGTGTATTTTACTATTTTAGAATATATATTCTGAATATATCTGTTAAGTCCTTCTGTTCAAGTGTGTCATTCAAAGCCATTGTTTTCTTGTTGATTTTCTGTTTAGATGATCTGTCCATTGTTGTAAGTGGGGTGTTAAAGTCCCCTACAATTATTGTATTATTATCAATTAGCTCCTTTATGTTTGTTATTAATTTTTTTGTGTATGGGTGCATAAATATTTACAATTGTTTTGTTATTGTTGGATTGTCCTCTTTATTATTGTGTAGTGTCCTTTTTTGTCTCTTGTTACAGTGTTTGTTTTAACATCTAGCTTCTCCAATATATTGGAGATTGTTACTATTGCTTTCTTTTGACATCCATATGCATGATAGATATTTCTCAGTCCCCTCACTTTCAATCTGCAGCTGTCTTTAGGTCTAAAATTAGTCTCCTGTAGGCAGCATATAGATGGGTCTTTTTTTTTATCCATTCTATGACTTATGTTTTTTTATTGGAGCATTTAGTCCATTTACATTCAATGTAGTCATTGATAGATTTGTGATATATTGCCATTTTATTTGTTATGTGGTTATTTCTAAAGATTTTCTCTGATCCTTTTTTTTTTTTCTCCTTCATGCTTTTCTGGATTTCTGTAGTGGTGTATTTGGATTTCTTTCTCTCTCTTCTTTGCATATTTATTACTGTTTTTTGCTGTATGGGTACCATTAAGTTTGTATATAACCATTTTTGCATATAGCAGTCTATATGAAGTTGATGGTTGTTTAAGTTTGAACCCATTTTTTACTCCTCTCCTCCCCATGTTTGAGGCAAATTTTGTCCCATTTTGCATCCTTTCTTTGGTGAGTTCCTTGACTTATTTTTTTACAGAAATACTAATTTTTACTGCTTTTGTGTTGCATACCTTCAGACAGTCACTTCTAGTGCCCTGCTGTGCAGTGTGCTTTGTTTCCCAGGGCCTGGCACATCTAGGAGTGTCTCCAGTGTGTTCTGCGTATGCACTGCGGTTTTGTCCTAGCTGCTTTATCCTTCAGACCAATAGTTCCAGAGGCTGTCTTTCCCGGTTGTGGGAAGTATTTGGCCCCTGGGATAAATGTAGCATATTTTAACTAGGTGTACTCTGGTCTGCTTGTGAAATGAGACCTGTCATCACCACAACTGGAACCAAGGCTCTGCAAATCTCCCGACATGGGGGACACATTATGAGCAAGGGTTTGTGCCAGTCTTCTAGGGAAGGGACATTTACATTGCTGGGACTGAGGCAGGCAAGACTTGGAGGGGACATTTTCTGGAGCATGAGGCCTTAGTATAAACAAGTTAGTCAGTGAGCATTGGTGCTGGGCTTGTTCTTGCAGGTGGCCCTGTACTTAAGGTTGAGGAGCAGGTGTGGGAAATGGCTCCAGCCAGTTCCTTTGTTCCCAGAGGGTCTCTCCATGAATGTTGCCTCTGTGGAATGCACTCCAAAAATGAACAGATAACCTCCTTACTCTGTGCCTGAGGTGCTGTTCAGATCACTGTTTCCATACTCTATTTCCACAAGTTGTTTCCCTGCCTTCTCTCCAAGAGCAATACAATGCAATCCAGACCATTGACCTTTAAAATCCACGGCATTAAGTTCCACTGATGGTCAGAAGTCACAAAATTCGTGTAGTGACAGGGAAAGGACTTTAGGGCAACCAACCAGACTGAAACCTGGAGCAGCCAGGCCGCACGTGTGAACTGGGGAAAGCTGGCGGTTTTAGAAGGACAAAGGGCAGAGACGTGCCCTGACCTGGAGGTGAGGATTGGGAGTGCTGCTAAGGGACGCACAACAGAGGACACTGCAGTTTGTAGCAGCACAGACAGAAATGGAGACAGTGTGGCCTGGAGAGCTCACTGAAGAACAGATTGCAATCTCTCAGCTCTGAGGCAGAGGATTGGAAATGATCTCTTCTGCTCTGACTCTCAGAAGAGATGCATAAAGCAGCCAGGGAAAGCCACCAGAGAACAAAAGCTGAAAAAAAAAACACGGTTTTTACTGAGCCCATCCCCCCACAGGGGGCAGGGCAACTCTGACCAAACAGGATTGCTTGTGTAACAGCATGGCAGGCCTCTCCTCCAGAAAACGGGCTCAGAGAACAAGAGGCCGACAACCCTAACCTCCTAATAAAACAGGTACATCTTGCTTGGGTTGTGGTCAATAATTTGGACACTGTACATTCCCTCAACCAACCCTCAACACAATGACTAGGAGGAGGAACCCCCAAAATAGGAAAGACTCAGAGACTATGACTTCTGCTACAGATTTACAAATGGATTCAGATATAATCAAGATGTCGGAAATAGAATTCAGGCTAGCAATTGTGAAGATGATAGCTGGAATGGAGAAATCAATTAATGGCAACATAGAGTCTCTAAGGGCAGAAATGAAAGCTGAACTGGCAGAACTTAAAAATGCTATAAGTGAGAGCATAGGAGGAGAGAGGAAAGATGGTGGAGGAGTAGGGACCCATTTCAACTGATCCCTGGAATTGAGCTAGATATCTATCAGACCACTCTGAGCACCCACGAAACCAGCCTGAGATGTAAGAAAATCTGGATCTCTACAAACAGAATATTGCAGGTGGTTGGTTTCGAGGTAAGAAGCGGGGAGCCCTTATTCTGCGGGCAGATATCAGAGGATAAATGGCAGTGGAAGGGTGCCTGGCCGTGGGGATCCTGCATGGCCGGTGAGCGACAACCTTGCGCACTGGGGATGGGGCACTGACTCGCAGACCGGTAGCAGCAGAGAAATGACTTTAGGCCAGCCCTTGGGGCAGAAATTCAGACCAGCGGAGTCATGCATGTGAATTGGGAGTGGCTGGCAGTTTTAGAAGCACAAAGGGAAGATATGTGCCCCGACCTGGAGGAAGGACTGGGAGCGCTGTGGAAGGGCACACAACCCAGGACACTACAGTTTATACCAGCACAGACAGAAACGGAGACAGTGTGGCATGGAGAGCTGACTGAAGAACAGACTGCGGTCTCTCTGATCTGAGGCAGAGGGCTGGAAATGGTCTCTTCTGCTCTGACTCGCAGAGGAGAACGGAAAACCACCAGGGAAAGCCTCCAGAGAACAAAAACTCATTCCTGCTGAGTACATCCCCTGCCACAGGGGTACAAGGCAACTCCGCCCGAACAGGGTTGTGTGAGTAATAGTGTGGCAGACCCCTTCCCAGAATACAGGCTGGGAAAACAAGAGGCCAGCAACCCTAAGGTCCCAAGCAAACAGGTGCATCTTGCTTGGGTTCTCTTCAATAATTTGGACTCTATACATTCTCTCAAACACCCATCCACAGAATGACTATGAGGACGAGACCCCAAAATAAAAAAAGACTCAGAGATTATGACTTATGCTTCAGATTTACAAATGGATGCAGATATAACCAAGATGTCGGAGATGGAATTCAGGCTAGCAATTGTGAAGAAAATGGCTAGAATTGAGAAATCAATTAATGGCAATATAGAGTCTATAATGGCAGAAATGAAAGCTGAATTAAGCAGAACTTAAAAATGCTATCAAAGAGATCCAATTTAATCTAGATAATCTAACAGCTAGGGTAAGTGAGGCAGAAGAAGGAATTAGCGACCTTGAAGAAAATTTAATAGAGAAAAAGGGAAAAGAGGAGGCCAGGGAAAAACAACTCAGAATCCATGAAAATAGAATCAGAGAAATAAGTGACACCATGAAGCGTTCCAATGTCAGAATAATTGGAATCCCGGAGGGAGTGGAGAGAGAGAGAGGACTAGAAGATGTATTTGAGCAAATCATAGCTGAGAACTTCCCTAATCTGGGGAATGAAACAAACA
>NC_138385.1:64903234-64924123 GCF_054177405.1 Leptonychotes weddellii
CAAGATCTATAATGAACTTCTCAAACTCAACACCCAAAAAACAAATAATCAAGTCAAAAGTGGGCAGAAGATTTGAAAAAACACTTCTCTGAAGACATACAAACGGCTAACAGACACATGAAAAAATGTTCATTATCATTAGCCATCAGGGAAATTCAAATCAAAACCACATTGAGATACCACCTTACACCAGTTAGGATGGCAAAAATGGACAGGGAAAGAAACAACAAATGTTGGAGAGGTTGTGGAGAAAGGGGAACCCTCTTACACTGTTGGTGGAAATGCAAGTTGGTATAGCCACTTTGGAAACCAGTGTGGATGTTACTCAAAAAATTAAAAATAGAGCTATACTATGACCCAGCAATTGCACTCCTGGGTATTTACCCCAAAGACACAGATGTAGTAAAAAGAAGGGCCATATGCACCCCAATGTTCATCGCAGCAGTGTCCACAATAGCCAAACTGTGGAAAGAGCTGAGATGCCCTTCAACAGATGAATGGATAAAGAAGATGTGGTCCATATATACAATGGAATATTACTCAGCCATCAGAAAGGATGAATACCCAACTTTTACATCAACATGGGTGGGACTGGCCATTATGCTAAGTGAAATAAGTCAAGCAGAGAAAGTCAATTATCATATGGTTTTACTTATTTGTGGAACATAAGGAAGGCATGGAGGACATTAGGATAAGGAAGGGAAAAATGGGGGAGGAATCAGAGGGTGAGATGAACCATGAGAGACTATGGACTCTGAGAAACAAACAGGGTTTTGGAGGGGAGGGGGGATGTTTTAGCCCAGTGATGAGTATTAAGGAGGGCATGTACTACATGGAGCACTGGGTGTTACATGAAAACAATGGATCATGGATCACCACATCAAATGTATTGTATGGTGACTAACATAACATGATAAAGTTTTAAAAATAAAAAAAAATAGATCAATAAAAAGACACTGAAGACATTTAAGACTTAAGACATTAAGGTATTTAATAAGGAATGAATGTTAAAAATGAATTTTTAACAAATTTTTCAGTGCCTGACACATAGCATGTCAACACATATTTGCCAAATGAATTATATAGCCAAAGGCAATCTTCTCATTATTCATCAATTTAAGTGAAGTAATCAACTACAACTGACTCAAGGCAAGGGCGAATATGAATGTGTCAAATAATAATGATGCCCCTGCTGGAAGGATAAAGAATAAATGGTTGATCTTTCTCACCACCAGACATACAATATGGAGAGAGAAATTATGACTGTACCAGGCTTGGTTTGCTTGGTTATTGGAATTCAATTAGCTGAACCAACAAGGGCCCCATCTCAGAAATGCATATACTAGAAAGATGGGGGCTAGGGGGAAGAAAGTGGTAGTGGTGATCTAGTTCACGTTTTTTATCCAATTTTCTTTCCAATGTATCCTGAAAGAGGGACCTACAGCTCCCCAGAACTCTAGAAGTAGAGCCATTAACCAGTTTGGTCCTGAGGAGGGACTAGATGTACACATCACTTTTACTTGACTTTATATTTCTCTCCTTCCTGTTATCTGCTCTCTGCCCTCCAAGCTAACCTGAAGACACTCTTCCCAGCCTATTCTCTGTGTCCCCAAGAGTCACCAAAGATTAACAACCCTCATATACAAGGGTTACCCCCAAAATTCTGAAGAATGGAATGAGGTCATTTGTGAGTCACTGGATTCTGCTGTCCAAAGGTCCTGTTGGTTATATCATCTTGGTTAAGTTGCCAGAAGAATCAGGGTGAAAGGCAAGCTAGTGGCTCTTTCTCTCAGTGGTACTAAAGTCCAGTGGGGGGCACCTGGGTGGTTAAGCATCTGCCTTCAGCTCAGGTCATGATCCCAGAGTCCTCGGGATTGAGTCCCACATCAGGCTCCCTGCTCAGCGGGGAGTCTGCTTCTCCCTCTGTCCCTCCCCCTGCTTGTGCTCCTGCTCTCTCCCTCTCTCTCTCAAAAATAAAGTCCAGTGGAAACAATGTTAAATCAGAAGCAAATAAAAGCTGTGTTCTAGCCTCAGCCTTAGGGCAAGCTAATTCAGTCTTCTGAGGTCTCCTTTCATCCCATCTGCAAGAAGTTTTAAAAAACAGGGAAACACTAGGGCACCTGGGTGGCTCAGTTGGTTAAGTGACTGCCTTTGGCTCAGGTCATGATCCTGGAGTCCTGGGATGGAGTCCCCCACATCCGGCTCCCGGCTCAGTGGGGAGCCTGCTTCTCCCTCTGACCCTCTCCCCTCTCATGCTGTTTCTCTCTCTCTCTCTCTTTCTCAAATAAATTAAATAAATAAAATCTTTAGGAAAAAAACAAACAAGGAAACACTAATTCTATTAATAGTGCTCCAGGGAAAGTCTCAAACTGAATAGGAAAATGAAGTAAGACTAAGAGGTACTTGAAGCCTCTGTCACATACACCACGGTATTTAATCTATTCAAATATCTTTTGAGATAACATTATCAATCGGCATTCTCTAGAGGAGAAAAGCATTGCCCAGGGTCATGCAACTAGTAAGCAGTGGTAATTGGGTTTCAAATCAGATCTGTCTGTTACCCCAAACCATCACAGTCTCTATCAGTATTAAATTCAAATTTAGAGATTATTCTCTTGGTCAAGTTATTATCACACTGAGTGACATCAGACACGTGCTTAATGTTTTCCTTTACAATAAAGACAATACCAAAGGAAACAGGGGACCATTCCCTTGACCATCTGTTTGGATTTATTTTTCCAAAGAATAGATTTTATTTATTTTGCGATTTATATTTCCTCAAATTCTTAGAATTAAAAAAAAAAAAAAGACCACAAAAAGGACAGCTCTTCCAAATGACCATTGCAAGTCGATTCGCCACAGCAACCTTAGCAATTCAGTCCAATCTTCCATCTACACAGAGGAACCAACTCCCTTGGCCTTGTCTTAAAGAGCCAGGGCGGGACCTAGACTCCTCCTCTAACCAAGCTCAGCCCCTCCTTAAAGAGCCGGCACGCCCAAAGCAGCTCTGACCCAGAGGCTGCCTCCAGGGGCCTGCCGCTCAGTATCCCCGGTAGCCCCTGGTAGGAACTTCACCCCCTGCCCGCTCTTCTTTCCTTTTTGAAGCATCTCTAGGTATCCTCTACTGCTTAGAGGGTTACTTGGGAGCGTTGGCCTTCTGAACTCTGTTCTCTCTTTCTGCAACTTTGGCTGCGTAGGGTTAAGTCAAAGACAAACCTCTCCTTAAGGAGAACTGAGATGGCCGAGCCAGGGACGGATTAAATTAGACAAATCTATCCACTCCTGGCCCCCCACTCATTTCTCCCTCGAGTCTCCCCCAAAGTGCTTCTCCCCTTCCTAGCCCCTCTTTGCTCAGCCCTTTAGCAAAGTCATTTTTTCCTTGGGTTTCATTTGATTCCACATAGTGTTCATACCCTTCGTTCCCCAACCCTCCTCCCGGCTGCTAAAACCTAAAGAGGTATGGGGGTGCGGGGTAGAATTCAGATCAGGAGACAGGGGTGTGTGGGTTCTAACCCTGGAGTCACTTACCATTCATGTCGCTAGCTGGTGACTCCTGAAGTGTCCGGAGCTCATGCTGTCCTCTGGGAGGCTCATACTCCTGAGCCGATCGAAGACAGCTGTCTCTCTCACACCTGCCCCTGTCAGCGCACCGGGCGACTAGCCCTCGCCTTCTCTTTCCCGGGCCCCCACCTCCTCTTTTTCTCCTGGCCGGAAAATGGGGAGGAGGGCCAGAGCAGAGGGAGTCAATTCAGACACAGCTGGACTACCCTCAAAAAAAAAAAAAAGGGAAACAAAGCCCTCAAGCAACCAACTCCAAACTCGGGGATTGGGGGTAGGTTAGCAAAGCAGACTTCCTAAAAAGAATCTTCCCCCTGCTTCCAATGCAGATCTTTTCCTCGGCTAAAAATAAAGTGAATTCGCCAGGTCGAAGTGGCCAAGGCTGAGGATCCTCCGTTTCCCTTTCATCTCTGCTAATTCAGTTCCGGCCAAGCCCTCTCTCCACCCGTCTCTGAACTCCACACACCCTTGAAAGGAGGACTGGGGTAGGAGCTAAGAAAACCAAGCCAAATCCCCAAATACTACTTGAGTACAAAGTTGAGGCAGAGAAGGACTCCTTCAAGACACCCACGAGAAGATACTTCAAGGAGATCCCTTTACTGCGGCAGTTGACGCCACACACCCCAGCGCCTTCCTTTAAAAAAGGCCGGGGGCGGAGAGCAAATGTCTACGTTTGGTGGGAACATATACAGGCATCCTCAGCTCAGGGGAGAGGCTTCAGCAAAAAATGGTAACAATTTGTGAGGGTTCTCTGGGGCGAGGTTTCTTAAAGGCACCTAAGTTGTCCCATTAGGGACCTCGCGCCCATGCGGGTCAGAACCTAAAGTGTTTGCTAGGCGACCTGAGTGGATGGGGTGACTCTGTCTCTAGTCCAGCTAGACCCAGAGGAGAGGTGTGACTCTTATGAGGATGGAGTTCCTTAAATGGGACAGGCAGACCGCTAGAGGAGAGTGCGGTGGGAGAAGGTGGAGAAGGGTGGGGCTTGAGAACAGAAAGGGAGAAGGGAAGGGGTGGGGCGGGGCCCTGGGCGGAGAGCTCTGGCTTCGCCCTTGGCGGCCGCTTCAGTCTCCAGCAGCAGCAGGTATAACTCGAATCAATTTCACTTCCTTATTGGTCCCAGGAAGAGGCTTACAAGCACACTGCTTGGTCACCTATCCTTTCTGGTTAAGCTAACCTACCAGGGGAGGATGAAAGGCATGCGGGGATACTGACTGGGTGGGGGCTCTCTAGGAAGAGAGGAATGGGAAAAGGGAAGAGCAAGAAAGCTGGCAACTGTAAGCGATAATTACCCGTCCCCGCTCTCCATGGTAACAGTATGACACCAGCAAGGACAGCGAGGTTACAGTATCTTCTAGGGGAGGAGAATAAGAGCAAAGAAGAAGGGAGCTGGGGGCATTTTCTCACAAGAGATAAGGGAAGAAGGTGAGGGTGAAAGAGTGGATGGAGAAGGAAGAATTGAAGGAATTGTGAAACAGAAAGCTCTCAACACCCTGAGACGGCCTCTCAGCCGAGCATTGGTAAGGATCCCTGTAGAGCTGATTCCTATGGATAACAGCCACATTTCCAGGATTTCTTTATCCTTGCCTGAAAGTCCCTCTCTAGCTCATTTTAATAGGAGGCCAGGAAGTCACAAGCAACCACAAGCTCTTTTCAGTGCCTCTTCTCTACCACAATTCTTTTAAAGGAGAGGGAAGAGAAGAGAAACAAGAAACAAAGCAGAGGGAGTGAGAGAGCAGAGGAACAGAATAAATAATAATAGCTACTGTATATTCAGTACCTAATATGGGAAAGTCACTGGGCCAGGTGCTTTTACATTCATCATTTCTCATTTCTTTCTTTCCTTTTTTTTTTTTTTTAAGACTTATTTATTTATTTGTCAGAGAGAGAGAGCATGTAGAAGCAGGGGGAGCAACAGGCAGAGGGAGAGGGAGAAGCAGGCTCCCAGCTGAGCAAGGAAATGGATGTGGGACTCATCCCACATAAAAATAAATAAATAAAGAAATTGAGATTCAGAGCCCAGTACTTCCCAACACATATATGTCCACTTGCTTAATATTTCTACCTGAATGTCTTCTAATCATCTTATCTTCTCTTAGTCTGTCCCAAATTCTCTGTTCTCCCTGCTGTAGTTCACCTGCTAACTACTTGAATGGAATCAACATGCACCGTGGCCTTTAAAGCAGCACGCTGAGACTTACCTTTAATCTGCTGTAATCTGAAATCTACCTACTTCTCAAGCAGCAGAGCTTTTGCTGCTTACCTGTATTACAAATCCCTGAGAATGCCAGCCTTGTTCCATCCTCTATACTTTGGCTCATCTTGCTTTCTTTGTCTGAAATGGCCTAAGATCTCTATCCACCTTCTTGAAAGGACTAATTGAAGATCATCTCCCTTCCTTACTTAATTCCTTCATGCAAAACTAATCATTGCTTCCTCTGTGCTCTTCTCTACCTCAGTGCACGTATTTGTTGATATAATTGCCTCCCCCTACTAGATTATAAAGTCCCTGAGGTTAGGCACTAAGCAGCATCATTTCTGTAACCTGGGTACCCGGTATTATTATTCACAATAATAATAGTTACTGAGCATTAACTATGTGCCAAGCTCTATTCTAAGCATATTCTCTCTCTCCCTCCCTCATACATGTATATGTATACAAACATATATACATATATATTTTATATACACATATAGTCATTGAAACCTTCTAACAACCTATAGGTAGGTATTGTTACTATCCCCATTTTACAGATGAGGAAACTAAGGGACAGAGATTAAATAACATGAATATGCATTTGTTGAATGAAATCATATCCCTGTTGAACAAAAGAATATCCCTGTAGTAGGGGTTTTATAAAGAACTCCCTATCTTACTATACCATATTTTTCCACCATCTGCTTAGCTTACAAAGTAAGATGTGTTGACAAGAAACCATATAGACAAGTGTACAACTCTCCACACATTCTTTAAAAATGCATCACTTTATCCCGTGGAGACTTAGTATCTCAATGTATAAAATTTGGGGAGTTCTACTCAACATAGGATTCTCACTACTCCAACCAACGATTTTTTCAGCAACACTAGAAAGTTTTCTCTTAGATTCAAGTGCATGAAAGGAAGTTGAACTGTTTATAGCAAGAAATAATGCATTTTCATGATGTGCAGATGAAAATCAGCATGTAACTGAAGTAAAATTTTAAAGAGTAGCCAGTACAATTCCTGATTTAAGATATGTGTGCCTCAAGGTCATAATGAGTTCCTTGTCCAATCTGGAAAAGCTTCTCAAGAAGCCATATTCATCTGCAGATAACTAAACAGTTTACATTCTTATTAACAGTCTTTCTTTAATTTATTTTAAGCCCAAGTTTTTTGTTTGCTTTTTAGTAATACTGCTTCAACTTTATTTGTGGGGAAACTAAGACCTCAGATGGCAAATTTGGTTTCTGTAAAACATAAATTATTGAAACTTGGAAAACAAACCCAAGAGTCTTCTATCCATTTAGTCAATAAAATGGATATTGTAGATATTGTGTTATATCAAGAACCATGCTGTTAGGGGGAGAAAGGAGAACGTCTGTCTTTGCAAGAGCCTCCAGTGAAGGAACCCTTAGTTCACCAAGCAGCACATTAGTCCATATTTCCCTTCAGTCTTCTAGAACTGGCTTTTGTCTCAAATTAGGACTCAAAGATGGCTCACAGGGAACTATGTACCTCATGACCATAGTTAAGGGCAAAGGCAAAACTTTTACTTTATACTTGGCCTCTTGACATGTCAATTATCGTCATGTGGCTGGTGTTGTGTAAGTCACAGGAAAGGATGTGGGGGAGGAGGTATGAAGAACTAGAAGTTGTGATCAGTTTCCCTCTCCTAGGAAGCACCACAGGCTCTCCTTTCTATTAGCTGGCTTAAAAAATAAACTGAATAGCGACTTGCAATATCTTCAACTCCTTCCATCCCATCCTAAGCCTTAGGGAGACTGTCTGCTTAAAGTAATAGCCTGTGCTTTCCTCTATACCCAATCAGTCAGATGAAGAATATAAGAGTTAAATTAAGCAAGGAACCTAATGAACAACAGCTAAGAGATATGCAGATATCCCATGTGTAAGGGCCCACAAGATACTGTTCTTCCTTTTCCCTCTTCCTCTTCATCCTCCTGCTTCTCCCCCACGTTTTTTTTTTTTTTTTGAAAGCCAGCTGACAAACTACTAGGGTGGAGCCCAGTCTGAGGGCTGGAGAGAGGGAGGGGAGGAAATGCCTCAGAAAGAGGACTCCACCCTCCCAGCTCCTAGTAAAACAACAACCAAAAAAGGCTTAAGAAGCTGGGGTTGAGAAAAATGTGGGCCAGAATAGGGTGAACTGAGGAAGGGTGGGGAGAGTGAGGGGAATCAAGGGGCTCAGAAGGGTAGAGCTGGTCTGAGGACAAGAGGGAAGTCAAACAATATATAATCAGAAAAGCCTGAATTCTTAAGTTACTGTTGTTCATGGAACAACAAAATTGTAACTAAACCCGATGCATAGCTCAAATCTAATGGGAACAAAATTGCCCTCCTCACCCACTTCCTTCTTCCTCTGCAGGTCCCCAGAGGGCACATTCCTCCTGAGGGCTCAGCAAAGAGGAGACCTTTTACCCCTCTGTTAATGTTGAACAAGTGTTAAGTTCCCCACACATCCCAGAGGACAGTGCTAAGTTTATTGCCAGAAAAAGATAAAAGATATTTTGGAGAAGGAAATCTAGTTAGATGAGGAGGAAAAAGCCTGGAAGGAGATTGTGAGAGAAAAACAATGACAAATTACAATCTGTACAACCTTGAGCAAGTGACTTTACTTCTCTATAAGTCAATTTCCTCATCTAGCTTTTTTTAAATTTTATTTTATTATGTTATGTTAGTCACCAAACAATACATCATTAGTTTTTGATGTAGTGATCCATGATTCATTGTTTTCGTATAACACCCAGTGCTCCATGCAGTGCATGCCCTCTTTAATACCCATCACCGGGCTAACCCATCCCCCCTCCGCCCTCCCCTCTAAAACCCTCAGTTTGTTTCTGAGAGTCCATAGTCTTTCATGGTTCATCTCTCCCTCCAATTTCCCCCCCTTCATTTTTCCCTTCGTTCTCCTAATGCCCTCCATGCTACTCCTTATGTTCCACAAATAAGTGAAACCATATAATAATTGACTTTCTCTGCTTGACTTATTTCACTTAGCATAATCTCCTCCAGTCCCATCCATGTTGATACAAAAGTTGGCTATTCATCCTTTCGGAGGGCTAATATTCCATTGTATGTATGGACCACATCTTCTTTATCATTCAACTTTTAAAGGGCATCTCGGCTCTTTCCACAGTTTGGCTGTTGCGGACATTGCTGCCATGAACATTGGGGTACATATGGCCCTTCTTTTTGCTACATCTGTGTCTTTGCAGTAAATACCCAGTAGTACAATTGCTGAGTCATAGGGTAGCTCTATTTTTAATCATCTGAGGCACCTCCACACTGTTTTCCAAAGTGGCTGTACCAACTTACATTCCCACCAATGGTGTAAGAGAGTTCCCCTTTCTCCACAACCTCTCCAACCTTTGTTGTTTCTTTCCCTGTCGATTTTTGCCATTCTAACTGGTGTAAGGTGGTATCTCAGGGTGCTTTTGATTTGCATTTCCCTGATGGCTAATGATAATGAACATTTTTTCATGTGTCTGTTAGCCATTTGTATGTCTTCTTTGAAGAAGTGTCTGTTCATGACGTCTGCCCATTTTTTGACTTGATTATTTGTTTTTTGGGTGTTCAGTTTGAGAAATTCTTTATAAATCTTGGATACCAGCCCTTTATCTGTAATGTCATTTGAAGATATCTTCTCCCATTCTGAGAGTTGCCTCTTTGTTTTGTTGAATGTTTCCTTTGCTGTGCAGAAGCTTTTTATCTTGATGAAGTCCAAAAAGTTCATTTTTACTTTTGTGTCACTAGCCTTTGGAGAGGTATCTTGAAAGAAGTTGCTGTGGCCAATGTCAAAGAGATTACTGCCTATGTTCTCTTCTAGGATTTTGATGGAGTTGTGTCTCACATTGAGGTCTTTCATCCATTTTGAATTTATCTTTGTGTATGGTGTTAGAGAATGGTCGAGTTTCATTCTTCTGCATGTGGCTGTCCAATTTTCCCAGCACCATTTATTGAAGAGACTGTCTTTTTCCCATTGCATATTTTTTCCTGCTTTGTCGAAGATTATTTGACCATAGAGTTGAGGGTCCATATCTGGGTTCTCTATTCTATTCCATTGGTCTATATGTCTGTTTTTGTGCCAGTGCCATGCTGTCTTGGTGATCACTGCTTTGTAATATAAAGCTTGAAATCAGGCAACGTGATGCCCCCAGCTTTGTTTTTCTTTTTCAGCATTTCTTTGGCGATTGAGGGTCTTTTCTGATTCCAAAAAATTTTAGGATTGTTTGTTCCAGCACTTGAAAAATGTCATTGGAATTTTGATCAGGATGACATTGAAGGTATAAATTGCTCTGGGTAGCATAGACATTTTAACAATGTTTATTCTTCTGATCCATGAGCATGGAATGTTTTTCCATCTTTTTGTGTGTTCTTCAAATTCTTTCATGGGTGTTCTGTAGTTCCTAGAGTACAGATCCTTTACCTCTTTGGTTAGGTTTATTCCAAGGTATCTTATGGTTTTTGGTGCTATTTTAAGTGGAATTCTTTCTCCAATTTCTCTTTCTACAGTTGGATTGTTAGTGTGTAAGAAAGCAACTGATTGGGGCACCTAGGTGGCTCAGTTGGTTAAGAAACTGCCTTCGGCTCAGGTCATGATTCTGGAGTCCCGTGATCGAGTCCCACCTCAGGCTCCCTGCTCAGTGGGGGGTCTGCTTCTCCCTCTGACCCTTCCCCTCTCATGCTTTCTATCTCCCATTCTCTCTCTCAGATAAATAAATAAAACCTTTTTTTTTAAAAAAAGAAAGCAACTGATTTCTGTGCATTGATTTTGTATCCTGCCACATCACTGAATTGCTGGATGAGTTCTAGTAATTTGGGGGTGGAGTCTTTTGGGTTTTCCACATAAAGTATCATGTCATCTGCCAAAAGAGAGAGTTTGACTTCTTCTTTGCCAGTTTGAATACCTTTTATTTCTTTTTGTTGTCTGATTGCTGTTGCTAGGACTTCTTGTACTATGTTGAACAATAGTGGCAAGAGTGGGCATCCTTGACATGTTCCTGATCTGAAGGGAAAGGCTCTCAGCTTTTCCCCATTGAGGAAGATATTCGCTGTAGGTTTTTCATAAAAGGATTTTATGAACTTGAGGAATGTTCCCTCTATCCTTATACTCTGAAGACTTTTAATCAGGAAAGGATGCAGTATTTTGTCAAATGCTTTTTCTGCATCAATTGAGAGGACCATGTGGTTCTTCTCTCTCCTCTTATTAATATGTTGTATCACACTGATTGATTTGCGAATATTGAACCACCTTTACATCCTGGGGATAAATCCCACTTGGTCGTGGTGGATGATCCTTTTGATGTATTGTTGGATCCTATTAGCTAGGATTTTGTTGAGGATTTTGGAATCCATATTCATCAGGGATATTGGTCTGAAATTCTCCTTTTTGATGGCGTCTTTGCCTGGTTTGGGGATTAAGGTAATGCTGGACTCATAGAATGAGTCTGGAAGCTTTCCTTCTGTTTCTATTTTCTGAAACAGCTTCAGTAGAATAGGTCTTATTTCTTCTTTGAATGTTTGGTAGAATTCCCCAGGGAGTCCATCAGGCCCTGGACTCTTGTTTTTTTTGGAGGTTTTTGATCACTGCTTCAATCTCGTTACTTATTATTGGCCTATTCAGGTTGTCAATTTCTTCCTGTTTCAGTCTTGGCAGCTTATAAGTTTCCAGGAAGGCATCCATTTCATCCAGGTTGCTCAGCTTATTGGCATATACTTGTTGATTATAATTTCTAATAATTGTTTCTATTTCCTGGTGTTAGTCATGAACTCTCCCTTTTCATTCCTAGTTTTATTAATTTGTGTCCTTTTTCTTTTCTTTTGGATAAGTGTGGCCAGTGGTTTATCAATCTTATTAATTCTTTCAAAGAACCAGCTACTAGTTTCATTGATCTGATCTACTGTGTTTCTGGTTTCTAATTCATTGATCTCTGCTCTAATCTTTATTTCTCTTCTAATGCGTGGCTTAGGCATCGTTTATTGCTTTTTCTCTAGTTCTTTAAGGTGTAGAGTTAGTTGGTGAATTGGGGATTTTTCTGTTGTTTTTTTTTAAGTGAGGCTTCGATGGCTATGTATTTCCCCCTTAGGACTGCCTTTGCAGTATCCCATCAGTTTTGGACCGATGTGGTTTCATTCTTATTGGTTTCCATGAATTGTTTAAGGTCTTCTTTGATTTCCTGGTTGACCCAAACATGTTTTTTCTTTTAATTTTATTTTATTATGTTTTGTTAATCACCATACATTACACCATTAGTTTTTGATGTAGTGTTCCATGATTCATTTTTTGCGTATAACACCCAATGCTCCATTCAATACATGTCCTCTTTAATATCCATCACCAGGCTAACCCATCCTCCCACCCCCCTCCCCTCTGGAACCCTCAGTTTCTTTCTCAGAGTCCATAGGCTCTCATGGTTCTTCTCCCTCACTGATCTCCACCCCTTCATTTTTCCCTTCCTACTATCTTCTTCTTTTTTTTTTTAACATATAATGTATTATTTGTTTCAGAGGTACAGGTCTGTAATTCATCAGTCTTACACAGTTCACAGCACTCACGATAGCACATACCCTCACCAATGTCTATCACCCAGCCACCCCATCTCTCCCAACCCCCACCATTCTAGCAACACTTAGTTTGTTTCCTGAGATATATCAGTGAGATCATATGATACATGTATTTCTCTGATTGACTTATTTCTCTTAGCATAATATTCTCTAGTTCCATCAACGTCGTTGCAAATGGCAAGAGTTCATTCCTTTTGATGGCTGCATAATATTCCATTGGATATATATACCACGTCTTTATCTATTCATCGGTTGATGGACGTCTTGGTTCTTTCCATAATTTGGCTATTGTGGACATTGCTGCTATAAATGACCCAAACATTCTTGATCAGAGTGGTCTTTAGCTTCCAAGTGTTTGAATTTCTGCCAAATTTTTTCTTATGATTGAGTTCCACTTTTAAAGCATTATGGTCTGAGAATATGCAGGGAATAATCTCAATCTTTTGGTATCTGTTGAGACCTGATTTGTGACTCAGTATGTGACCTATTCTGGAGAATGTTCCATGTGCACTCGAGAAGAATGAGTATTCTGTTGTTTTAGTGTGGAATGCTCTGTATATATCTATGAGGTCCTTCTGGTCCAGTGTGTCATTCAAAGCTCTTGTTTCTTTGTTGATTTTCTGCTTAGATGATCTGTCTATTGCTGAGAGTGGAGTATTGAGTTCTCCTACAATTAACTTTTTTTTTTATCAATATGACTCTTTATCCTGGTTAACAGTTGGCTTATGTAGATGGCTGCTCACATGTTGGGGACGTATTTACAATTGTTAGATCTTCTTGTGGGACAGACCCTTTAAGAATGATATCATGTCCTTCTTGTCTCTAAGTACAGTCTTTAGTTTAAAATCTAATTTGTCTGATATAAGAATTGCTACCCCAGCTTTCTTTTGAGGCCTGTTGGCATAGAAGATGAATCTGCATCCCTTCACTTTCAGTCTGGATGTATGTTTAGGTTCAAAATGAGTCTCTTGTAGACAGCATATGGATGGGTCCTGTCTTTTTATCCAATCCGCAACCCTGTGCTGTTTTATGGGAGCATTTAGGCTGTTCACGTTGAGAGTGATTATTGAAAGATATGACTTAATTGCCATCATGTTACCTGTGAAGACCTCATATTTATAGATTGTCCCTGTAAATTTCTGTTGTAGATCACTCTTGGGGTCTTTCTCCTTTTATGGAACCCCCCTTAATATTTCTTGCAGGGCCGGCTTAGTGGTGACATATTCTTTCAGTTTCTGCTGGTCTTGGAAGCTCTGCATCTCTCCATCCATTCTAAATGACAGCCTTGCAGATAAAGTATTCTTGGCTGCATGTTCTTCTCGTTTAGTACCCTGAATATGTCTTGCCAGGCCTTTCTGACTTGCCAGGTCTCTGTGGATAAGTCTTATGTTATTCTGATGTTCCTCCCTCTGTACATAAGGAATCTCTTCCCCGTAACTGCCCTTAAGATGTTTTCCTTGGTTCTAAGATCTGAGAGTTTAATATTACATGCCAGGTTGTTGCCCTGTTTTACTTGATCTTGGGAGGGGTCCTCTCTGCCTCTAGGACACAAATATTTGTTTTATTTTCCAGATTAAGGAAGTTCTCAGCTATGATTTGCTCAAATATATCTTCTAGTCCTCTGTCTCTCTCCACTCCCTCAGGTATCCCAATAATTCTGACATTGGAATGTTTCATGGTGTCACTTATTTCTCTGATTCTTTCATGGATTCTGAGTTGTTTTTCCCTTTTTATCAATTATTTGGTCTTCTAGGTCACTAATTCTTTCTTCTGCCATGCTTACCCTAGCTGTTAGATTATTTAGATTAGATTGGACCTCACTGATAGCATTTTTAAGTTCTGTCATATCAGCTTTCATTTCTGCCCTTAGAGACTCTATGTTGCCACTAATCAATTTCTCCATTCTAGCTATCGTCTTCACAATTGCTAGCCTGAATTTCATCTCTGACATCTTGGTTATATCTGAATCTATCTTTATCTCTGTGGCAGAAGTCATAGTCTCTGAGTCTGTCCTATTTTGGGGGTTCCTCCTCTTAGTCATTCTGTTGATGGGTGGTTGAGGGAATGTATAGAGTCCAAATTATTGACCAGAACCCAAGCAAGATGCACCTGTTTTCTTGGGACCTTAGGGTTGCTGGCCTCTTCTTCTCCCAGCCTGTCTTCTGTGGGAGGGGCCTGCCCCGCTGTTACTCAGGCAACCCTGTTTGGGCAGAATTGCCCTGCCCCCTGTGGGGGGTGGATGGGCTCAGTGAAAACCTGTTTTGGGAGGCTTTTGTTCTCTTGCAGCTTTCCCTGGCACTTTCTGCATCTCTTCTGAGAGTCAGAGCAGGAGAGATCATTTCCAACCCTCTGCCTCAGAGCAGAGAGATCGCAGTCTGTTCTTCAGTGAGCTCTCCAGGCCACACTATCTCAGTTTCTGCTATTAACTGCAGCATCCTGGGTTGTATGCCCCTCAGCAGCCTTCCCAATCCTCTCCTCCAGGTTGGGGCACATCTTTGCCCTTTGTGCTTCTAAAACCACCAGCCACCCCCAGTTCGCATGTGTGGCCTTGCCACTCTGGGTTTCCATCCACAGGGCTACCCTAAAGTCCTTTCCTCGCCGCTACCGTACTGTGAGTCTGTGCCTTGTCCCCAGTGCAGTAGTCTATTGCTCACCCATGGTGTAGGATCCTGACCGCTCAGCTCCCTTCCCCTTCCGTTTATCCTCCGATATCTACCTATGGAATCAGGGCTCCCTGCTTTGTATGTCAAAACCAACTGCCTGCAATATTCTGTTTGTAGAGATCCAAATCTATCTTCTTACATCTCAGGCTGATTTTGTGGGTGTTCAGAGTGGTCTGGTAGATATCCAGCTCAATTCCAGGGACCGGTTGGAATAGGGTCCCCTACTCCTCTGCCATCTTTTTTTCCCCCCTCATCTATCTTTTTTAAAGGTATACTGCTAGGGACACCTGGGTGGCTCAGTTGGTTAAGCAACTGCCTTCAGCTCAGGTCATGATTATGGAGTCCCGGGATCGAGTCCCACGTCAGGCTCCCTGCTCAGCGGGGAGTCTTATTCTCCCTCTGACCCTCCCACCTCTCATGCTCTCTCTCTCATTCTCTCTCTCAGATAAATAAATAAAATCTTTAAAATAAATAAATAAATAAAGGTATACTGCTAGTACTAGTACTTATTTCTCAGAGTTGCCAAAATGATTAAATGAGATGCAGAATTGGCTTTACAGTGAAATTAATGATGCTTGAGCTTCAGGACCCCTCAGCTGAATGAGCTCTTTTCAAGACTCTGGGATGGTCCAGTGTGTTTTTCTTGAAGAGGATCCCCAAAGTTATATAAGCTTCAGGCCTCACAAAACCTCTAGCTGCCCCTAATGAGATTATAGCCTACAAAACAGGGTGACCAGCACAAAGAAAGCATTCAATGAAGGATAATTATTATTCTTAGCAATGGCAGCTCTTAAATCTACGAGCCATGGAGTCTCTTTCTGGCCATCGATATTGGGAACATGCCTCCATGTTTTGCATAACTCCCATCCTTGTATATATGAACAAACCAACTTATAAAAATTAATAACTAAACTGCTTAATTGAGACATTCAGAGACATGATTAAATTCAGCTTAGGAATGGCCAATGGGCAAGGAGCAGATGACCAGGGTATGAAATTCTCCTGGTAGAGTACCATCCCAGGCAAGCTTTAGCAGACCTGCTAAGTTTTACAAGTTTAGTTGTACTCAGGCTGATAACTTTATGAGTAAAGACCTTGACTAGTTGTGTGGTGTGTGTGTGTGTGTGTGTTGGGGCCAGGGGGTTGGATATGCATGGATTTTTACACTAGATCTAGATGATACCACACCTATAAATTGGAGGAGGTAAGAGGCTTTATAATTAACAAACAAGCCAAACCAGAAAAACTGGGAGCCTCAACCTCATCTGTAGGAAAAGAATAACATGCTTGGCCTGCCCCCCCAAATGTATATTCCTGAGTCAGGGAAGGATCCTATTTAGTGTAAAAGAAAAATATTTGCATTCTCAGATAAATATATAAGAGTGTCTAAGGAAATGTATGAGGAGAACAGGAACTTTCTTTTTCTTTTTTTTTTTTTTTTGAGAACGGGAACTTCTTAATCACTGAGCTACTTGAGAGAGGCACCAGGCTCTGCAGGTCACCAAAAGGCAGGCTCATGTTTTTCATCCTTGCATTATCACAAGCAGCTCTCACATCCCTAACAGAGGAGTTGTGTCCATTTCCCACTCTTCCCCAGACCAGTGGGAGATTGGTTTTCACCCTTATGCCCATTGCAGTCTTATCACTTCCCTCAGAAAGTAAAATGGAAAAAAGAAAGAAGTAGGGCATTGTGTCTTTGGTGCTTACTTAAAACCTTTCCAGTAACACACATATTGAAGTACTGCACCCTTATTCTTTCCTTCCTCTGCTCCTGTATTGTAGTAGTCCTTCCTCTCAAGTCAATATCACAAATATTGTTGGAGAAGCCTACCATGAAGCTACAATGAGAAGACATCACCTTCTTTAGTCAGGCTAGCAGTGAATTTAAAACAGTAAGGCAGAGAGATTAGCAGTAGTAATTCACTTCCTAAGGTGAGATAAATGATTTGATCTGGGAAAAAAGTCTAATTAGTATGTCATGGGGATATAATCGACTACACCTATTTCCATGGTTGAAACACAAAGCTGGAATTATCAAGACAATGTGAACAAGAGGTTGAAAGAAGAAACACAAATATGCTGAAAATAAGACATTGGAGGCACACATTGGAGACAAGAAATATTCACTTAAGCACAGAATGTTGTTGTAGGAAAGGCCTGAAGAGGTTATTTCATCTAGTATTTTTCAACATGTGGTATGCATACTAATAGTGGAATAAGGATTATCTTAGATGGTACACTAAATATTTTCTAATAGTATGCATTTATTTTTATGCTTGTCTTCTATTTATGGACAGTAAAACTTACTTTCTATTTATGGTAGTGCTATTATTTATTTATGTATGTATTTTTCAAAAGATTTTATTTTATCATTATTTGAGAGAGAACACAAGCAGAGGGAGAGGCAGAGGGAGAGGGAGAAGCAGACTCCTCGCTGAGCAGGGAGCAGGATGCAGGGCTCAATCCCAGGACTCTGAGATCATGACCTGAGCCAAAGGCAGACACTTAACAAACGGAGCCACCCAGGTGCCCCGGTAGTGCTATTTTTAAAATTTAAATTCCAGTTAGTTAACATACAGTGTAATATCAGTTTCAGGTTCAAAACTTCTGTATAACACCTGGTGCTCATCATAGCAGGTGCACTCCTTAATCCCCATCACCTATTTAACCCATGCCGCACCCACTTTCCCTCTGATAACCATCAGTTTGTTCTCTATAGTTAAGAGTCTATTTCCAGGGGCGCCTGGGTGGCTCAGTCATTAAGCGTCTGCCTTCAGCTTAGGTCATGACCCCAGCGTCCTGGGATCGAGCCCCACATCGGGCTCCCTGCTCCGTGGGAAACCTGCTTCTCCCTCTCCGACTCCCCCTGCTTGTGTTCCCTCTCTCGCTGTTTCTCTCTCTGTCAAATAAATAAATAAAACCTAGAAAAAAAAAAGAGTCTGTTTCCTGATTTGCCTCTCTCTCTCTTTTTTTGCCCTTTACTCATTTGTTTTGTTTCTTAAATTCCACATATGAGTGAAATTATATGATATTTGTCTTTTTCTGATTGATGGAGCCACTCCAGAAAACAGTATGGAGCTTCCTCAAAAAGTTCAAAAAAGAAATACCCTATGATCCAGCAATTGCATGACTAGATATTTACCAAAAAAATACAAAAATACTAATTCAAAGGAATACATGCACCCCGATGTTTATAGCAGCATTATCTACAAGAGCCAAAGTGTGGAAACAGCCCAAGTGCCATTGATTGATAAATGGATAAAGAAGATGAGGTACATATATACAATGGAATATTACTCAGCCATAAAAAGAATGAAATCTTGCCATTTGCAGTGACATGGAGGTAGTGTTACTTTTGATAATTTTAGTAAAATAAATCAATTTATTTAAGGAACCACATTAAGCACATAATGGTACAGGCAATACACAGATAAAGTCATGAAGGCAAAATATAAATAATTAAACTTTAGTAAACAATGACTGAATGAAATTCTCCTCCCAATTCAGGAGTTCCTTTATTAGTCACCTTGGCTTAGGGGAGGTCTAACCCATGAATCAATAAATATATAGCAAGCCTGCCTCCTCTTCCTGTGCCTATGGCAAAGTTGCTAATAGAACAAAGAAGTTTTCCACAGGGCCCAGATGAAATTTTATACTCTTTCTGAACCTACATCAACAGGAAGTTTTCCATGAACCTCCATTTTGGGCTGAGGGGCCCTTTTCCAGCCCTTACAGCACTCTGTTATACTTCCTTCATGAAGCTGACTATATTATATATAGTACACCTACCTTTTTATATGGCAGTCTCATGCATTTGACTTCAGTTCCTTGAAGTCTGAAGTTCAATCACCAGTAGTTCCACTCATCTTTGTACTTTTAGCTCTTAGCATAGTGCTCCTTATATGACAAGTACCCAATAAAAGATTGTAGAATGGAATACTTTAGAAGCACAATGGCTGGGTGTGCATACTGGCTTCACCATTTCCTAGCTGTGTGACCTTGGACAAGTTATTTAACATATCTGTATAACATAGGAATAATAATTGTACCTACCTCATGAGATATTCAGAGGATTATGTTTAACATAATAAATATATATAACATACTTAGAACTGTATTTGACACAGAGTAAGCAGTATATAAAAATAACCTTTTATTATTTTGAACTGAAAGATGCCTCCTTGAGAATGCTTTTCTTTTAAATTTTATTATGTTATGTTAGTCACCATACAATACATTATTAGTTTTTGATGTAGTGATCGATGCTTCATTATTTTCAAATAACACCCAGTGCTCCATGCAGTACATGCCCTCCTTAATACCCATCACCAGGCTAACCCATCTCCCTAAACCCCTTCACTCTAACACCCTCAGTTTGTTTCTCAGAGTCCATAGTCTCTCATGGTTCATCTCTCCCTCCGATTTCCCCCCATTCATTTTTCCCTTCCTTCTTCTGATGTCCTCCATGCTATTCCTTACGTTCCACAAATAAGTGAAACCATATGATAATTGACTTTCTCTGCCTGACATATTTAATGTAGCATAACCTCCTCCAGTCTCATCCATGTTGATGTAAAAGTTGGGTATTCATCCTTTCTGATGGCTGAGTAATATTCCGTTGTATATATGGACCACATCTTCTTTACCCATTCATCTGTTGAAGGGCATCTCAGCTCTATCCACAGTTTGGCTATTGCAGACATTGCTGCTATGAACATTGGGGTGCATATGGCCCTTCTTTTCACTACATCTGAGTCTTTGGGGTAAATGCCTAAAAGTGTGATAGCTGGGTCATAGGGTAGCTCTATTTTTAATTTTCTGAGGCACCTCCACACTGTTTTCCAAAATGGCTCTACCAACTTGCATTCCCACCAACAGTGCAAGAGGGTGCCCCTTTCTCCACAACCTCTCCAACATTTGATGCTTCTCTCCCTGTCCATTTTTGCCATTCTAACTGGTGTAAGGTGGAATCTCAATGTGCTTTTGATTTGAATTTCCCTGATGGCTAATGATGATGAACTTTTTTTCATGTGTCTGTTAACCATTTGTATGTTTTCTTTGGAGAAGTGTCTGCTCATGTATTCTGCCCATTTTTTGACTTGATTATTTGTTTTTTGGGTGTTGAGTTTGAGAAGTTCTTTATAGATCTTGGATACCAGCCCTTTATCTGTAGTGTCATTTGCAAGTATCTTCTCCCATTCTGTGGGTTGCCTCTTTGTTTTGTTGACTGTTTCCTTTGCTGTGCAAAAGCTTTTGATCTTGATGAAGTCCAAAAAGTTCATTTTGCTTTTGTTTCACTAGCCTTTGGAGATGAATCTTGAAAAAGTTGCTGTGGCCAATGTCAAAGAGGTTACTGCCTATGTTCTCTAAGATTTTGATGGATTCTTGTCTCACATGAGGTCGTTCATCAATTTTGAGTTTATCTTCATGTATGGTGTTAGAGAATGGTCCAGTTTCATTCTTCTGTATGTGGCTATCCAATTTTCCCAGCACCATTTAAGGAAGAGAATTTCTTTTTTCCATTGTATATTTTTCCTGCTTTGTCGAAGATTATTTGACCATAGAGTTGAGGGTCCATATCTGGTCCATTTCTTTTTTCCATTGTATATTTTTCCTGCTTTGTCAAAGATTATTTGACCATAGAGTTGAGGGTCCATATCTCTCTATTCTGTTCCATTGGTCTATATGTCTGTTTTTGTGCCAGTACCATGCTGTCTTGGTGATCACTGCTTTGTAATATAGCTTGAATTCAGGCAACGTGATGCCCCCAGCTTTGTTTTTCTTTTTCAACATTTCCTTGGTGATTTGGGGTCTTTCCTTATTTCATAAAATTTTAGGATTGTTTGTTCCAGCACTTTGAAAAATGTCATTGGAATTTTGATCGGGATAGCA
>NC_138385.1:64924223-64951444 GCF_054177405.1 Leptonychotes weddellii
TAGACATTTTAACAATGTTTATTCTTCGGATCCATGAGCATGGAATGTTTTTCCATCGCTTTGTGTCTTCTTCAATTTCTTTCATGAGTGTTCTGTAGTTCCTAGAGTATAGATCCTTTACCTCTTTGGTTAGGTTTATTCCAATGTATCTTATGGTTTTTGGTGCTATTGTAAATGGAGTCATTTCTCTAATTTCTCTTTCTACAGTTGCATTGTTAGTGTATAAGAAAGCAACTGATATCTGTGCATTGATTTTGTATCCTACGACATTACTGAATTGCTGTATGAGTTCTAGTAATTTGGGGGTAGAGTCTTTTGGGTTTTCCACATAAAGTATCATTTCATCTGCGAAAAAAGAGTTTGACTTCTTCTTTGCCAATTTGAATACATTTTATTTCTTTATGTTGTGTGATTGCCGTTGCTAGGACTTCTAGTACTATGTTTAACAATAGTGGTGAGCAGGGGCATCCTTGATGTGTTCCTGATCTTAAGGGAAAGGCTCTCAGCTTTTTCCCATTAAGGATGATACTCACTGTGGGTTTCTCATAGATGGATTTTATGAACCTGAGGAATGTTCCCTCTATCCCTATACTCTGAAGACTTTTAATCAGGAAAAGATGCTGTATTTTCTCAAATGCTTTTACTACATCAATTGAGAGGACCATGTGGTTCTTGTCTCTCTTATTTATGTGTTGTATCACACTGATTGATTTCCCAATGTTGAACTATGCTTGCATTCTGGGGATATATCCTACTTGGTCGTGGTGGATGATCCTTTTGATGTATTGTTGGATCCTATTACCTAGGATCTTGTTGAGAATTTCGGAATCCATATACGTCAGGGATATTGGTCTGAAATTCTCCTTTTTGATGGGGTCTTTGCCTGGTTTGGGGATTAAGGTAATGCTGACCTCATAGAATGAGTCTGGAAGCTTTCCTTCTGTTTCTATTTTCTGAAACAGCTTCAGTAGAATTGGTATTATTTCTTCTTTGAATGTTTGGTAGAATTCCCCAGGGAATCCATCAGGCCCTGGACTCTTGTTTTTTGGGAGGTTTTGGATCACTGCTTCAATCTCCTTACTAGTTATTGGCCTATTCAGGTTTTCAATTTCTTCCCATTTCAGTCTTGGGAGTTTATAGGCTTTCAGGAAGGCATCCATTTCATCCAGGTTGCTCAATTTATTGGCATATAGTTGTTGATAATAATTTCTAATAATTGTTCTCTTTCCTTGGTGTTAGTCGTGATCTCTCCCTTTTCATTCATAATTTTTATTAATTTGGGTCCTTTCTCTTTTGGATAAGTGTGGCCAGTGATTTATTGATCTTATTAATTCTTTTAAAGAACCAACTTCTAGTTTCGTTGATCTGATCTACTATGTTTCTGGTTTTCAATTCATTGATCTCTGCTCTAGTTTTAATTATTTCTCTCCTAATGTGTGGCTTGGGCATCATTTGTTGCTTTTTCTCTAGTTCCTTAAGATGTAAAGTTAGTTGGTGAATTTGGGATTTTTCTATTTTTTTGAGTGAGGCTTGAATGGCTATGTATTTCCCCCTTAGGACTGCCTTTGCAGTATCCCATAGGTTTGGAACAATGTGCCTTCATTCTCATTGGTTTCCATGAATTGTTTAAGTTCTTCTTTGATTTCCTGATTGACCCAAACATTCTTGAGCAGAGTGGTCTTTAACTTCCAAGTGTTTGAATTTCTGCCAAATTTTTTCTTGTGATTGAGTTCCAGTTTTAAAGCATTATGGTCTGAGAATATGCAGGGAATAATCTCAATCTTTTGGTATCCATTGAGATCTGATTTGTGACCCAGTATGTAGTTTATTCTGGAGAAATTTACATGTGAGCTCGAGAAGAAGGAGTATTCTGTTGTTTTATGGTGGAATGTTCTGTATATATCTATGAGGTCCATCTGGTCCAGGGTGTCATTCAAAGCTCTTGTTTCTTTGTTGATTTTCTGCTTAGATGATCTGTGTATTGCTGAGAGTGGAGTATTCAGGTTTCCTACAATTAACATATTGTTATCAATATGACTCTCTATTTTGGTGAACCTTTGGCTTATGTAGATGTTTGCTCCCATGCTGGGTATGTAGATATTTACAGCTGTTAGATCTTCTTGTTGGATATACCGTTTAAGAATGATATCATATCTTTCTGTATCTCTAACTATAGTTTTTAGTTTAAATTCTAATTTGTCTGATATAAGAATTGTTAACCCAGCTTTCTTTTGAGGCGTTGGCATGGAAGATGGATTTGCATCCCTTCACTTTCAGTCGGGATATGTTTAGGTCCATAATGAGTCTCTTGTAGACAGCATATGGATGGTCCTGTCCTTTTATCCAATCTGCAACCTTGTGCCATTTTATGGGAGCACTTAGGCCATTCGCATTGAGAGTGATTATTGACAGATATGAATTAATTGTGATTATTTTGCCTGTGAAGGCCTTGTTTTTATAGAAAGCCCCTGTAAATTTCTGTGTATATCACTCTTGACGTCTTTCTCCTTTTAGAGAACCCCCCTTAATATTTCTTGCAGGACCAGCTTAGTGGTCACATATTCTTTCAGTTTCTGTCCTTCATGGAAGCTCTTTATCTCTCACCCAATCTGAATGACAGCCTTGCTGGATAAAGTTTTCTTGGTTGCATGTACTTCTCGTTTAGTACCCTGAATATGTCCTGCCAGGCCTTTCTGGTTTGCCAGGTCTCTGTGGATAGGTCTGACATTATTCTGATGTTCCTCCCTCTGTATGTAAGGAATGTCTTCCCCCTAACTGCCCTTAGGATGGTTTCCTTGGTTCTAAGATTTGTGAGTTTTACTATTACATGCACAATGTTGGCTTGTTTTTCTTGGTCTTGGAAGGGGTCCTCTCTGCCTCTAGGACACGAATGTTTGTTTGATTCCCCAGATTAGGGAAGTTCTCAGCTACAATTTGCTCAAATATATCTTCTAGTCTTCTGTCTCTCTCCACCCCCTCAGGTATCCCAATAATTCTGACATTGGAACGTTTCATGGTGTCACTTATTTCTCTGATTTTTTCATGGATTCTGAGTTGTTTTTCCCTGGCCTTCTCTTTTCCCTTTTTATCTATTAATTGGTCTTCTAGGTCACTAATTCTTTCTCATGCCTTGCTCACCCTAGCTGTTAGATTATGTAGATTAGATTGGATCTCATTGATATCATTTTCAAGTTCTGCCAATTCACCTTTCATTTTTGCCCTTCGAGATTCTATGTTGCCATTAATCGATTTCTCCATTCTAACTATTGTCTTCACAATTGCCAGCCTGAATTCCATCTGTGACATCTTGGTTATATCTGAATCCATTTGTAAGTCTGTGGCAGAAGTCATAGTCTCTGAGTCTTTCCTATTTTGGGGGTTCTTCCTCTTAGTCATTCTGTTGAGGGTTGGTTGAGGGAATGTATAGAGTCCAAATTATTGACCAGAACCCATGCACCTGTTTTCTAGGGACCTCAGGGTTGCTGGCCTCTTGTTCTCCCAGCCTGTCTTCTGGGGTAGGGGCCTGTTGCCTTGTTACTCAGGTAACCTTGTTTGGGCAGAGTTGCCCTGCCTCCTGTGGCAGGGGATGGGCTTAGTGGAAACTGGTTTTTGGGAGCTTTTGTTTCCTGTCAGCTTTCCCTGGCAGCTTTCTGCATCTCTTCTGAGAGTCAGAGCAGAAGAGATCATTTCCAACCCTCTGCCTCAGAGCAGAGAGATTGCATTCTGTTCTTCAGTGAGTTCTCCAGGCCACACTATCTCAATTTTTGTGTGTGTTGCTATAAACTGCAGTCCTGGGTTGTGTGCCCCTCAGCAGCATTCCCAGTCCTCACCTCCAGGTCGGGCACGTCTCAGTCCTTTGTGCGTCTAAACCTCCCAGCTGTCCCCAGTTCACACATGCGACCCTGCCACTCTGGGTTTCCATCCATGGGGCTGCCCTAAGGTCCTTTCCCTGTCGCTTCCAGTCTGCAAGTCTGTGCCTCATCATCAGTGCAGGAGGCTATCACTCATCATTGGTGTAGGATCCCTACCGCTTGGCTCCCTTCCCTTCCATTTATCCTCTGATATCTGCCAGCAGAATCACGGCTCCCTGCTTTGTACCTCAAAACCAACTGCTTGCTATATTCCTTTGGGAGAGATCAAGATCTATCTTCTTACCTCTCAGTCTGATTTCGTAGGTGTTCAGAGTGGTCTGGTAGATATCCAGCTCAATTCCGGGGACTGGTTGGAATAGGGTCCCCTACTCCTCTGCCATCTTTTCCCCCTCCCCAAGAATTCTATCTGTTAATCCTGGGACTGAACTCTGGAGAAACACGAAGAAAGGCTACTCCTTCCATGTCATGGCCTCTCAAATATATTACTTTCTTTTCTCTCCTACAAACATTTCTGTTTAATCCATAAACTGCACTACCTGTTTTCTTGGTTAATCCGAGCAAAATGATAAGGAGTTCCAGGTTAGAGATGTTATTTCACAGAGGCCAAGGTTCTTTCCCATATTGTTAACCAGGAAAAAATCCAAATGTGTGTATAAATCTCTCTCTTACCAGAACATCAGAGACAGGGCAAAGGTCATCCCATATTTAAATATAACAATGAAAAGTTATAAATAATCTAAGCAGAAAATATTGGAAACCTAAATTACAGTATATACATATGATAGATTGTATAACCATTAAAATTTCAGTTTTTCAATAATTCTCAGTGACCATGAAAATTATTTATATAATAATATTAAGTGTAAAAACAAGACACATAAATACATTGACACTATCATATAAATTTTGTTTGACATAAATGTCACACATTTTTAACAGGAAAAAAACATATTTTAGCATTACAAAAGGATAGCTGAAGAGTTTGGAAGATGGCAACAAAGGAGGAGGACCTTAGATTCACCATGTCCTATGAACACAACTAGATAACTAACAAAACATCTGAAATACCCCAGAAATCAACCAGAAAACTCCTGCAGTGAATTTGACAACTAAAGGGAGAGAAGAGGCCACATCAAAAAAAGGAGCAAGTTCAGAGACTTGGTTCAGGGGAGAAATGAATGGTGGGTTCTGTTGAGGGGCTGGAGCCATGGTTGTGGAGAAGGACAACAGAGAGGAGCACACAGGCCACACACAAGGAGGAGGATCCCCAAAGTCATTGGCTTTGAAAACAAGAGGGGCTGGATTTTGTGAGTTCTTGCAACCAACGGGGCTTAAAGTTTGGAGTTTTAAATGTCAGTGACTAGGCTGGAATAGAGCCTGGAGGATATAGCACTGCTTCTGCAGAGAAGGAAGACGAACAACCTGGGGGCAGACAGCATGGAAACAGTGATCTGAAGAATGTGTGGGGCACACAAGACTGAGAATACTTGCTCTTCTTAGAACTTCTTCCTGGGAGGCAGCCTTCCCAGAAGCACCTCTCCTGGAAGAAAGGAGATGCCTGGTGGCATTCCTCCCTGCCACTGAGCATGGACATAGAGGCACCTGTGGGAAGAAATACAGCTCAGATACTGGCTGTCCAACTAGCTTACACCAAGTCCCACACCCCTGCACTCTGGTGGAAATGCCCTTCTCAGTCAAACTTGCTCCAGACCCAGTGAGGCAGGCCCCTGCCCAGAAGACCAGCACAAACTCCTGCCAACACCACATCTCCTGACCAGAGAGTTTTTGCAGGACCTCAGTTCTGGAGATGGTGGTGTCAAGTCTCATTTTATAAGCAGACCAGAATATACCTAATTAAAACTCACCATATTCAGGTCAGTGACAGAACCCTGCCCACAGCAGGGAAGGAGAAACTCTGCATATGAATGGCCAGAAGGATATAATAGCCAAAACAAAATAGCAGAGCACACAGAGCACACATTGGAGACACTCCCTGAAGAACCAGGCCCTGAGCACTACATGATATCTTCTTCATGAGGCCATTAATTTCAGGAGCATGAGATATAACTGGCTTTTCTAACACAGAGAAGAAGGAAGAGACTTTAAGAAAATGCAAAGAGGAAAGAATCTATCCCAAATGAAAGAATAAGATAAGGCCATGGACACAGATCTAAACAAAAGAGATATAAGTTAACATGCCTGATGGAGAATATAAAGCAACAATCATAAGGGCACTCACTGGGATTCAGGAAAAAAAAAAGACAGCAGGGAGAGATAAAAGAGTTAAAAGAGAATCAATCAGAGATGAAGAATGCAATAAACAAGATTAGAAACAGGCTTAATACAATGAACAGCAGGCTGGAAGAAGCAAAGGAACAAATTAGTGACCTAGAAGACAAAGTAATGGAAAGTAATGAAGCAAAACAAAAGAGAGAAATAAGAAGTATGCAATACGAGATTAGACTTAGGGAACTCAGTGACTCTGAAAAGGCCTCTCAGAAGAAGAGAAATAGGGAGCAGAAAATTTATTTGGTGAAATAATAGTTGAAAACTTCCCTAATCTGTGTAAAGGAACAGACATCCAAATCCAGGAGGCATAGAGAACTCCCACTGAAATCAACAAAAGCAGGCCAACACCAAGACATATTGTCATTAAATTTGCAAAATATAGTGATAAAGAAAAAATCTTGAAAGCACCAAGACAAAAGAAGTCCTCAACTTACAAGGGAACACCCATAAGGCTAGCTGCAGATTTCTCAACAGAAACATGGCAAGCCTGTAAAGAGTGGCATCATATACTCAAAATGCTAAAGGGGAAAGATTTGCATCCAAGAAAACTCTATCCAGGAAGGCTAACATTCAGAATAGAAAGAGAGATAGTTTCCCAGACAAACAAAAAATAAAGGAGTTCATGACCACTAAACCAGCCCTGCAAGAAATATGAAAGGGGACACTTTGAGTGGAAAGGAGAGACCAAATGTGACAAAGCCAAGAAAGAATCAGAGAAAATCTCCAGGAACAACATCAAAAAAGTAAAATGGCAAATATGTATCAAAAACAATGTATCTATCAAAAAATACTTTGAATGTAAATGGACTAAGTGCTCCACTCAAAAGACATAGGGTATCAGATGGGTTAAAAGAAAAGAAAAGAAAAGACCCATCTATAGCTGCCCACAAGAGACTCATTTTTGAACTGAGGACACCTGGAGGTTGAAAGTGAGAGAAAGAAACATTTATCATGCAAACATGTCAGAAGAAAGCTGGAGTAGCAATACTTATATCAGACAAACTACACTTTAAAACAAAGACTAACAAGAGATGAGGAAAGGCACTATTTCATAATAAAGGGGAAATCCAACAAAAACATATAACAATTGTAAATACTTATGCCCTCAACATGGGAGCACCCAAATATATAAAACAATAACAAACAGAAAGGAACTAATTGACAATAATACAATAGTAGGGTACATTAACATCCCCCTTACATCAATGGGACAGATCACCTGAACAGAAAATGAACAAGGAAACAATGTTTTTGAATGGCACACTGGACCAGATGGACTTAACAGATATATTGAGAACATTCCATCCTAAAATAGCAGAATGCACATTCTTTTCAAGTGCACATGGGGCATTCTCCAGAATAGATCACATATTAAGTCACAAATCAGGCCTGAACAAATACAAAAAAGATTGAAATCATACCATGCACCTTTTTGATCATAAAGCTATGAAACTTGAAGTCAAGCACAAGAAAAAATTTAGAAAGACCACAAATACATGGAGGTTAAAAAATATGTCACTAAAGGGGTGTCTGGTGGCTCAGTTGGTTAAGTGTCTGACTTTAGCTCTGCTCATGATTTCAGGGTCCTGCCTGGGGTTGAGCTCTGTACCATGTTCCCCACACATTGGGCGCCTGGGTGGCTCAGTTGGTTGGGCGACTGCCTCCGGCTCAGGTGATGATCCTGGAGTCCCGGGATTGAGTCCCGCATCGGGCTCCCTGCTCGGCGGGGGGTCTGCTTCTCCCTCTGACCCTCCCCCGTCTCATATGCTCTCTCTCTCTCATTCTCTCTCTCATAAATAAATAAAATCTTTAAAAAAAAACAAAAAAAAACAAGGAGTTTACTTGTCCCTCTGCCCCTCCCCCTGCTCATGCTCTCTATCTCTTTCTCTCAAATAAATAAATAAAATCTTAAAAAAATTTACAAAAGAATAAAGGGGTCAACAAGGAAATCAAAGAAGAAATTTTAAAAATACATGGAAACAAATGAAAATGAAAACACATGGTCCTAAAGTTTTGGGATGCAACAGTGGAAGTCCTGAGAGGGAATTATTTAGCAATACAGGCCTACCTCATGAAGCAAGAAAAATCTTAAATGAGCTACCTAAGCCTACACCTAAAGAAGTTCAGAAAAGAACAACAAATTAAGCATAAAACCAGAAGAAGGAAGGAAATAATAAAAATTAGAGCAGAAATAAATGAAATAGAAACTAAAAACAAACAAAAATAGAACAGATCAATGAAACCAGGAGCTGGATTTTTGAAAAAATGAAAAATTGAAAAACGTCTACCCAGACTTAGCAAAAAGAAAAGAGAAAGGACCCAAATAAATAAAATCACAAATGAGGGAGAAGAAATAACAACCAACACCACAAAAATTATATAAGGAAGAGAATATTATGAAAAACTCTAGACCAACAAATTGGACAACCTGAAAGAAATTGATGAGTTCCTTAAAACATATAAACTACCAAAACTGAGACAGGAAGAAATAGAAAATGAGAACAGGCTAATAGCAAGAATATTGAATCAGTAATAAAAAAAAATCCCAACAAACAAAAGTCCAGGTCCAGATGTCTTCACAGGTGAATTCTACCAAACATTTAAAGAAGAGTTAATACATATTCTTCTCAAACTATTCTGAAAAATAGAAAAGGAAGGAAAACTTCCAAATTCATTCTATGAGGTCAGCAATACAAATACTGGGCCAGATAAAGGTTACATTAAAAGTGAGAATAACAGGCCAATATCCCTGATGAAAATAAATGCAAAATTCTCAACAAATACTCTCAAGCTGAAGCCCACAATACATTAAAAAAAATCATTCACCATAATCAAATGGGATTAATTCCTGGGCTGCAAGGGTGGTTCAATATTCGGGAATGAATCAACATTGGACAGCACATTAATGAAAGAATGGACATTTCAAAGGACACAGAAAAAAATTTTTTGACAAAGCAGAACATCCATTCATGATAAAAAAAAAAAAAAGCCCTCAACAATTAGACTTAGAGGGAACATACCTCAACATAATAAAGCCCGTATATTAAAAACCCATGGAGAACATCATCCTCAATGGGGAAATACTGAAAGATTTTCCCATCAGGTCAGAAACAAGACAAGAATGTCCACTATGACCACTAGTATTTAACATACTACTGGATGTCCTAGCCAGAGCAATCAGACAACAATAAGAAATAAAAGACATCCAAATTGGCAAGGAAAAAGTCAAGCTTTCAGTATTTAATATGACATGATACTCAGTATAGAAAACCCAAAAACTTCACCAAAAAACTGCTAGAAATGGAAAAAAAATCAATAAAGTCACAGGATACAAAATAATTGTACAGAAATCTGTTGCATTTCCATACACCAATAATGAAGCCACAGAAAGAGAAATTAAGAAATCCATCCCATTTAGAACTACACCAAACACCATATGACACTTATGAAGAAACCTAAACAAAGAGGTGAATGACTTGTACTCTGAAAACTCTAAAACCCTGATGAAATAATTGAAGATGACACAAAGAAATGGAGAGACATTCCATGCTAATGGATTGGAAGAACAAATGTTACAATGTCTATACTATCCAAAGCAATGTACAAATTTGATGCAATGCCTATGAAAATACTAACTGCAAAGTAGGAGTGAAAATGGTGGAGGAGTAAGGGACCCTAAGTTCCTCTGTCCCTGGAATTCAGCTAGTTATCAAATCATTCTGAATACCTGCTAAATCAATTGGAGATCTGAGAAAAAGAAATGCTGCAATTTTACAAATAGAAAAGCAACCACTTTTTGAAAGGTAGGAGGTGCAGAGACTTGAATCTATGGCAATATATTGGGGGATAGGAGACCTCAACACTCCACTCTCAGCAATAGACAAATCATCTAAGCACAAAGTTGACAAAGACACAAGAGCTTTGAATGACACACTGGACCAGATGGACCTCATAGATATATACAGAACATTCAACCCTAAAACAACAGAATACTCATTCTTCTCGAGCACACATGGAACTTTCTCCAGAATAGATGACATACTGGGTCACAAATCAGGTCTCAACCAATACCAAAAGATTGAGAGTATTCCCTGCATATTCTCAGACCACAATGCTCTAAAACTGGAGCTCAATCCCAAAAAAATTTTGGCAGAAATTCAAACACTTGCAAGCTAAAGACCACTCTGTTCAAGAATGTTTGGGTCAACCAGGAAATCAAAGAAGAACTTAAACAATTCATGGAAACCAATGAGAATGAAAACACATCGGTCCAAACCCTATGGGATACTGCAAAGGCAGTCCTAAGGGGGAAATACATAGCCATCCAAGCCTCACTCAAAAAAATAGAAAAATTCTGAATTCACCAACTAACTCTACACCTTAAAGAACTAGACAAAAAGCAACAAACGATGCCTAAGCCATGCATTAGAAGATAAATAATTAAAATTAGAGCCGAAATCAATGAATTAGAAACCAGAAACACAGTAGATCAGCTGGTTCTTTGAAAGAATTAATAAGATTGATAAACCACTGGCCAGACTTATCCAAAAGAAAAGAGAAAGGACCCAATTTAATAAAATTATGAATGAAAGGGGAGAGATCATGGCTAACACCAAGGAAATAAAAACAATTATTAGAAATTATTATCAACAACTCTATGCCAATAATTTAAGCAACCTGGAAGAAATGGATGCTTTCCTGGAAATCTATAAACTACCAAGACTGAAACAGGAAGAAATTGACAACCTCAATAGGCCAATAACCAGTAATGCGATTGAAGCAGTGATCACAAACCTCCCAAGAAATGAGTCCAGGGCATGATGGATTCCCTGGGGAATTCTACCAAACATTCAAAGAAATAACACCTATTCTACTGAAGTTGTTTCATAAAATAGAAACAGAAAGAAAGCTTCCAGACACATTCTATGAGGCCAGCATTACCCTGATCCCTGAACCAGGTAAAGACTCCATCAAAAAGGAGAATTTCAGACCAATATCCCTGATGAATACGGATTCCAAAATTCTCAGCAAAATCCTAGCTAATAGGATCCAACAGTACATTAAAAGGATCATCCACCACGACCAAGTGGGATTTATCCCTGGGATGCAAGGGTGGTTCAACATTCGCAAATCAATCAATGTGATAGAACACATTAATAAGAGGAGAGAGATTTTTGTATCTTGTTTCTTTATTGAATTTGTGTATCAGTTCTAGCCATTTCTTGGTGAATTCTTCCATGTTTTTTACATAAAGTATCATATCGTCCGTGAATATTGTATGTTTGACTTCTTCCTTGCAGATTTGGATGCCTTTTATTTCTTTTTGTTGCCTGATTGCTGAGGCTAAGACTTCCAGTACTATGTTAAATAACAGTGGTGAGAGTGGACATCCCTGTTTTGTTCCTGACCATAGAGGAAAAACTGTTAGTTTTTCCCCATTGGGGATTATATTAGCTCTGGGTCTGTCTTATATGGCCTTTATGATGTTGAAGTATGTTCCCTCTATCTCTTCTTTGTTGAGATTTTTAAAATCAAGAATGGATGTTGTAAAGTTGGTACAGCTACTTTGGAAACAGTGTGGAGGTTCCTCAAAAAATTAAAAATAGAGCTACCCTATGACCCAGCAATTGCAATGGGTATTTACCCCAAAGACACAGATGTAGTGAAAAGAAGGGCCATATTATGCAGCCCAATGTTCATAGCAGCAATGTCCACAATAGCCAAACTGTGGAAAGAACCAAGATACCCTTCAGCAGATGAATGGATAAAGAAGATGTGGTCCGTATATACAATGGAATATTACTCAGCCATCAGAAAGGATGAATACCCAACTTTTACATCAACATGGATGGGACTGGAAGAGATTATGCTAAGTGGAACAAGTCAAGCAGAGAAAGTCAATTATCATATGGTTTCACTTATTTGTGGAACATAAGGAGTAACATGGAGGAGATTAGGAGAAGGAAGGGAAAATTGAAGAGGGGGAAATCAGAGGAGGAGACAAACCATGAGAGACTATGGACTATGAGAAACAAACGGAGGGTTTTAGTGGGGAGGGGGGTGGGGGGATGGGCTACCCGGTGATGGTTATTAAGGAGAGTATGTATTGCATGGAGCACTGGGTGTTATAAGCAAACAATGAATCATGGAACACTACATCAAAAGCTAATGATGCACTGTATGGTGACTAACATAACATAAGAGAAAAAAAAGAATGGATGCTATATTTTGTCAAATGTTTTTTTTTCCCCTGCATCTATTGAGAGAATCATATTGTTCTTTCTTTTATTAATGTGGTATATCATGTTGATTGATTTGTGAATATTGAACCCCCTTTGCAGCCGAGAAATAAATCCTACTTGATCATGGTGAATGATTCTTTTAATGTTTTGTTGGATTCAATGTGCTAGTATTTACATTCATGTTCATCAGGGTTATTGGCATATAATTCTCCTTTCTTTTGGAGTCTTTGGGTTTTTTTTAAAGATTTTATTTATTTATTTGACAGAGAGAGACACAGTGAGAGAGGGAACACAAGCAGGGGGAGTGGGAGAGAGAGAAGCAGGCTTCCCGCTGAGCAGGGAGCCTGATGCAGGGCTTGATCCCAGGACCCTGGGATCATGACCTGAGCTGAAGGCAGACGCTTAACGACTGAGCCACCCAGGCGCCCCTGGAATCTTGGTTTTGGATTCAAGGTAATGCTAGTCTGATAGAATGAGTTTGGAAAATTTCCTGCCATTTCTACTTTTTAGAACAGTTTAAGATTAGTTATTAACTCTCCTCTAAATGTTTGGTAGAATTCCCCTAGGAAGTCATTTGGTCCTAGACTTCTGTTTTTTGGGAGATTTTTTATTACTGATTCAATTTCTTTGCTGGCTATTGGTCTGTTCACATTTTCTATTTCTTTCTGCTTCAGTTTTGGTAGTTTGTATGTTTCTAGGGATTTATCCATTTCTTTCAGTTGCTCAATTTGTTGGCACATAATTTTTCATAGTATTCTTTCATAATTGTATTTCTGTGATGTTGGTTGTGATCTCTCTCATTCGTGATTTTATGTATTTGGTTCTTTTCTCTTTTCTTTTTGATAAATGTGGCTGGTGGTTTATCAATTTTATTAATTCTTTCAAAGTATCAGCTCCTGGTTTCATTGATCCATTCTACTATTTTTGTTTGTTTCTATATCATTCATTTCTGCTGTAATCTTTATTATCTTACTTCTGCTAGCATTAGGCTGCATTTGCTGTTCTTTAAGTGTAAGGTTATGTTGTATATTTGAGATTCTTCTTGCTTCTTGAAGTAGACCTGTCTTGCTATATTATTCCCTCTTATGACTGCTTTTGCTGCTTCCCAAAGGTTTTGGACCATTGTGTTTTCATTTTCATTTGTTTCCATGTAGTCTTTTATTGCTTCTTTAATTTCCTGGGTAACCATTCATTCTTTAGTATGGTATATTCTTTAACCTCCATGTATTTGTGCTCTTTCCATTTTTTTTTTCTTGTGGTTGACTTCAAGTTTCACAGCATTGTGGTTGGAATATATGTATGGTATGATACTAATCTTTCTGTACTCCTTGAGGCCTGATTTGTGACCCAATATGTGATATATTTTGGTGAATGTCCCTTGTACTTTCAAAAAAGTACATGTGCATTCTGCTGCTTTAGGATGAAATGTTCTGAATATATCTGTGGAGTCAATCCTACATTTATGAGAGAAACAGAATGGGACATAAAGAAATGGAAAACATTCCATGCTCATGGATTGGAAGAAAAATATTGTTAAGATGTCTATACTACCCAACTCTATATGGCTGCTAAGTCCACAAGGGAAAAAGCCATTTTTCCCTTGTTGATTTTCTGCTTAGATGATCTGTCCATTGCCATAAGTTGGGTCTTAAGATCCCCTACTATTATTTTATTATTATCAATGGGTTCTTTTATGTTTGTTGTTGTTTTACATATTTGGATGCTGCCAAGTTGGGGCATACATATTTACAATTGTTAGATCTTCTCGTGGGATAGACCTCTTTATTATGATATGGTGCCCTTCATTATCTCTTGTTACAGTCTTTGGTTTAAAATCTAGTTAACCTGACATAAGTATGGCTACCCCAGCTTTCTCTTGACAATGATTAGCATGATAACTGGTTCTCTATCCCCTCACTTTCAATTTGCAGGCATCTTTAGGTCTAAAATGAGTGTTGTGTAGGCAGCATATAGTTGGGTCTTGTTTTTTTTAATTATTATTCATTCTGACACCCTACATCTTTTGATTGGAGTATTTAGTTCATTTACATACAGAGTGATTATTGATAGATTTTAATTTAGTGTCATTGTGTTACTTGTTAAGTCATTGTTTCTATAGATTTTCTCCTTTCCTTTCTTTTCTTTTTCACTTTTAATCTTTTTTTTCCCACCCAAAATGTCCCCTTTAATATTTCTTGCAGGGCTGGTTTAGTGTTCACGAATTCCTTTAGTTTTTGTTTGTCTGGGAAACTACATCTCCTATTCTGAATGACAGCCTTCGTGGATCAAGTATTCTTGTCTGCATATTTTTCCCATTCAGCACAATGAACTTATCATGCCACTGTCTTCTGGTCCACTATGTTCCTGTGGAGAGATGTGTTGCTAACCTTATTTGTTTTGCCTTATAAGTTAAGGAGATCTTTTGTCTTGTTGCTTTTAAGATTTTGTCTTTATCTCTATATTTTGCAAATCAAATATGATATGTCTTGGTGTTGCCCTGCTTTTGTTGATTTTGATGGGAGCTCTCTGTGCCTCCTGATTTTGGATGTCTGTATCCTTCCCCCAGATTAGGCTAGTTTTCAGCTATAATTTCCTCAAATAAGCCTTCTGCCCCCTTTTTACTCTCTTCTTCTCAGATTCCTATGATACAAAGGTTATTACATTTTATGGAGTTGTTGAGATCCCTAAGTCTACATTTGTGATCCAATATTTTTCTTTTTCCCTTCTTTTTAGCTTCCTTATTTTCAATCAGTTATATTTTATACCACTTATTAATTCCTCTTCTTCTTCCGTCCCTCTGGTCATTATATCCAGTTGCTTTCACATCTTGGTTTTAGCATTTTTTAATTTTGCCCTGACTTGTTTTTAGGTCTTTTATGTCTGTGTTAAGGTACTTCCTGGTGTCTTCTATGCTTTTCTCAAGTCCATCCAGTATCTTTATGATTGTTGTTTTAAATTCTGATTCAGGCATATTACTTATGTCTGTTTCAATTAGCTTCCTGGCCATAATTTTTCTTTGTTCTTTTTTTGGCCGGGGGGATGAATTCCTCCATCTTGGCATTTTGTCTGGGTCTCTGTCTCCACTTGTGTGTTTGGAAAGCCTATTAAGTTTCCTGCTCCTAAGAGTAATGGCTTTATGAAGAGGATATCATATGCTGTCCAGAGACTGATGCTTCAGGAAGTTTTTTGGGTGTGTGCTGTGTGCACTCTGCTGCTGTGTTTTGGTTGCTCTTTCCCTTAGGTCAGTCCTCTGCAGTGTTTCTCCTTACCTGTAGTGGGGATTGTTTGGTTCTTGGACTGAGTATGGTGAGCTTAACTAGGTGTGTTCTGGTTTGCTTGTTAAAAGAGACCTGATGCTGTTCCCACTAGAGTTGAAGCTTTGCAGAACCTATGGTCAGTAGACATGGTGTGTGCAGGGAGATTTGTTCTGGTCTTCTGGGAGAGGGGCCTGTTGCTCTGGTTCTCATGCACACTTGCCCTAGTAATGCAGCACTTGCAGAGTACAGGTAGGTGGGGCTTGGTGTAAGTGGTTTAGCAGCCAATGTTGGCTGCTGTGTTGCTTACTGAAGTTAGTTTATGTTGAGAGATAGGGGTGAGAAATGGCATCAATACCCCCCATCCCTGGAGAGGGGAGTTCACACCCACCACTGTTTGGGAAGCCCTCCCAGAAGGGCAAACATTCTCCCCTCTTGTGTCCCTGCCTTCACCCTGTCTGTGTCTGGGCTATCTGCCTGCCTGGTAGTGCAGTGCAGCTGTGCTTTATCCCAGGTAGACCAGCTGAGTTTTAAAACTCCAAGCTTTAGAGACCTGGCATGGCATGAACCTGGGCTGATCCTCTAGGGGAAGGTCTTGTGTGCTGGGCCTGGTGCAAATTTTTCTCAGAAGGGCAGATCCACCAAGGCACAGGAGCTTTGAGTTTAGTGTAAATCGTAGCAAAAAGCCTGTGTCCAGGTTAGCCACTTCAGGACATGTCTCTGCTGCTATGCTGAGGGGCAGGGGAGCATAATGGTTACTGCCAAGTCTTTTGTGTCCAGAGATGCAATGCCACCTCTCCCAGATGTGCTCCGAGAAGGAGAAACTGTCTCTGCCAATATGTCCCATGGGATCCTCAGATAGAGCCATCTGCTAGTGAGCTATCTGCCCTTCTCCACAAGAGCACTGCAGTGCTTCCTGAGCTCCACACCGGCCATGGTGCAGACCTCTAAAACTCCAGTCTTTGAGCTCTGGTGGTTGTAAAAATTCAAGATAGTCAGCCCCTCTCATTTTCCCAGTCAATGCTTTGGGGACATATTTTCCTTGTGGGATCACTTGTGCACTCTTCTCTCTCTCTCTCTCTCTGTCTCTTTCTGTGATCAGGGCTCCATCCCCTTCATAGCACAGCATCCTTTTCTCCCTTAAATCATGTCTCTGCACCTCCTACCTTGCACAATGTGGCATCTGCTCTCCCTCTAGTTGTTCAGTTTGTTCTGTCAGTCCTCAGATTGATTTCTTGGGTGTTCAGAATGATTTGATATTTATCTAGCTGTGTTTGAGTGATGAGGCAAGCCCAGGATCCTCCTACTATTCTGCCATCTTAGCTCTCCTTATCTATTCATCTATTGATGGACACTGAACTTGCCTCCATATTTTAGCTATTGTAAATAATGCTGCAATAATCATAGGAATGCATACATATTTTTGAATTGGTGTTTTTGTTGTCTTTGTGTAAATACCCAGTAATGGAATTACTGGATCATATGGTAATTCTATTTTTAACTTTTTTAGGAACTTCCATACTGTTTTGTACAGTTGCTGCACCAGTTTGCATTCCCACCAACAATGCACAGTGTCCCTTTTTTGCCATATCCTCACAAATACTTATTTCTTATGTTTTTAATTTTAGTTATTCTGACAGATGTAAAGTAATATCTCCTTGTGGTTTTAATTAACATTTCTCTGATGATTAGTGACATCGATCATGTTTTCATGTGTCTATTGGCCAGGTGTATGTCTTCTTTGGAAATATATCTACACCCATTTTTTTTAGTTGAATTATTTGTTTTCTTGGTGTTGAGTTGCATAAATTATTTATGTAATTTAGATATTAACCCCTTCTCAGATATATCATTTGAAAATATCTTCTCTCTTTCAGTAGGTTGCCTTTTTGTTTTGTTTATGGTTTCCTTCACTGTACAGAAGCTTTTAAAAAAGATTTTATTTATCTATTTGACAGAGAGAGAGACAGCGAGAGAGGGAACACAAGCAGGGGGAGTGGGGGACAGAGAAGCAGGCTTCCCGCTGAGCAGGAGCCTGATGTGGGACTCCATCCCAGGACCCTGGGATCATGACCTGAGCCAAAGGCAGACACTTAATGACTGAGCAACCCAGGTGGCCGTACAGAAGGTTTTTATTTTGGAGTAGTCCCAATAGTTTAATTTTGCTTTTGATTCCCTTGCCTAAGAAGACATATGTCAAAAAATGTTTCAATGGCTGATATTAAAAAAAAAATACTGTTTATGTTTTCTTCTAGGAGTTTTATGATTTCAGGTGTCACACTGAGGCCTTTAATTCATTTTGGTTTTGTGTATGACATAAAGAAGTGATCCAGTTTCATTCTTTTGCATATAGTTGTCCTGATTTCTTAGCACCATTTTTGAAGAGACTGTCATTTCCTCATTGTTTATTCTTACTTCCTTTGTCATAGATTAATTGACCATAAAAGCATGGGCTTATTTCTGGGCTTTCTATTCTGTTCCATTGATCTATGTGACTATATTTGTGCTAGCACAATAATGGTTTGGTTACTACAGGTTTGTACTATATCTTGAAATCTGGACTTGTAATAACTCCAGCTTCATTCTTTTTCAAGACTGCTTTGGCTATTTAGGGTCTTCTGTGGTTCCATATAAATTTAGGATTATTTGTTGTAGTTCTGTTTAAAAGTTTTTTGATATTTTGACAGGGATTGAATTGAATCTAGAAACTGCTATGTTAAGTAGAGCCATTTCATCAGTAATGGTTCCTCCAAACCATGAGCATGGCACATCTTTCCATTTCTTTGTGTGCTCCTCAATTTCATTCATGAATGTTTTCTAGTTTTTGAAGTACAAGTCTTTCACCTCCTTGGTTAAGTTTATCCCTTGGTATTTTATTCTTTTTTGTGCAATTGTCAATGTGGTACTTTTCTTAGTTTCTGTTTCTGCTACTTTGTGTATAGAAATGAAACAATTTCTGTATATCAATTTTGTATCCTGCATCTTTACTGACTTCATTTATCAGTTCTAGTAGATTTTTGGTGGTGTCTTTCAGGTTTTCTATATATAGTATCATGTCATTTGCAAATGAGTGAAAGTTTTACTTCTTGTTTTCTATTTGAATTTTTTCTTTCTTTCTTTTTTTCTTCTTTCTTTCTTTCTTTCTTCCTTCCTTCTTTCTTTCTTCTTTCTTTTCTTTCTTTCTTTCTTTCTTTCTTTCTTTCTTTCTTTCTTTCTTTCTTTCTTTCTTTCTTTCTTCTTTCTTTTCTTTCCTTTCTTTCTTGTCTGATTGCTGTGTCCAGGACTTCCAGTACTATGTTGTATAATAGTGGTGAGAGTGGATATATTTTTCCTCCTCCTGATCTTAGAAGAAAAGCTCTCAGGTTTTCATCATTGCCTATAATGTTAGCTGTGGGCTTCATATATATTCTTACATATATATTTATATATATGTAAGAATATATATATATATATATATATATATATATATATATATATATATATATATAACCTCTTCTTTATCCATTCATCAGTTGATAGATATTTGGGCTCCTTCCATAGTTTGGCTATTGTAGACATTGCTGCTATAAATATTGGGGTGCATGTGCATCTTTGAATCACTTTGTTTCTATCTTCTGAATAAATACCTAGTAGTGCAATTGCTGGGTCCTAGGTTAGTTCTATTTTTACATTTTTGAGGAAACTTCATCCTGTTTTCCAGAGTGGCTGCACCAATTTACATTCCCACCAACAGTGTAAGAGGGCTCCTCTTTCTCCACATCCTCATCAACAACTGTTGCTTCCTGAGTTGTTAATTTTAGCCATTCTGACTGGTGTGAGGTGGTACCTCATTGTGGTTTTGATTTGTATTTCCCTGATGATGAAAGTTGTTCAGCTATTTTTCTTTTTTCTGTTAGCCATTTGCATGTTTTCTTTGGAGAAATGTCTGTCATGTCTTCTTATCAAACTCAACATCCCCAAACCAAAAAATCCAGTCAAGAAATGGGCATAATATTCTTTATAATACTTTACATTTCTCTGGTGTTGGTTGTTATTTCCTTTTCCTTAGTTCTGAACTTATTTATTTGTGACTTCTCCCTTTTTTTTTCATAATAAGTCTGGCTAATGGTTTGTCGATTTTGTTGATCTTTTCAAAGAACCATCTCCTGGTTTCAATGATCTATTCAACCGTTTGTTAGTCTCCATTTAACTTATTTCTGCTGTAGTCTTTAGTATTCCTTTTCTTCTACTGCTTTGGGGCTTAGGTTTTTTGTTTTTTTTTTGTTTTGTTTTGTTTTCTAGCTACTTTTGGTGTAAGGTTACATTGTTTATTTGAGATTTTCCTTTTTATTGAGGTCGGCCTGTGATCTTTCATCTTAGAACATCTATTGTTGCATTTTAAATATGTTGGATCACTGTGTTTTCATTTTCACTTGTCCCCTCATATTTTTTTGTTTCTTCTTTGATGCCTTGGTTGGCACATTCATTGTCTAGTAGCATGTTATTTAGTCTCAATGCATTTGTGTTCTTTCCAGAGTTTTTCTTGTAATTGATTTCTAGTTTCATGAAGTTGTAGTTGGAGGAGATGCATAATATGATTTTAGTCTTTTTGAATTATTCAGACTTGTTTTGCTGCCTTACATGCCATGCATTCTTTGTGAATGTTCCATTCACATTTGAAAAGAATGTGTATTCTACTGTTTTGGGATGAGATATTCTGTATGTATCCGTTAGATTCATCTGGTCCAACGTGTCATTCAAAGACTCTGTTTCCTTGTTGATTTTCTGTTAAGATGATCTATCCATTGATGTAAGTCAGGTGTGAATGTCCCCTACTATTATTGTATTATTATAAATGTCTTCATTTATGTCTGTTAATAGTTGCTTTATGTATTTAGGTGCTCCCATATGGAGTGCATAAACATTTACAATTGTTCTATCCTCTTGTTGGGTTGTTCCTTTTATTGCTATGTAGTGCCCTTCTTTGTCTCTTGCTATGGTCCTTGTTTTAAATTCTACTTTGTATAAGTATGGTTATGTAGTTTTCTTTTTACTTCTATTTGAATGGTAAATGTTATTCCATCCCCTCACTTTTAATCTGCACATGTCTTCAGGTCTGAAGTTAGTCTCTTCTAGGCAGCATGTAGATGGGTCTTGCTTTTTTATCCACTCAGTCCCCCTATTTCTTTTGATTGGAGCATTTAGTCCTTTACATTCAATGTAATAATTGCTAGATTTGTACTTATTGTCATTTTCTTACTTGTTTCCTAGTTTTTGTATTTCCACTCTTTTCCTGTCTTCCCTTTTGGTTTTCTCTTGTGGTTTGATGGCTCTCTCTAGTGATATGTTTGGATTCCTTTGTCTTTTTTCTATATCTATTACAGGATTTTTTTTCTATTATAGAATTTTGATTTGTAATAACCATTAGGCTTATATATAACATCTCATATGCAATCTATATTAAGTTTATGGTCACGTAAGTTTAAGGCCATTTTAGAAGCAGTAACTTTTAAACCCCCTTCCACATTTATGTATATGAGGTCATACTTTACATATATTTTGTGAATCCTTGACTGATTTTTATAGATATAATTGATTTTACTGCTTTTGTGCTTTAACCTTTGTACTGGTTTAATAAGTGATTAATCTACTACTTTTATTATGTTTGTGTTTTCCTGTGAAATGTTTTCCTTCCATAATTTTCTTACCCCTGATTATGACTTATTCTTTCCACTCAAAGAATTCCTTTTAACATTTCTTATAAGGCTGGTTTAGTGGTGATGTTCTAGAGGGTGGTCTCCCTGTGTTATACCCTGAGAGTTTTTGTTGGTAGGCAGGTCTGGCTGTCAGACCAGACATCTAGCCCCCATCAGTTTTCTGGAATTTCAGTTGAACTGTTGTGTGTGGTTGGTTATCTTACCCTCTACCCAAGGCAGGAGTCACTTTGGAATGGTACCAGTGATTGCTGGGGCTGCTTGAAGGATGTTTCAGGGCAGGAATTGCTTTGGAAAGATGCCTGCCTGCTGAATGGGGGGTGGATGGGATGCAGTAGATCCACAGGACAATGTGGAGGCATGTTATGTGGTTTTAGTAAGTTAAATGGAGAGTGTTTGCACAGGTTCCTGCAAGTATCTGCTTATCTAGGCTGGAGTGAGGGGAGAGAACCTGCAACTGCCAGCTGTTTTGTTCTTGGAGAAGCCTTCTAAAGATCTCTGCCCCTATGGCACATGTTCTGGAATTAGTAAATAAATTTTCCCATAACCCCAGGTGCTTTTGAAAGTACCTCTTCCTTGGAGACACCAGGGTGGCTCAGTTGGTTACCTGTCTGACCCTTCATTTCAGCTCAGGTCATTATCTCAGGGTTGTGAGATTGAGCCTGGGCATGGAGCCTGCTTAAGATTCTCTCTCTTCCTTTGCTCCCCCATCCCCTTCTAAAAAAAGTGCTGCTTCTATGCTGTATATTGGTGGTGCTGGATCTTTAAGAATGAGAATTCAGTTTCATATCACACTCTGATTTTCCTAGAGCTAAGTCTGTTGATTTTATAAGTACCCAAAATAGGGGCGCCTGGGTGGCTCAGTCATTAAGCATCTGCCTTCGGCTCAGGTCATGATCCCAGGGTCCTGGGATTGAGCCCCACGTTGGGCTCCCTGCTCAGCGGGGAGTCTGCTTCTCCCTCTGCCCTGCTTGTGCTCTCTCTGTCTCTGTCTCTCTCTCTCTCAAATAAATACATAAAATCTTTAAAAAAAAATAAAAGTACCCAAAATTAAGCCCTGATGATTGTAAGAACTCACATAGTTAAGCCCCACTGATTTTCAAAGCCAAGTGTTATGGGGACTCATCTCTCCAGTTCAGGTTTCCCATCTTGAGTGCATGGTGTGGGTCTGCCCCTCTCCCTTCTCTGTGGTTATGGTGTCCTTCCAGTTTGCAGTTAGTCTCATCAGGAATTTGGTTCCTGTCCATGCCTCTGCCCCTCATATTCTTTGCAGTGTTGTTTCCTATGATTAAATGTGGAAAGTCTGCTTTGCCAATCTTCAGGTCATTTTCTGCATTAGTTTCATTGATGTGGCTGTTATCTAGATGTGTTCAAGGGACAAGGTAAGCTTAAAATCCTACTTTGCCATCTTTCCCAAAGTCCCTCTTACATTATGTTTTATATTGCAGTGTAATTATGTCACTAAAATATTACAGGTTTTTCATAGTATATTGCTCAGAATGATGATATGCTCATAATAAAAGAAGATTATTGGTTTTAAGAGGAGACATTGGTGGTGTTTTTATTGCCAGTCTTGTATATAGGAAACAGCCAATATACTTCAGAGTTCCTATCACAGAACATTTTTTGAACCAGCAAAAAGACTGTGTTTTAGCATATCTTATGGTGTACCTGCTGTTGAGTAGGACTCTTTGCTTTTCATCACTCTAATCGAAACTCTGGGGTTGGATCCCAGAACTCAAGTTTTCGTATATTACCTCACTACCCCCTGCTTGCATAAAAGTGGAGTTTTAAGTTAGCTCTGACTGCCAGGGACATAATCATATGGAATTAGTAAGATGTCAGAACTAGAGTTCAGAATAATGATTATAAAGATACTAGATGGGCTTGGAAAAAAACATAGAAGACACTAGAGAATCCCTTTCTGGAGAAATAAAAGAAGTAAAATCTAACCAAGTTGAAAGAAGAAAGGCTACTAATGAGGTGCAATAAAAAATGGAAGCTCTAACTGCTAGAATAAATGAGGCAGAAGAGGGAATTAGTGATAGAGAAGACCAAAAGATGGAGAATAAAGAAGCTGAGAAAAAGAGATAATCAACTACTGGATCATGAGGGCAGAATTCAAGAGATAAGTGATACCATAAAGTGAAACAATATTACAATAATTGGGATCCCAGAAAAAGAAGAAAGAGAGAGAGGGGCAGAAGGTATATTGGAGAAAATTATAGCAGAGAACTTCCTTAATTTCGGGAAGAAAACAGGCATCAAAATCCAGGAGGTACAGAGAACCCCTCAAAATCAATAAAAATAGGTCAACACACTGACATCTAATAGTAAAACTTAAAAATCTCAGAGACAAAGAGAAATTCCTGAAAGTAACTCAGGACAAGAGATCAGTAACCTACAATGGTAGAAACATTAGATTGGCAGTAGACCTGTCCACAGAGACCTGGCAGGCCAGAAAGGACTGGCATGATATATTCAGGGTACTAAATGAGAAAAAATATGCAACCAAGAATACTTTATCCAGCTAGGATATCACTGAAAATAGAAAGAGTGATAAAAAGATTCCAGGGCAAACAGAAACTAAAGAATTTGTGATCACCAAACCAGCCCTACAAGAAATATTGAAAGTGGTCCTCTAAGCAAAGAGAGAGCCCAAAAGTAACAGACCAGAAAGGAAAAGAGACAATATACAGTAACAGTCAGCTTACAGGCAGCACTAAAACACTAAATTCATATCTTTCAATAGTTACCCTGAATGTAAATGGGCTAAATACCCCAATCAAAAGACACAAGGTATCAGATTGGATAAAAAAAAAGCAAGATGAATTGATATGTGGACTGCAAGAGACTCATTTTATTTTTATTTTTTAAAAGATTTTATTTATTTATTTCACAGAGAGAGAGATAACAAGAGCAAGAACACAAGCAGGGGGAGAAGCAAGCTTCCTGATGAGCAGGGAGCCTAATTTTGGCCTCAATCCCAGGGCCCTGGGATCATGACCTGAGCTGAAGGCAGAGGCTTAACAACTGAGCCACCCAGGCGAAGAGACTCATTTTAGACCCAAAGACACCTCCAGATTTAAAGTGAGGGTGTGGAAAACACATTTATCATACTAATGAACATCAGAAGAAAGCTGGGGTGACAATCCTTATATCAGACAAATTAGATTTTAAACCAAAGACTGTAATAAGAGATGAGGAAGGACACTGTATCATAATTAAAGGGTCTATCCAACAAGAAGATCTAACAATTGTAAGTATTTATGCCCCTAACATGGGATCAACCAATTATATAAGCAAATTAGTAACAAAATCAAAGGAATAGTAGGGGACTTTAACACCCTCTCATACTGCAATGGACAGATCATCTGAGCAGAAGATCAACAAAGAAACAAGGGCTTTGAATGACACACTGGACCAAATGGACTTCACAGATATATTCAGAACATTCCATCCCAAAGCAATAGAATACACATTCATCTTGAGTTCACATGGAACCTTCTCCAGAATAGATCACATTCTAGGTGACAAATCAGGTCTCAAACGGTACCAAAAGATTGGGATAATCACCTGCATATTTTCAGAACACAATGCTTTGAAACTCGAACTCAATGACAAAAGGAAACTTAGAAAGAACTCAAATACATGGAAGCCAAAGAGCATCCTACTAAAGAATGAATGGGGCAACCAGGAAATTAAAGAATTAAAAAATTAATGGAAATAAATGAAAATGAAAACACAACTGTTCAAAACCTATGGGCTGCAGCAAAGATGGTCCTAATAGGGAATATACAGCACTACAAGATTTCTCAAGAAACTAGAATGGTCCCAAATACACAACCTAACCCTACACCTAAAGGAGCTGGAGAAAGAACAGCAAATAAAGCCTAAACCCAGCAGGAGAAGTGAAATAATAAAGATTAGAGTAGAAATCAATTAAATAGAAACCAAAAGAACATTAGAACAGATCAACAAAACTAAGAGCTGGTTCTTTGAAAGAATTAATAAGATTGATAAACCCCTGGCCAGACTAATCAAAAAGAAAAGAGAAATGACTCAAATAAATAAAATCATGAATGAAAAGGGAGAGATCACAAACAACAGCAAAGAAATACAAACAATTATAAGAACATATTATGAGCAACTATATGTTAACAAATTTGACAACCTGGAAGACATGGATGCATTCCTAGAGACATATAAACTACCAAAACTGAACCAGGAAGAAATAGAAAACTTGAACAGACCCATAACCAGCAAGGAAATTGAAGCACTAATCAAAACTTCCCCAAACAAACAAACAAACAAACAAAAAACCAAGAGCCCAGGGCCAGATGGCTTCTCAGGGAACTCTAGCAAACATTTAAAGAAGAATTAATACCTATTTTTCTGAAGATATTTCAAAAAATAGAACTGGAAGGAAAACTTCCAAACTCTTTTTATGAGGCCAGCATTACCTTGATCCCAAAACCAGACAAAGACTACACTGAAAAGCAGAATTACAGACCAATATCCCTGGTGAATATGGATGCCAAAAATCTCACCAAAATACTAGCCAATAAGATCCAAAAGTATATTAAGAGGATTATTCACCACGACCAAGTGTGATTTATTGGTGGGCTGCAAGTTTGGTTCAACACTGGCAAATCAATCAATGTGATACACTATATCAATAAAAGAAAGGACAAGAACCAAATGATCCTCTCAATAGATGCAAAAAAAGCATTTGACAAAGTACAGCATCTTTTCATGATTAAAACTTCACAGTGTAGGGATAAAGGGTACATACCTCAATATCATAAAAGCCATCTATGAAAAACCCACAGCAAATATCATTCTCAATGGGGAAAAACTGAGAGCTTTTCCCCTAAGGTCAGGAACACAGCAGCAATGTCCACTATCACCAATGCTCTTCAACATAGTAATAGAAGTCCCAGCCTCAGCAAGCAGACAACAGCAATAAAAAATAAAATGCATCCACTGGGGGAGCAAGATGGCGGAGGAGTAGGAGACCTAGATTTTGTCTCCTCTCAGGAATTCAGCTGGATAGGAATCAAACCATTCCGAACACCTATGAACTCAACAGGAGATCGAAGAAAAGAAGAGCAACAACTCTCTCATCAGAAAAGCGACCACTTGGGGCGCCTGGGTGGCTCAGTTGGTTGAGCGACTGCCTTCGGCTCAGGTCATGATCCTGGAGTCCCGGGATCGAGTCCCGCATCAGGCTCCCTGCTTGGCGGGGAGTCTGCTTCTCCCTCTGACCCTCCTCCTTCTCATGCTCTGTGTCTCTCATTCTCTCTGTCTCAAATAAATAAATAAAATCTTTAAAAAAAAAAAGAAAAGCGACCACTTTCTGGAACATAGGACGTGCGGAGAAGTGAATCCGAAGCGATATTCGGGAGGATAGATGGCGGGGGAGGGGCCTCCGTCGGCGGCTTCTGGCAAGTGATAGAGCCGCAGAGCACAAAATCAGAACTTTTAGAAGTCAGCTCCGCTGAGGCACGTCACTCCGGTGGCTAAGTGGGGGGTGGAACCCTCACGGGACAGTGTGGTCTCAGGACCCTCGGGGTCACAGAAAGACTGGGGGTGCCTGAGTGCGGCAGAGCTCCCAGGGATAGGAGGGGGGAAGCCGGCTGCAGAGACAGAGCCCAGGCATGGGCTCTCAGCTCGGGGTTGCCATAAACCGTGATCCACGGCACAGTCGGGCCACTGCTCCTCCAGCAGGGACCCAACAATCGGCAGATCCAGGGAGACTCACCTTTTTCCACCAGGAGGAGAGCTGCGGGAGCGCACTGCAGGGATCTGCTGGGTTTGGAGACTCCACATGGGGTCCGGTGCCAGAGATAGAAATGCGCGGTCACAGGC
>NC_138385.1:64951944-64997590 GCF_054177405.1 Leptonychotes weddellii
GGATTTTGTGGAGGATTTGGAATCCATATTCATCAGGGATATTGATCTGAAATTCTCCTTTTTGATGGGGTCTTTTCCTGGTTTGGGGATTAAGGTAATGCTGGCCTCATAGAATGAGTTTGGAAGTTTTCCTTCTGTTTCTATTTTTGAAACAGCTTCAGTAGAATAGGTATTATTTCTTCTTTGAATGTTTGGTAGAATTCCCCAGGGAATCCATCAGGCCCTGGACTCTTGTTTTTTGGGAGGTTTTTGATCACTGCTTCAATCTCGTTACTGGTCATTGGCCTATTCAGGTTATCTATTTCTTCCTGTTTCAGTCTTGGCAGCTTATAGGTTTCCAGGAAGGCATCCATGTCATCCAGATTGCTCAGTTTCTTGGCATATATTTGTCGATAATGATTTCTAATAATTGTTTCTATTTCCTTGGTGATAGTCATGATCTCTCCCCTTTTATACATCATTTTATGAATTTGGGTCCTTTCTCTTTTCTTTTGGATAAGTCTGGCCAGTGGTTTATCAGTCTTATTAAGTCTTTCAGAGAAACAACTTCTAGTTTCGTTGATCTGATCTACTGTGTTTCTGGTTTCTAATTCATTGATCTGTGCTCTAATCTTAATTATTTCTCTTCTAATGCATGGCTTAGGCATCATTTGTTGCTATTTCTCTAGTTCTCTAAGGTGTAGAGTTAGTTGGTGAATTCGGGATTTTTCTATTTTTTTCAGTGAGGCTTGGATGGCTCTGTATTTCCCCCTTAGGACAGACTTTCCAGTATCCCATATGTTTTGGACCAATGTGTTTGTGTTCTCACTGATTTCCATGAATTGTTTAAGTTCTTCTTTGAAACATGGTGTAGAGTTAGTTGGTGAATTCGGGATTTTTCTATTTTTTTTGAGTGAGGCTTGGATTATTATCAATATGACTCTATTTTGGTGAACAGTTGGCTTATGTATATGGCCGCTCCCATGTTGGGGGCATAGATATTTACAGTTGTTAGATCTTCTTGTTGGATAGACCCTTTAAGAATGATATAGTGTCCTTCTGTGTCTCTTATTACAGACTTTAGTTTAAAATCTAATTTGTCTGATATAAGCATTGCTACCCCAGCTTTCTTTTGAGGTCCACTGGCACGGAAGATGGATCTCCATCCCTTCACTTTCAGTCTGGATGTATCTTTAGGTTCAAAATGAGTCTCTTGTAGACAGCATATGGATGGGTCCTGTTTTTATCCCATCTACAACCCTGTGCCGTTTTATGGGAGCATTTAGGCCGTTCACATTGAGAGTGATTATTGAAAGATATGAATTAATTGTCATCCTGTTACCTGTGAAGACGTTGTTTTTATAGGTTGTCCTTGTAAATTTCTGTTGTATATCACTCTGGGGGTCTTTCTCCTTTTATGGAACCCCCCTTAATATTTCTTGCAGGGCCGGCTTAGTGGTGACATATTCTTTCAGTTTCTGCCAGTCTTGGAAGCTCTGCATCGCTCCATCCATTCTAAATGACAGCCTTGCCGGATAAAGTAATTTTGGCTGAATGTTCTTCTTGTTTAGTATCCTGAATATGTCTCGCCAGCCCTTTCTGGCTTGCCAGGTCTCTGTGAATAGGTCTGACGTTGTTCTGATATTCCTCCCTCTGTATGTAAGGAAACTCTTCCCCCTAACTGCTCTTAAGAGGGTTTCTTTGGTTCTAAGATTTGTGAGTTTTACTATTACATGCCAGGGTGTTGGCCTGTTTTCCTTGAACTTGGTAGGGGTCCTCTCTGCCCCTAGGATGTGAATGTTTGTTTCATTCCCCAGATTAGGGAAGTTCTCAGCTACAATTTGCTCAAATATATCTTCTAGTCCTCTCTCTCTCTCCACTCCCTCCAGGATTCCAATAATTCTGACATTGGAACTCTTCATGGTGTCACTTATTTCTCTGATTCTATTTTCATGGATTCTGAGCTCTTTTTCCCTGGCCTCCTCTTTTCCCTTTTTATCTATTAAATGGTCTTCTAGGTCACTGATTCGTTCTTCTGCCTCACTTACCTTAGCTGTTAGATTATTTAGATTAGATTGGATCTCATTGATAGCATTTTTAAATTCTGCCAATTCAGCTTTCATTTCTGCCCTTAGAGACTCTATGTTGCCATTAATTGATTTCTCCATTCTAGCCATTGTCTTCACAATTGCTAGCCTGATTTCCGTCTCCGACATTTTGGTTATATCTGCATCCATTTGTAAATCTGCAGCGTAAGTCATAATCTCTCAGTCTTTCCTATTTTGGGGGTTCCTCCTCCTAGTCATTCTGTGGATGGGTAGTTGAGGGAATGTATAGAGTCCAAATTATTGACCAGAACCCAAGCAAGATGCACCTGTTTTCTCGGGACCTTAGGGTTGCTGGCCTCTTGTTTTCCCAGCCTGTCTTCTGGGGGAGGGGCTTGCCACGCTGTTACTCAGGCAACCCTGTTTGTGCAGAGTTGCCCTGCCCTGTGTGGTGGAGGATGGACTCAGTGGGAACCAGGTTTTTGGGGCTTTTGTTCTCTGGTGGCTTTCCCTGTTGGCTTTCTGCATCTCTTCTGAGAGTCAGAGCAGAAGAGACCATTTCCAACCCTCTGCCTCAGAGCAGGGAGATCGCAGTCTATTCTTCAGTGAGCTCTCCAAGCCACATTATGTCCGTTTCTGTCTGTCCTTCTTTAAACTGCAGCATCCTGGGTGGTGTGCCCCTCGGCAGCGCCCCCAGTCCTGCCTCCATATTGGGGCATGTCTCTGCCCTTTGTGCTTCTAAAACTGCCAGCCTCTCCCAGTTCGCATGGGCGACACTCCTGCTCCAGGTTTCCCTCCTGGGGGGCTGCCCTAAAGTCCTTTCGCCACCGCTACTGGTCTGCGAGTCTGTGCCCATCTCCAGTGCGGGAGGCTGTCACTCACCTGCGGTGTAGGATCCCCACCGCAGGCTCCCTCCCGCTGCCGTTTATCCTCCAATATCTGCCCATGGAATCATGGCTCCCCACTTCATACCTCGAAACCAATGGTCTGTGATATTCTGTTTGTAGGGATCCAGATCCTCTTACATCTCAGGCTGATTTCATGGGTGCTCAGAGTGGTCTGGTAGATATCCAGCCTTCTGCCTATTTCTTGACTGGATTTTTTGCTTTTTTGGTGTTTAGTTTCATAAGTTCTGTATGGATTTTGGATACTAACCCTTTATCTTATATGTCATTTGTGAATATCTTCTCCTATTTTGTAGGTTGCCTTTTAGTTTTCTTGACTGTTCCTATGCTGTGCAAAAGCTTTTTATCTTGATGAAATCCCAATATTTGATTTTCACTTTTGTTTCCCTTCCCTCTGGAGAAATGTCTAGAAAGAAGTTGCTATGGCTGAGGTCAAAAGGTTGCTGATGTATGTTTTGCTCTAAGATTTTGATGGATTCCTGTTTCACATTTAGGGCTTTCATCCATTTTGAGTTTATTTTTGTGTATGCTTTAAGAAAGTGGTCTCATTTCATTCTTCTGCCTGTGGCTGTCCTTTTTTCCCATTACCATTTGTTGAAGAGACTGTCTTTTTTCCATTGGGTGTTCTTTCCTGCTTTCTTGAAGATGAGTTGACCATAGATTTGAGGGTCTTTTTCTGGGTTCTCTATTCTGTTCCATTGATCTGTCTTTTTTTGTGCCAGTACCGTACTATCTTGATGATTACAGTTTTGTAATACAGCTTGAAGTCCAGAATTGTGATGTCTCCAGCTTTGGTTCTCTTTTTCAGCATTCCCTTGGCTATTTGGGGTCTTTTCTGGTTCCATATAAATTTTAGAATTGTTGGTTTCGGCTCTGTGAAGAATGCTGATGATATTTTGATATGGATTGCATTGAATGTGTAGATAGCTTTGGGTGGCATAGACAATCTTATTAATTCTTTCAAGAACCAGCTCCTAGTTTCATTGATCTGTTCTTCTTTTTTTTTTTTCCTGTATCATTGATTTCTGCCCTAATATTTATTATTTCTCTTCTGTTTTCTTTTCCACCTCCTTTAGGTGTAAGTTTAGGTTGTATATTTTAAACTTTTCTTGCTTCTTAAGGAAGGCGTGTATTTCTATGTTCTTCCTGATTAAGACCACCTTTGCTGTATCCTGAAGGTTCTGAAATATGGTGTTTTCATTTTCATTTGCTTCCATATATTTTTAAAATTCTTTATTTTCCTGGTTGAACCATTCATTCTTTAGTAAGATACTCTTTAACCTCCATGTATTTGTGGTCCTTGCAAATATCTTCTTGTGCTTGACTTCAAGCATTGTGGTCTGAAAATATGCATGGTATGATCTCAATCTTTTTGTATTGGTTCAGACCTGATTTGCAACCCAGTATGTGATCTATTCTGGAGAATGTCTCATGTACATCAAAAAGAATGTGTATTCTGAAGCTTTAGGATGAAATTCTTTGAATATATCTGTGAAGTCCATCTGGCCCAATGTGTCATTCAGAGCCCTGTTTCATTGTTGATCTTATGCTTAGATGATCTGTTCATTGCTGTGAGTGGGGTGTAAAATCCCCTATTATTATAGTATTATTATCAATGAGTTCCTTTAAGTTTGTTATTAATTGTATTATATATTTGGCTGCTCCCAAGTTAGGGGTATAAATATTTACAATTGTTAGATCTTCTCATTGGATAAACCCCTTTCTTATGATATAGTGTCCTTCTTTATCTCTTATTACAGTCTTTGGTTTAACATCTATTTTGTCTGGTATAAGGAAGGCTACTCTAGCTTTCTTTTGCTATCATTATCATGATAATTGGTTTTCCATCCCCTCACTTTCAATCTGGAGGTGTCTTTGGGTCTAAAATTAGTCTTTTGTAACTAGCATATCAATGGGTCTTTTTTTTTTTAATCCATTCTGATACTCTATGTCTTTGGATTGTAGCATTTAGTCCTTTTACATTCAGAGTAATTTTTGAAAGATATGAACTTAGTGCCATTGTATCACCTGTAAAACCGCTCTTCTTGTAGGTTGTGTCTGTTCCTTTCTGTTCTTTGTTACTTTTGGACCCTTTCTCTGCTCAAAGTATCCCCCTTAATATTTCTTGTAGAGTTTGTTTAGTGTTCACAAATTCCTTTAGTTTTTGCTCCTTCTTGGAAACTATTTATCTCTCCTTCTATTCTGAATGACATCCTTGTTGGATAGAGTATTCTGGGCTGCCTATTTTCCCACTTAGCATGTTGAATATGTCATGCCAGTCCTTTCTGGCCTGACAGGTCTCTGTGAACAGGTCTGCTGCCAGCCTTATGTCTACACTTGTAGGTTAAGGACCTCTTGTTCTGAGCTGCTTTCAGGATTTTTGCTTTGTGTTTATAATTTACAAGCTTCAATATAATATGTCAAGGTGTTTATTGTTGTTGATTTTGATGGGACTTCTCTGTGCCTCCTGGGTTTGAATGCCTGTTTCCTTCCCCAGATTAGGGAAGTTCTCAGCTATAATTTGTTCAGATAAACCTTCTGCCCCTTTCTCCTGCTCCTCATCTTCTGGGACTCCTATAATAATGATATTTTGCTTTATGGAATTGCTGAGTTTCCTCAATCTACTTTCGTGATCTAATAGTTTTCTTCCCTTCTTCTTTTCAGCTTTCTTATTTTTCATCATTTCATCTTCTATGTCACTGCTTGCTCTTCTGCTTCATTCATTCTCATTTTTATGGCCTCCTATTGGGACTGAATCTTGGTAATAACATTTGTAATTTTGCCCTGACCAGATTTTTGTTTTTTTATCTCTACAGTAAAGGATACTCTAGTGTCTTGTATGTTTTTTTCAAACCCAGCTTGTATTTTTATAATCGTAGTTTTCAATTTTGGTCCAGACATCCTACTCATCTCTGTATTGATTAAATCCCTGGTAGTACTACCTCCTGTTGTTTCTTTTGGGGCAACTGTCTCTGTCTTGTCATTTTATCCAGAAAAGAAGAGAAAAAACAAGAAAACCAAAACAACAATAAGAACAACAACAGAAAAAAAAAAACTAGTTCCTGTTAGTGCTTTGGTCTGCTTCTTTAAAGAAACTAGATTCCAAAATAAGAAATAAATTAAAACATATATATGTGTATGTATATGCATATATATGTGTACATATACACATATATAATAAACTAAAATATAATGAAAGGAAACAAAAATATATATAAAGTATACATTAAAATGAAAAAGAATAAAAATGATTGAAAAAATAAGAAAGCTACTGAAAAAATAATACTAAACACTACATAATAAATATTCAAAGAATGTTATATACAGTTTTCCACAAGCGTTGAAACTTTGCAGCCTTCTATGCCCTGTTAACTTGGTGAGAGTGAGGTAAGGTTTGGTGCAGGGCAAGATGGCAGAGGAGTAGAGGACCCGGATTCAATTGGTCCCCTGAATTTAGCTGGATATCTACCAGACCATTCTGAACACCCACTAAAACAGCCTGAGATGTAGGAATATATATCTGGATCTCCACAAGCAGAAAATCCGTGGTTTTGAGGTATGAAGGACAGAATTGTGATTTGGCGGGCAGATATTGGAGGATAAAGAAAAGGGGGAGGGGGCCGCCATAGCTGGCCACTGGAAAGTGATATAGCACCAGAGCACAAAAGCATCCTGCGCTGGGGGACCAGTGATAACTTGCAGAGTAGTAGCAGTGGGTCGGGAGGGCCCTGATAACACTGCTCAAATAGGATCCAGGAGCTGAGGGTGTGCTAGTGCAGACCCAAGGTGAATCACCCACTGCAGACCCAGGGCCACTCACGGTTGTAGAAGGACAAAGGGCACAGACAAGCAGGGGCCTGAGTTGACCACTGAAAGGATTGCTGGGGGTGTGCACTGCCCGTGGGTGGCTGTGGTTCTCAGTGGCACTTACAGAAAGGGAGACTGTGTGTTCTGGAAGGTTCAGTGAAGAGCAGACTGTGATTTCTCTGCCCTGGGGCAGAGGTCTGCGTGTGGACATTTTTCTTTGCTCTGACCCCTGAAAAGGTGCGAAAATCCTCCAGAGAACAAAAGTCCCCCAAAAATGATTTCCATAAAGCACAGCCCCCGATTAGGAGGCAGGGCAACTCCGCCCAAGCAGGGTTGCCTGAAAAACAACACAGCAGCCCCCTCCCCCAGAAGACAAGCTGGAAGAACAAGAAAACAACAACCCTAGGGTCTCCATAAAACTGTAAAACCTCAACACCAGGGGTAAATAGTATGTTGAGCTCCAAGTGTTGTCTCAGGGCTTGTGTATTTCTAAGACACAACTTTTTTTTTTCTTTTTTCTTTTTATTCTTTCTCATGTTTCTTCTCTGTTTTTTTCTTTTTACCTTTTCTGCATTTCAACTAGATGTTTAATATAACATATTTTATAGTAGCTTTTTAAGTTGTACTTTTTCACACTTATATATATATTTTTTATAGATATAAGCTTCAGTGTAGTCCTTTTTTCCCTATTCAATACTACCTTTATATATGTACCAGTTTTATTTCCCCTGTAATACTGGGAAGTAGTGTCCTCTAACAAAGAGAACAAAATACACCTAGGAAGTACTGAAACACCCTACCTTGCCCACACAGAGAGATTATATACCCCCTCCCCTCATCCCCCCTTTTAAAAAATTTTTAATCTTTAATTGTTCTTAATTTTTTGATTTCATAAATTTTATTCTTGGGTTTCATTTTGGCTTAGCTTTTTCAGTAGTGGTTTCCAACTGCTCTGGATTTTCCCAGGGTGCAACTTGCCTGGATTGTGGTTGATATTTTGGACTCTGTACATTCCCTCAACCACCCCTCAACAGAATGACTAGAAGGAGGAATTCTCAACAAAGAAAGTAACCAGAGACAATGATCACTCCTGTAGACAGAATCGATATGGATATAAGCAAGATGTCAGAGACAGACTTCAGGGTAACAGTTATGAAGTCAATAGCTAGGCTTGAGAAAACCATTAGTGGCAATATAGAATCTCTAAGGGCAAAAATGAGAGCCAATCAGGCCTAACTTAAAAATGCTATAAATGAGATGCAGTCTAAACTGGATACTCTAACAGCTAGGGTAAATGAGGCAGAAGAATGTATTAGTGATCTAGAAGATAAACTGATAGGAAGGAAGTTGAGGAGGCCTGGGATGAACATCTTAAAATCCATGAGAACAGACTTAGAGAGATTAATGATGCCATGAAACGTTCCAATGTCAGAATTATCAGGTTCCCTGAGGGGGTGGAGAGAGAGAGGACTAGACGGTATATTTGAGCAAATCGTAGCTGAAAACTTCCCTAATCTGGGGAATGAAAAGAGCATTCATGTCCAAGAGGCAGAGAGGACCCCTCCCAAGATCAAGGAGAACAGACCAATGCCCTGGCATGTAATATTAAAACTCACAAATCCTAGAACAAAGGAAGGAATCGTGAGAGCAGCTAGGGGGAAGAGATTTCTTATGTACAGAGGTAGGAACATCAGAATAATGTCAGACCTGTCCACAGAGACCTGGCAAGCCAGAAAGGCCTGGCAAGATATATTCAGGGTACTCAATGAGAAGAACATGCAGCCAAGAATACTTTATCCAGCAAGGCTGTCATTCAGAACAGGTGGAGAGATAAAGAGCTTCCAAGATAGGCAGAAATGGAAAGAATATGTGACCACCAAGCCAGCCCTGCAAGAAATACTAAGGGGGATTCTATAAAAGAAGAAAGGCTCAAAGATTAATATAGACCAGAAATTTACAGAGACAGTCCATAGAAACAAGGACTGTACAGACAATAGGATGGCAATAAATACATATCTTTTTGTAGTAAGTCTCAATGTGAACAGCCTAAATGCTCCCATGAAACAGCACAGGGTTTCTGATTGGATATAAAGACAGGACCAATCCATAGTCTGTCTAAAAGAGACTCATTTTGAATCTAAAGACACCTCCAGACTGAAAGTGAGGGGATGGAGCATCATTTATCATGCCAATAGACCTCAAAAGAAAGTTGGGATAACAAATCTTATATCAGACAAATTAGAATCTAAACCAAAGACTGTAATAAGAGATCCAGAGAGACACTATATCATTCCTAAAGGGTCTATCCAACAAGAAAATCTAACAATTGTAAATATCTATGCCCCCAACATGGGAGCAGCCATCTACATAAGCCAATGGTTAACCAAAATAATCAGATCGACAATAATACATTAATATAAGGAGATTTTAACACTCCACTCACAGCATTGGACAGATCATCTAAACAGAAGATCAACAAAGAAACAAGGGCTTTGAATGACACATTGGACCAGATGGACTTCGTAGATATATAGAGAACATTCCACCCTAAAACAACAGAATACTCATTCTTCTCAAATGCACATAGAACATTCTCCAAAATGGACCACATACTGTGTCACAAATTAGTTCTCAGCCAATACCAAAAGACTGAGATTATTCCCCGCATATTCTCAGACCACAATGCCTTGAAACTAGAACTCAATCATAAGAAAAAAATTTGGAAGGAATTCAAACACTTGGAAGTTAAAGAGCATCCTGTTAAAGAATGATTGGATCAACCAGGAAATTAAAGAAGAACTTAAACAATTCATGGAATGTAATGAGAATGAAGACATTTCAGGTCAAAACCTATGGGATACTGCAAAGGCGGTCCTAAGAGGATAATACATAGCCATCCAAGCTTCTCTCGGAAAATTTGAAAAATCTCAAATGCACAAGTTAACCTTACACCTAAAGGAGCTGTAGAAAGAACAGCAAATAAAACCTAAACCAAGCAGGAGAAGGGACATAATAAAGAGTAGAGCAGAGATAAATGAAATAGAAACCAGAAAAACATTAGAACAGATCGCTGAAACTAGGAGCTGGTACTTTGAAAGAATAAATAAGATAAAAAAAAAAAGCAAAAAACAAAAACAACACTGGCCAGAATTATCCAAAACAAAAGAGAAAGGACCCAAATTAATAAAATCATGAATGAAAGGAGAGAGATCACGACTAACACCAAGGAAAGAGAAACAGTTATTAGAAATTATTACCAACAGTTATATGCCAACAAATTAAGCAACCTGGAAGAAATGGATGCCTTCTTAGAAACTTACAAACGTTCAAGACTGGAAAAGGAAGAAATAGACAATCTGAATAGACCAATAACCACTAAAGAAATTGAAACAGTAATAAAAAACCTCCCAAAAAACAGAAGTCCAGGGCCAGATGACATCCCAGGGGAATTGTACCAAACCTTTAAAGAAGAAATTATACCTATTCTACTGAAGCTGTTCTAAAAAATAGAAAGAGAAGTAAAACTTCCAAGCTCCTTCTATGAGGCCAGCATTACTCTGATCCCAAAACCAGGCAAAGACCCCATCAAAAAGGTAATTACAGACCAATATCCCTGACGAACATGGATGCCAAAATACTCAACAATATCCTAGCTAATTGGATCCAAAGTACATTAAAAGGATTATTCACCATGACCAAGTGGGATTTATTCCTGGGATGCAAGGGTGGTTCAACATTTGCAAATCAATCAAAGTGATAGAGCACATTAACAAAAGACAAGACAAGAACCATATGATCCACTCAAGTGATGCAGAAAAAGCATTTGACAAAATACATCCGTTCCTGATTAAAACTCTTCAGAGTATAAGGATAGAGGGAACATTCCTCAATATCATAAAAAACATCTAAGAAAAGCCCACAGTGAATATCATTATCAGTGTTGAAAAGCTGAGAGCTTTTCCCTTAAGGTCAGGAACATGACAGCGATGCCCACTCTCACCACTATTTTTCAATATAGTGCTAGAAGTCTTAAAAACAGCAATCAGACAACAAAAAGAAATAAAATGCATCCAAATTGAAAAAGAAGAAGTCAAACTCTCTCTCTTCACAGATGACATGTGGAAAACCCAAAAGACTCCACCCCCAAATTACTAGAACTCACACAGCAATTCAGCAATGTGGCAGGATAAAAAATCAATGCACAGAAATCAGTTGCTTTTATATACACTAAGAATGTACCTGAAGAAAGAGAAATTAAGGAATCAATTCAATTCACAATAGCACCAAAAACTATAAGATACCTAGGAATAAACCTAACCAAAGAGGTAAAGGATAGACCTTGCTATAGAGATAGATAGATAGATAGATAGATAGATGATGATAGATAGATAGATGATAGAGAGAGAGAGAGAGATAGAAACTACAGGACACTTATAAAAGAAATTGAGGAAGACACAAAAGGATGGAGAAACATTCTATGCTCATGGACTGGAAGAATAAACATTGTGAAAATGTCTATCCTGCTCAGAGCAATCTACCCTTTCAATGCCATCCCTATTAAAATACCATTGGAATTTTTCAAAGAGCTGGCACAAACAATCCTAAAATTTGTATGAAACCAGAAAAGACCCCGAATCTCCAAGGTAATGATGAAAAAGAAAAACAATGCTGGGGCATCACGTTGCCTGACTTCAAGCTATATTACAAAGATGTGATCACCAAGACAGCATGGTATTGGCACAAAAACAGACACATAGACCAATGGAACAGAATAGAGACTCCAGAAATGGACCCTCAACTCTATGGTCAACTAACCTTTGATAAAGCAGGAAAACTATCCAATGGAAAAAAGAGTCTCAATAGGTGGTCTCTTCAATAAGTGGTGCTGGGAAAGTTGAACAGCTACATATAGAAGAATGAAACTGGACCATTCTCTTATACAATACACAAAGATAAACTCAAAATGGATGAAAGACCTCAATTTGAGACAGGAATCCATCAAAATCCTAGAGGAGAACACAGGGAGTTACCTCTTCGACATCGGCCACAGTAACTTTTTCAACACAAGTCTCCAAAGGCAAGGGAAATGAAAGTGAAAATGAACTTTTGGGACTTCATTAAGATTAAAAGCTTTGCACAGCAAAGGAAACAGTCAACAAAACTAAGAGGCAGCCCATGGAGTGGGAGAAGTTATTTGCAAATGAAATTATAGATAAAGGGCTGATATCCATGATCTATAAAGAACTTTTCAAACTCAACACCTCAAAAAATAAATAATCCAGTCAAGAATTGGGCAGAAGGAATGAACAGGCACTTCTCCAAAGAAGACATACAAATGGGTAACAGACACATGAAAAAATGCTCAACATCATTAGCCATCAGGGAAATACAAATCAAAACCACAATGAGATACCACCTTACACCAGTTAGAATGGCAAAAAGTAACAAGCCAGGAAACCACAAATGTTGGCAAGGATGTGGAGAAAGGGGAACCCTCTTACACTGTTGGTGGGAATGCAAGCTGGTACAGCCACTCTGGAAAACAGTATGGAGGTTCCTCAAGATGTTAAAAATAGAGCTACCCTATGGCCCAGCAGCTGCACTACTAGGTATTTGCCCCAAAGTTACAGATGTAGTGAAAAGAAGGGCCACATGCACCCCAATGTTCATAGCAGCAATGTCCACAACAGCCAAACTGTGGAAGGAGCTGAGATGCCCTTCAAGAGATGAATGGATAAAGATGTGGTCCATATATACAATGGAATATTATTCAACCATCAGAAAGGATGAATATCCCCCATTTGCATCAACATGGATGGAACTGGAAGGTATTATGCTAAGTGAAATATGTCAAGCAGAGAAAGACAATTATCATATGGTTTCACTCATATGTGGAACATAAGCAATAGCACAGAGGACCATACGGGAAGGGAGGGAAATCTGAAGGGCGTGGAATCAGAGAAGGGTATGAAGCATGAGAGACTATGGACCCCCGGAAACGAACTGAGTGTCTCAGAGGGGAGGGGGTAACAGGGTGATGGGTATTAAGGAGGGCAGATGTTGTGATGTGCACTGGGTGTTATGCATAATTGATGAATCATTGAACACTATCAAAATTAATGATGTACTATACAGTGGCTAACTGAACATAAAAAAATATAAAATGAAATAAGATAAAAATAAAAGTAATAAAGTACTAAAAAAAATAGGTGAGAGTGAGTTGTTTGTGTTGGTCTTCTGTGGGAGGGGCCTGTTGTGCTGATTCTCAGGTGGTCTTGTCCTAGTGCAAATGCACCTCCAGTGTGCTGAGAGGCAGTACTTGGTGTAAGCTCTCCGGACTCCACTAAGTGGCTCTGTTTTGCTCCCTGAATGCTCTCAGCCCTGATGGGCAGGATGAATATAGCTTTGCCCCTCTCTCTACCCCTGGACCTGAAAATTTGCATCTCCCCACTCTTCAATGAGCGCTTATAGAAAAGCAGTCAATCACTCTTGTTTCCCTGGTTTCCATCAGAACTCTCTGTTCACCAAGCCTACGACTGAGCGTTTTTATCTCAGGCACACGATTGTGTTTCAAAACTCCAAATTTTATGGAGTCCTGTGGTGTGGACCCACACTGTTCCTCCCCAGGGAAGAAGTGGGGGTGTCTCACCAATCTTCTGATTGTTCCTGGGCCCCTTCCAGGGAAGAGTTCAGAGACTTTGCAGCAGTTTGAAGTTCATGGCAGCACAGAGCAGAAAGCTGGCACTTAGACTTGCTGTTGGATACTAAGTCTTTATCAGATATATCATTTGCAAATATCTTCTCCCATGCCATAGGTTTACTTTTAGTTTTGTTGATTGTTTCCTTCACTGTGCAAAAGCTTTTAATTTTGATGTAGTCCCAATAGTTTGTTTTTGCTTTTGTTTCCCTTAACTAAGGAGACATATCTAGAAAGAAATTGCTACAGCTGATGTCAAAGAGGTTACTGCCTGTGTTCTCTTCTAGGATTTTGATGGTTTCCTGTCTCACATTTAGGTCTTTTTTTTAGTATTTTATTTATTTGTCAGAGTGAGACAGATACAGAGCACAAGCAGGGGTAACAGCAGGCAGAGCGAGAAGCAGACTCCCCATTGAGCAGGGACCCTCATATGGGACTCAATCCCAGAACCCTAGGATCATGTCCTGAGCTGAAGGCAGACACTTAACTGACTGAGCCACCCAGGCGTCCCTCACATTTAGGTCTTTAATCCATTTGGAATTTATTTTTGTGTATGGTGTAAGAAATTGTTCCATTCTTTTCCATGTTGTTGTCCAGTTTTCCCAAGACCATTTTTTGAAAAGACCTTTCCCCCCCATTGGATAGTCTTTCCTTTTTTTTTTTTTTAAGATTTATTTATTTGTTTTAGAGAGAGATACAGGAGGCAGGGGAGGAGCAGAGGGGGAGAATCTTTCAAGCAGACTCCCTGCTGATTGGGGAGCTCAATGCAGGGCTCAATCTCACAACTCATGAGATCATGACCTGAGCTGAAACCAAGAGTCAGATGCTTAATCCTTTGAATCACCCAGGCACCCCTTTCCTGCTTTTTCAAAGATTAATTGCCCATATAATTGTGGGTGTATTTCTGGGTTTTCTATTCTGTTCCAGTGGTCCGTCTATTTTTGTGATAGTACCATATTGTTTTGAATACTACACCTTTGTAGTATAACTTGGTATTGTGATACCTGCAGAATTGCTTTTTTTATTTTCAAGACTGCTTTGATTATTCAAAGTCTTTTGTGTTTCCATACCAAATTTAAGATTATTTGTTCTAGTTCTGTGAAAAATGCTGCTGGTATTTTGATAGGGATTGAATTAAATGTGTAGATTGCTTTGGGTAATATAGATGTTTTAACAATATTTGTTCTTCCAATCCATGAGCATGGGATACCTTTCCATTTCTTTGTATCTTATTCAATTTCTTTCATCAGTGTTTTAATAGTTTTCAGAGTACAGGACTTTCACCTGTTTGGTTAAGTTTATTCCTATGCACTTTATTAATTTTGGTGCAATTGTAAATGGTAGTTTTTTTTAAAAATTTCTCTTTCTGCTGTTTCATTATTAGTATATAGAAATGCAATGGATTTCTGTATTTTGATTTTGTATTGTGAGACTTTACTGAATTCATTTGTCAGTTCTAATAGTTTTTTGGTGAAGTCTTTAGGGTTTTCTCTGTATCGTAATATGTCATTTGCCAATAGTGAAAGTTTTACCTCTTCCTTACCAATGTGAATTTATTTCTTTTTTCTGATTTCTATTACTTTTTTTCTGTTTCCTGATTGCTGCAGGTAGGACTTCCCATAGTATGTTGTATAAAAGTGGTGAGAGTGGACATCTTTGTCTTGTTCCTAACCTTAGGGGAAAAGCTCTCAGTTTTTCCCCATTGAATATGATGTTTAATGTGGATTTTTCATATAAGGACTTTATTATGTTAAGGTATGTTCCTTCTAAACCTACTTTGTTGAGGGTTTTTTTGATGAATGAGTGTTGTACTTTGTTACATGTTTTTTTGTGCATCAATTGAAATGATCATATGGTTTTCATCCTTTCTGTTATTGATGCTATATATCATGATGACTGATTTGTGAATATGGAACCACCCTTACATCTCAGAAATAAATTCCTCTTGATTGTGAATTAATTTTTTAATGTATTGTTGCATTCAGTTTGCTAATATTTTGTTGAGGATTTTTGCATCTATGTTTATCAGAGATGTTGGTCTGTGGTACTCTTTTTTTTTTTTTTTTTTGGTGCTGGCTTTATCTGGTTTAGGTATCAGGGTAATGCTGGCCTCAGAGAATATATTTGGAAGTTTTTAGTCCTCTTCTTTTTTTTGGAATAGTTTGAGAAGAATAGGTATCTCTTCTTTAAATGATTGGTAGAATTCCCCTATGAAACAGTGTGGTCCTGGAATTCTGTTTGTTGGAAATTTTGTGATTACTGATTCAATTTTCTTGCTGGTAATCAGTCTGTTCAAATTTTCTGTTTCTTCCTGTTTCAGTTTTGGTAGGTTATATTCTTCTAGTAATTTATCCATTTCTTCTAGGTTGTCCAATTTTTTGACATAATTTTTATAATATTCTCTTATGATTTTTCTATTTCTGTAGTGTTGGTTGTTATTTCTCCTCCCTCATTTATGAATTTGTTTATTTGAGTCATTTCTCTCTCTCTCTCTCTTTTTTTTTTTTTTTGGATGAGTCTGGCTAGAGGTTTATCAATACTGTTGATCTTTTCAAAGAATCATCTCTGAGTTTCATTAATCTGTTCTATTGTTTTTAGTTTCAATATAATTTATTTCTGCTTTAATCTTTATTAGTTCCTTCCTTCTGCTGGCTTTGCATTTTATTTGTTCTTTTTCTAACATCCTTAGGTGTAAGGTTATGTTGTTTCTTTGAGATTTTTCTTGCCTTTTGAGGTAAGCTTGCATTACTATATACTTCTCTCTCAGAACTGCTTTTGCTGCATCCCAAAGATTTTGGACTGATGTATTTTTTTCCAATATTAGTGATTCTATTCTATTCTATTTTTTGTGTGTGTGTATGCTGTGTGGTGTGTGTTGTTTCAGTGTTGTTTTTTGTTGTTTTTGTGGTATTAGTTGTGTGTGGTATGTGTGTGTGGCATATTGTGTGCATGCATGGAATCTGTGTGGTGTGTGTTATATTTTGGAGTGTGTGTGGTGTTTGTGTGTACATTTGGTGTGTATGTGTTATATATGTTGTTTGTTTTGTGTATTTGGTGTGTGTAATGTTTGCATACTATATGTGTGGATTTTGTGATGTATGTGTGTATTATGTGTGTGGTATATGTGCACTTCCAGTGGGTTCATTGTGTGGTGTGTGGTGTGTTTGTGATGTATATGTAGTATGTGTGTATTGTGTGTGCAGTATGTGTAATATAGAAATTTTAATAATATTTATTCTTCCAATCCATGTGCATGGGATATCTTTCCATATCTTTGGGTCATCTTCAATTTCTTTCATCAGTATTTTATAGTTTCCAAAGTACAGGTCCTTCACCTCTTTGGCTAGGTTTATTCCTAGGTATTTTATTACTTTTGGTGTTATTGAAAATGGGGTTTTTTTTAATTTCTCTTTCTTCTGCTTCATTATTAGTATGTAGAAATGCAATGGATTTCTGTATATTGATTTTGTATTGTGAGACTTTACTGAATTCATTTATCAGTTCTTGTAGTTTTCTTTGGTGGAATCTTTAGGGTTTTCTAAACATTTGCAAACAGTGGAAGTTTTACTTTGTCCTTACCGATTTGAATGCCTTTTATTTTATTCTATTTAATTTATTTTATTTTATTTTGCTTTCTAATTGCTGTGGGTAGGACTTCCAATACTATGTTGAATGAAAGTGGTGATAGTGGACATTCTTGTCTTGTTCCTGACCTTACAGGAAAAGTTCTTTGTTTTTCCCCATTGAGTATGGTGTTCACTGTGGGTTTTTCATATAAAGCCAAATTATGTTGAAGTATGTTCCCTCTAAATTTATTTTGTTGGTGGTTTTTATTATGAATTGATGTTGTACTTTGTCATATGCTTCTGCATCCATTGAAGAGATCATACAGTTTTCATTCTTTCTCTTATTGATGTTATGTATCACATTGATTTGTGAATATTCAACCACTTTTGACACTCAGGAATAAATCCTACTTCATTGTGGTGAATATTACTTTTTAATGTATTGTTAGATTTTATTTTTTCCTATTTTGTTGACGATTTTTGCATTTATGTTCATCAGAGATATTGTCCTGTATTTCTCTTTTTTTTGTGGTGTCTTTATCTGGTTTTGGTATCAGAGTAATGCTGGCCTCACAGAATGAATTTGGACGTTTTCTTTCCTCTTCTATTTTTTGGAATAGTTTGAGAAGTATAGGTATTAACTTTTCTTTAAATGTTGGTAGGACTCACCTGTGCAGCCATCTGGTCCTGGAGTTTTGCTTGTTGGGAGTTTTGTGATTACTCATTCAATTTCATTGCTGGTTAATGAACTCTTAAGTTTTTCTATTTCTTTCTGTTTCAGTTTTTGTAGTTTACTTGTTTGTAGGAATTTATCCATTTCTTCAAGTTTGTCCAATGTGCTGACATATAATTTTTCATAATATTATTTTACAATTATTTATTTTTCTGTGGTGTTGGTTGTTATTTCTCCTCTTTCATTGGTGATTTTGTGTATTTGAGGCCTTTCTTTTTCTCAATGAGTCTGTCTATAAATTTAATTTTTTTGATCTTCTCAAAGAACCAGCTCCAGGGTTCATTGATCTATATTACTGGTTTTTTGTTTGTTTATTGTTTTGTTTTGTTTCTATATCATTTAGTTCTGCTCTAATCTTTTATTCTTCTTTTTCTAGCTTTTTAAAAAAAGATTTTATTTATTTATTTGACACAGAGAGAGCTAGAGAGAGGTAGAGACAGAGAGCAAGTACAAGCAGGGGGAGCACCAGGCAGGGGAGAAGCAGGCTCCTTGCTGAGCAAGGAGCCCGATGTGGAGCTTGATCCCAGGACCCTGGGATCATGACCTGAGCTGAACGCAGTTGCTTAACTGGCTGAGCCACCCAGGCATCCCGTTTTTCTAGCTTTTTTTTTATATGTAAGGTTAAGTTGTTTATTTGAGATTTTCCTTGCTTCTTGAGGTAAGCTTGTACTGTTATAAACTTCCTTCTTGGAACCGCTTTTGCTGCATCCCAATATTTTGGATCTTTGTGTTTTCATGTTCTTTTGTGTTGTAATTTCTGATTTGTTCTTTGATTCCTTTGTTGACCCATTCATTGTTTAAGAACATGTTACTTAACCTCCACGTATTTGTGCTTTTTCCATATTTTTTCTTGTCATTGTTTTCTAGTTTCATAGTGTTGTGGTCATAAAAATTCAGGGTATGACCTCCATCTTTTTTAATTTGTTGAGACATGTTTTTTGGCCTCATATGGGTCTATTCTGGATAATGTCCCATGTGCACTTGAAAAGAATGTATGTTGCTGTTTTAGGATGCAATGTTCTGAATATGTCTGTTAGATCTATCTGGTCCATTGTGTCATTCAAAGCCACTGTTTCCTTGCTGATTTTCTATTTGGGTGATCTGTCCATCAATCTATGAAGGGGGTGTTAATGTCCCCTACTATTATTGTATTGTCATAGAGTAGTTCCCTTACATTTGTTATTTGCTGTTTTATGTATTTGGGTATTCTTATGTTGGGTGCATAAATATTTACAATTGTTATATCTTCTTGTTAGATTTTCCCCTTTATTATTATGTAGTGTCCTTCTTTGTCTCATGTTATAGACTTTGCTTTAAAGTCTTTCTTTTTTTTGTCCAATATAAATATTGCTACCCTGGCTTTCTTTTGACATCAATTTGCATGAGAAACATTTCTCCATCCCCTCACTTTCTTTTTTTTTTTTAATTTTTTTTATTAACATATAATGCATTATTTGTTTCAGGGGTACAGGTTTGTGATTCATCAGTCTTACACAATTCACAGCGCTCACCATAGTACATACCCTCCCCAATGTCCATCACCCAGCCACCCCATCCCTCCCACCCCCACCACTCGAGCAACCCTCAGTTTGTTTCCTGAGTTTAAGAGTTTCTTGTGGTTTGTCTCCCTCTCTGGTTTCGTATTGTTCATTTTACCCTCCCTTCCCCTATGATTCTCTGTCTTATTTCTCAAATTCCTCATATGAGGAACCTCCATACTGTTTTCCAGAGTGGCTGCAGCAGCTTGCATTCTCACCAACAGGGTAGGAGGGTTCCCCTTTCTCTGCATCCCCGCCAACATTTATCGTTTCCTGACTTGTTCATTTTAGCCATTCTGACTAGTGTGAGGTGGTATCTCATTGAGGTTTTGATTTGGTTTTCCCTGATGCTGAGTGATGTTGAGCACTTTTTCATGTGTCTGTTGGCCATTTGGATGTCTTCTTTGCAGAAATGTCTGTTCATGTCTTCTGACCATTTCTTGATTGGATCATTTGTTCTTTGGGTGTTGAGTTTGATAAGTTCTTTATAGATTTTGGATACTAGCCCTTTATCTGATATGTCACTTGCAAATATCTTCTCCCATTCTGTCGGTTGTCTTTTGGTTTTGTTGACTGTTTCCTTTGCTGTGCAAAAGCTTTTTATCTTGATGAAGTCCCAATAGTTCATTTTGGTCCTTGCTTCCCTTGCCTTTGGCAAAGTTTCTAGGAAGAAGTTGCTGCAGCTGAGGTCGAAGAGGTTGCTGCCTGTGTTCTCCTCGATTTTGATGGATTCCTGCCTCACATTGAGGTCTTTCATCCATTTTGAGTCTATTTTTGTGTGTGGTGTAAGGAAATGATCCAGTTTCATTCTTCTGCATGTGGCTGTCCAATTTTCCCAACACCATTTGTTGAAGAGAGTCTTTTTTCCTGCTTTGTAGAAGATTAGTTGACCGTAGAGTTGAAGGTCCATTTCTGGGCTCTTTATTCTGTTCCATTGATCTATGTGTCTGTTTTTGTGCCGGTACCATACTGTCTTGATGACGACAGCTTTGTAATAGAGCTGGAAGTCCAGAATTGTGATACCATCAGCTTTGCTTTTCTTTTTCAATATTCCTCTGGCTATTCAAGGTCTTTTCTGGTTCCATACAAATTTTAGGATTATTTGTTCCATTTCTTTGAAAAAAGTTGATGCTATTTTGATAGGGATTGCATTAAATGTTTAGATTGCTCTAGGTAGCATAGACATTTTCACAATATTTGTTCTTCCAATCCATGAGCATGGAACGTTTTTCTGTTTCTTTGTGTCTTCCTAAATTTCTTTCATGAGTATTCTATAGTTTTCTTTCTTTTCTTTTCTTTTTTTTTTTTGGTGCAAAATGGTGGTTTATTAAAGCATGGGTCCTGTCCCCATGTTGAAGAAAGTAAGGAAAAGGGAGGTTTCAAAATAACTTTCATATGCTAAAGAGGACTGACATACAAGATACCAGAGCCATTGTCAAGCTTGTTTCTCCCCCAGCAAGGTATTAACATTAAAACAGTTGAGAGATTCCTGGAAGAATGTCACACAGGTCCCACCCAGGGGGCCACTGTGGTTGGGTGGGAGAGGTTGTGCTTTTTCTTTGTCTTCAGCTAGCCCCTTCTGCTCCCTCATCATTTCCCCCCTGAGCAATTTTGACCCTTAAATCTAAGGTTGTTGAAAGCAGAAGGTCTCATTTTCTGTAACATCCTCCTGCTGAATAGGGGCGTAGAGATGTCCCTACCTAGGGGAGTTACGAAAGGGGAGGCAGTTGAATCTAAGGCTGACAGGAAGTCAGGAAGTATCTCTGTGGGTGGTAAGAATCATCTGTTGATGTGAAGTCATGGTAGGGACAGAGTCTTGCACTAAGTGGAGAGATACTGGTGGGGAAATTTGGAGTGGGTGGTGTTAAGTCCAAGGGGTGCTCTTCTTGATGGGGTTTTGGAATATAGGTGAAATTCGGTAGGGTGAGGTCCAGAGCCGATGACCAAGAATTCTTGAGACATCTTTGGTGCAAAAGGTTCTATAGTTTTCTGAGTACAGATTCTTTGCCTCTTTGGTTAGATTTATTCCTAGATATCTTATGGTTTTGGGTGCAATTGTAAATGAGATTGACTCCTTAATTTCTTTTTCTTCTTTCTTGTTGTTGGTGTATAAAAATGCAACTGATTTCTGAGCATTGATTTTATATCCTGCCACTTTACTGAATTCCTGTATGAGTTCTAGTAGTTTTGGGGGGGAGCCTTTTGGGTTTTCCACATAAAGTATCATATGACCTGTAAAAAGTGAGAGTTTCACTTTGCCAATTTGGATGCCTTTTATTTCTTTTTGTTGTCTGATTGCTGAGGTTTGGACTTCTAGTACTATGTTGAATAGCAGTCCATTCCTTCACTTTCAATCTATGTGTTTTGGGGTCTAAAATGAGTCTCTTGTAGGCAGCATGTTGATTGTCTTTTTTTTTTAAATCTACTTCATCACCTTATGTCTGGATAAGATTTGGATGTTTCTTTCATGTACATTCAAAGTAATTATTGATAGGTATGTATTTATTGCCATTCTGTTACTTGTTTTGTGGATGTTTCTGGAGTTTTCCTCTGGTACTTTCTTCCCTTGCTCTCTTTCTTGGTGTTCTTTAGTGATGTACTTGAATTCCTTTGTCTTTATTCTTTGCATATATATCACTGTTTGTTTGTTTTCACACAACACAGAAGGCTTTATTCATCCACACTGTTCCAGAGAAAGGTAGGCTCATGTTAGTATGCTGCCATCTTGGGCTTTTGCCAGTTCTCTCTCAATTTATTTCTGTTCATCCTGCTTCTTTTTCTCTTCAGCTGCTAAACTCCTTTCCTCTTCTGCCTGAGGTTTTAGGTAACTATAGCACTTGAGCCCTGCACCAGTGGTACCATCTTGTCCATCTCTATTACTGGTTTTTGCTTTGTGGTTACTGTTAGGTTTGTAGATAACATCCTTCATATAGCAGTCTATATTAAGTTGATTGTCATTTAAGTTTGAACCCATTCTTTACTCCTCTCCCTGTCAAGTTTTAGATACATGGTCCCATAATTTACATCCTTTTGTTTTATGAATAACAGGCGTTTTTTTTGTGTGTGTGAATTGAAGTTTTTTCAGATATACTTATTTTTTGTACTTTCATTCATGGTCTTTCAGCTATGTCTCTTGCCCTGGAAAGTAGTGACCTTATTAAGAAGAGGTACTGTAGTGCTTTGCCATGTAGTTCCCTCTGTTCACCAGAACCTGGCACTTCAGATGTGTCTCCTCTATGTGATGTGTGTACCCTGCTGTTGTGATCTGCTTTTTCTTTCAGTCTGGTCATCTGCAATGGCTCTCTTTGCCTGTTGTGGGCACTGTTTGGTTCCTGTGTTGTTAATGGGTTAATCTAGGGATGCCTTGGGCTTGAGTTGAGTCAGAACAGGTGTTTTCCAGAGATGCAGTAGCACCAAACTGCATCCCCTGAGTTGTCCCCGGAAAGCTTTCATTTGTGGGTGGGACCTGCAGTCAGACCAGTTGTCTGTCTCCAGTCCACTGCTGGGGCCTGTCTGACTGGTGTGTGTCTTTATCTTCCCCCTCTACCTAGCATGAGTCACTTTGGAGTGCTGCTCAGCACTTTAGGGGCTGCTTGTATACTGCCAGGCCTGTGGTATAACCCTGTATGGGCTCTGGCCAAGAGTGTATTGGAAAGGGCAGATCCTTGGAGGCACAGTGCAGGGGTGGTGCAGAGGGGTGGCAGTGCTAACAAGCTTTGTGTGTCACAGGAGTGACCCTGCAACACTGGGACTGAAGTAGCCAGAAGAGCTCCACAGAAGCACAGCGCATGTGGTGCAGAAGGGGGGGCAGTACTAGCAAGTTTTGTGCATTTGAGTCCTTTGCAGGAGAGGCCTTGCAGTGCTGGGACTAAGATGGGTCTTCTGGAGGGGTGGATTGGGGGAAGCACAGTGTGTGTGTATTGGGGGGGATGACAGTGCTAGCAGGTAAGGTATTCAGTCCCTCAGGTGCCTGTGTGTTTACCCTGGGGGGGTCCACAAAGAAAATAACACTTGCCAGTTCCTTTGTCCCTAAAGGAGTTCCCCCAAGATTCTGTCCCTCTGGGAAAGGCACTGAGTTGAGTAAAAACTCCCTCCCATATGCCCCAGGCATCTTTCAAACCCATATGGTACATCTCTGAGGGCTGTTGTTGTACTGTCCCTTTAACAGTGGGCATTCAGTTTCCTCTAGCCCTCCCAGCTCTCCCAGAATTGAGTTCACTATTTTTTTTTAACTTCAGGTTTTAAGTCCAAATGATTGTAAAAATTAATAAAATTCAGCCCCTCTGGTTTTCAAAGCCAAATGTTTTTGGGATTTTTCTTCCTCTTGTGGGTGCCCCTGGGTTTGGGGATTAGTTTCTCTTCCCTGTCCATGTCTGTAGCATTCCTTCTTTCCCCTGCCCCCCCCCCCAGTCCTGTGAGTCCCATTAGCTCTCAAATGCATCTCTGCCCTTTCTACCCTTTTCAATGTGGCCTCTTCTCTACATTTAGTTGTGTTTATTCTGCCAATCTTAGTGTCCTTTAGTGAATTATTTACACTGCTGTGAGTGTTCTCTAGTTGTAACCATAGGATGAGGTGAACCTTGGGTCTTACTCTGCGATTTTCCCTGGAATCATCATCATATTATTGAGCATAACTATGAGCCAGAAACTGTTCTAAGAGTTTTTACCTCTACTACCTCATTTAATTCTCACAACAAATCTCTGAGGTGGGTATACTAATATTATACTCTTTTACAAGCTAAGTGATTGAGGCACAGTGAAGATAAGTAATTTGCCTGAGTTCACACAGCCTGGAAGTAAGCTAAAAGTCAAACCAGAGTAATACAACTCTGGAGACGGAATGCTCATACACGTCATATGTGTCTGCAATTTTGTATTCTACTCTACCTCCACGTCTCTCATTTCATTATATTCACCTCCTTGTATTCCTCTCCATCATGGCTCTGAAACGTCTATTACTGGATTACTGTGAAAATTCTAGTTGAAGTAACTTGTGTGAACAGAAAGGAGCAGACACTGTTCCTAGAAGAGGGAAGCAAACAGCTAGACCAAAAGGAGGCTTCCCATTGGAATTACCTATTTATGGAAAGTTATGGAAGTCAGGCACAGTTTGATGATGTTGATTAACAGAAAACATGGAAGTAACATGAGGAATGACATCACTCAGAGACCCTAAGGCATATGTGGAACCAGGTCATACTGGAGGCAGAGAAAACAGTTATAAGACATTTTTACTAATTCAGGCATGAGAACCTAGAGGGACATTGAAAAGATGGATATGACAGGGATTTAAAAAGACACGTTTTGATTTTAAAACTCATTAGAGTTAGGTGACATAAGAAAGTGACTCATTTGCACTGCCCAACTCTACAAATGGCACCCCATTAACCCACACAAAAGTATGATCTAGCATAAGAAGATTAAAAAAAAAACCCAACCGTACAACTAGTAATTTATTTATCTTTTTCCCTCAGTACACTGCCTTGCACATATCTGTTACTGAATTCACATTTGTTCAATGAAAGGTGTTTGAGAAGTTCACAATACCTCGCAATATGACACTAAATCCAATTCTCTCATTAGCTGTATTTCCACATCAACTATGCAGATTTAAGTTTTGGGTTGTTTTGCTCTGTATTTTGATCTGATTTGCCACTTTAATAAAACCTTCACAACCTAGACTAAATGCAGAGTTAGACAACTGACCTATTTTTATCTCATTTGGTACATTACCAGAGGGTATCAGTTTGGTGTGTAGATGGGTACAAAGACTTCACAAGTTGTGAAATAATTAAACAGATACATGCTACATCATTGATTTAAAGAGAAACCTCTTTATATTATGTCAAATATGAAAATACATCTGCACTTTCTTCTTTCACCTTTTGGGGTTGGGGTTGGAGTAAGAGTGGCAAATTGTCTCTTTTGTACAAGAATGGTTCTGTGAGAGTAAATAAGTAATAGATTTCCCTGCTAAATCTCTAGAGAAAGGATACCCTGACAATTTTACCCAAGTGTGGTGAGTTGCAAAAGGGTTTGACTCTAATATGTTTTCCATTGTTCTGTTCCTTATCCAAAGTAGAAGACATGCTGACCGGAGGCACATAATCCGTGCCTGAAGGACAGAATTTGAATAACTTTCAAAAACATCAATAGTTCCTCCTGTCTATCAGAGCTCTTTCCCAGTAAATGGAACTTTGTAAACTTTACATACTTTTCTTATTCATCCTTCAAGATTCAGCTCAAATTCTAGCTCTAGTATCACCTTCTTGATGAAGAATTTCTTGTCATGCAGTTCCATCATGCTGTTAAGTTCTGTGTCTAAACTACTATAGCACCTGGTGAAGATCTGTATTATACATCATAATAAGAATTGTGTGTTTATATGATTTCTTTTAGGGCCTTCATCTTACTTTAGTTTGTGAGCTCAGGGTAGAGTTCATGTGTTATCTGTAGCCCTGGTACTTGACACAGTGTTTGTAACATACCAGGCACTCAGTAAATTTTTCATTCATTTGTTCAACACTGGAGATTAGTGAAAAAAAAAAAAGTCCCTTATGGAAGTGAAATTTTAGTCAGGGGAAACCAACAATAAATAATATAGAATATGTCAGAGAAAATAATATAGGAGATATGGAGAGTGCTGGAGAGGGTGTTACTATTTTACATAGTTCTATTTGGGGAGGTAATATTTGAACAGAGTTCTAAAAGAAAAAGAAAGTGAGCCATGTGGATATTGCAAGGAAGAGGATTCCAAGCAGAGGAAATAGCATGTTCAGAGTGCCTGTGGCTTGGCCAGAGAGAATGAGGAAAGGTGGTAGGAGATGGGGTCAGAGAGGGTAAAGAAGCCAAATCATGCAGTTTCTTGTATGCCAGGTAAGGACTTTGGCTTTCAGTTTGAGTGAAATGGGAAGTCATTAGAGAGCTTTGAGCAAAGGGTTGACATGATCTGACCTAGGTTATAATAGGATCACTCTGGATGATGTATTAGGAATAAATTTTGAGGGGTAAAGAAAAAGTAGGAGGTCCAGTTAAGAAGTTATTACAATACACCAGGGGAGAGATGGTGGTAGTTTAGACCATGGGGAGTATGTGGATGGCGGGAAGAAATGGTTGGATTTGGGATATTCTGTTTTATTATGTTAGAGTCAATAGCATTTGCTTATGTATTTAATACATATGAGATATAATGATGACTCTAATGTTTTTGGCCTGATCAACTGCAAGAAGTTTCAATTTACTGAAAAGGAGAGGGCTGTGAGGAACAGGTTGGTGAAAGCCATGGGAACTTTGAGTCATACTTTGGCTAGTTTAAGAATGGGACAAGTTAAGATGAATAGATGAAGATGAATAGTGTTCATGTCTTCCTTAGAACCAGATTAAGTCTACCTGACTTTGGTGTTTTCTGAGGTACCATTCACAAAACTATAAAACCCAAATTAGTAACAATGATAAAAGTTACTGCAATTTATTGAATAGAATATATGTACCAGACATAGTGGGAACTTTATATGCATGATCTTACATCTCATCTTTCTCCAGACCATAAAAATAATAGTTATTTTTTCTTTTTTTTTTCAGAATATATAACTGAGGTTCAGAGAACTTAAACATCCTGTGCAAGGAATGACACTGTGCTGCTAAGTGCCAAGTATATCACACTCAAAGATCATTATTGTATTTCTACTCTTGCCCATAAACTAGATTTGAACCATCCTTGCTATAGTATGGTTTGTCCATTTTTATATTTAGGGAAATGTATATTGCAGAAGGGAAAAGTTAAGGTCTGACACGAGCAGTGATTCAGACTTAAAGATACCATATTCCAGAGAAGCATTCCCTCATTTAAAAAACAAAACAAAACAAACAAAACAAAAACACATTTGCTGATACAAATAAACAAGAGAGATAGCAAAATTCACAAATACATAGAAATTAAACAACACAAGGCTGGAGAACCAATGGGCTAAAACAGAAATCAAAAGAGAAATTAAAAAATATTGAGACAAATAAAAATGGAAACACAACATACCAAAACTTACGGGATGCAGAGAAGACAGTTTTAAGAAACAGGTTTATAGTCATAAACACATACCTCAAGAAAAAAGAAAGATCTCAAATAAACAACCTAACATTAGACACCTCAAGGAACTAGAAAAAGAGAAACAAACTAGGTGCAAAATTAGCAGAAAGGAAGAAATAATAAAGATTATATATATAAGTAAAATAAAAGAAGAAAAACACAATAAAGAAGATTAACAAAACTGAGTTGGTTTTTTTGAAAAGAAAAACAAAATTGACAAATCTTTAAACCAAGAAAATAAGAGAAGGACTTGAATAAATAAATGTATAAGTAAAAGAGGGGATATTACAACTGGTATCACAGAAATACAAAAGATGATGAAAAATTACTATAAAAATTATACAACAACAAATTGGACAACCTAGAAGTGGAGAAATTTCTAGAAACATATAGGCTACCAAACCTGAATCATGAATAAATAGAAAATATAAATAGAACAATAATGAGAAAGGAGATTAAATCAGTAATCAGGGGCGTCTGGGTGGCTCAGTCGTTAAGCGTCTGCCTTCGGCTCAGGTCATGATCCCGGGGTCCTGGGATCGAGCCCCACATTGGGCTCCCTGCTCGGCGGGAAGCCTGCTTCTCTCTCTCCCACTCCCCCTGCTTGTGTTCCCTCTCTTGCTGTGTCTCTCTCTGTCAAATAAATAAAATCCTTTAAAAAATAAATAAAATAAATCAGTAATCAAAAACTCCCACAAAAGGGAAAATTCAGGACCAGGTAATTTCACTGGTGTGTTCTATCAAATATTTAAAGAATTGATGTCAATCCTTCTCTACTCTTCCAAAAATTGAAGAGAAGGGAACACTATCAAACTCATTTCATGAGGCCAGAATCACCCTGATACCAAAGGTGGGTAAGAACACTTCAAAAGGAGGCAGTTAAGTTAGTGGAGTAGTAGGGGAACCCTGAGCTTGCCTTGTCCCTTGAACCCAGGTAGATCAACATCCAACTATTTTGAACAACTAAAAATATGATCTGAAGATTAAGAAAACAACCTGCACAGTTGGAGGGAGAGAACATGGCAGATGTGAGGTTTGGAGCCATGAATTGGGAGAGAGGAAAGCCATGGGACTGCAAAGGGGAGAGAGCAAGAAAGAGCTCAGTGAGTAGGAATCACACAATAAGCCATGGTGAGGAGATCCCCTGGGTCTCACTGGGAGAGATCACTCCCCTTCCCAGAGTGTATTTGGAAGAGCATATTTTGCCTTTCCAAGGACAAAAGGCCAACTGGGAGCCATTGAGCAGCACTCAACAGCAGGGACAGAAGTGTGCACAGAGGTTGAATAACCTTTTAACAACTTTTCAGTGTGAGCTACAATAGGCTGAAATCTTTGCGTGTGCATTGAGCTGTTGCTTTTCTGAGACAGAACTGAGCAGAGAGCAGAGACATAGGCAGACTGCAGATAACCTGGCTACTGCTTTTTGTGATCGCCAAAATAGATTCAAGCATTTGTATGACTGCTTTTCTGGAACAGAATGGAGTAGGGGACTGAGTCACATGCAGAAGGCCTATAACCAGGTTCCAGCCCTTCACTGAGCCTTACAGTAAACTCTAGCATCCATGAGCGAACTGTGTGACTGATTTTCTGGGACAGAACGGTGCTGGGAACACCATGAGGTTCTCCTCCTCCTCCTGCACTTTGCCAGGCCTTTTAAAACCTGGAGTTTTGAATCCCAGCCACCAGCCAGAGATAAAATACAGGAGATCAGTGGCACGGGACATGCCAAAAACCCAGGAACAGACAGGTTAAGGGCAGAGTACTGATGAAAGCCTGGGACATAGGGCTTTTTTGTAAGGACCTCCTAAATAGCGGTGGCCAAGAGTTCCTCTCCCCAGGGATAAGAGGGCAGGGTGATTCTATATTCTTCTTCCTCCACCACCCCTTCCTCCAATTCCCCTTCCCCAGCACAAACCTCAGAGGGAAACACAGTGCCTCCCCTGGAGGCTGGAGTCCTGACACTAAAATCCACCTCCCTACACTTGACAGGGTCATATATAAAAGGGCAAGCAAGACAGCTTCTAAGCCAGCCCAGTAGGCCTCTCCCGTAGAAAGCCACAACAGGCCCTTGGCATGTACCAAGTCTACTAATTAAAGAATGCTCCAGAACATCAGTTTCTGGTGGAAATAGGAACAGTATTGTTTTTTTTTCTTAATTTTAAAAATTTTTAATTTTTCCATTTCTTATCTTTATTTTTTACCATATATATTTTTTTCTTTTTTCTTTTCTCTATTTTTTGGTATAAGGCTTATAATTTTTTTGTCATTTGTTGGTTTCTTTGTTTCCTTCTCTTATTTTTTTGGATCAGGTTTCTTATTTTTTTTTCTCCTTTCTTCTTTCCTTACCCCTTTCCCCTGCTTTCTTATTATTTGGAATCAGGCTTATAGTTTTTTGTTTGTTTGTTTCCATTTTTGTTCATTTTCCTATTCTCTTCTCTTGGACAGGCTTTATTTTTTTTTCCATTTTATTTTTTTCTTTTGCAAGCTTATCTTAACAAACAAATCAAAGCACATTTAGTTAAAGGTACAAACACTCCCCACTGCAAGCAAGGAGGAGCTATAGAGGATGGACCAGTGGGAAAGAATAGCAAAAATGCAACAGCAGAGTGCACACAGTATACACCAGAAACACATGCTGAAGTTTTTGTTGTTGTTCTTATTTTTGTTGTTTTCTTCTTTCTACCTTTCTTCCCTGGACAAAATGACTAGGAGAAATTCACCCCAAAAGAAAGAATAAGAGGTAATACTGGAGGGATTTAATCAATACAGATATAGCTAAGATATCTGACCTAGAATTTTAAACAGGGGCACCTGTGTGGCTCAGTCAGTTAGGAATCTGCCTTTGGCTATGGTCATGATCTTGGGGTCTTGGAATCAAGCCCCACATTGGTCTCCCTGCTCAGCGGGGAGACTGCTTTTCCCTCACCCTCTGTCCCTCCACCCTGCTTATGCTCTCCCTTGCTCACTCTATCTCAAACAAATAAGTAAAAATTTTAAAAAAATTATAAACATACTAGCTGGGATTGAAAAAAGCACAGAAGACGCCAGAGAATCCCTTACTATAGAGACAAAAGAACAAAAATCTCCTTAGGCTGATATTACAAATGCTATTATCAAGATTCAGTCCCAAGAGGAGGCTATAAAAATGAGGATGAATGAGGCAGAAGAGTGAGCAGTGATATAGAAGATAAAATTATGAAAAATAAGGAAACTTAAAAGAAAAAGGGAAGAAAACTATTAGATCATGAAGATAGATTGAGGTAACTCAGCAATTCCATAAAGCAAAATATCATTATTATAGGAGTCCCAGAAGATGAGGAGCAGGAGAAAGGGGCAGAAGGTTTATCTGAACAAATTATAGCTGAGAACTTCCGTAGTCTGGGGAAGGGAACAGGTATACAAACCCAGGAGGCACAGAGAAGCCCCATCAAAATCAACAAAAATAAATAAACACCTTGACATATTATAGCAAAGCTTGCAAATTACAAACATAAAGAGAAAATCCTGAAAGCAGCTCAGGACAAGAGGTCCTTAATCTACAAGGGTAGACACATACGGCTGGCAGCAGACCTGTCCACAGAGACCTGTCAGGCCAGAAAGGACTGGCATGACATATTCGATATGCTAAATGGGAAAATATGTAGCCAAGAATACTCTATCCAGCAAGGATGTCATTCAGAATAGAAGGAGAGATGAAGAGTTTTGAAGAAGGAACAAAAACTAAAGGAATTTATGAACACTAAAACAACCCTGCAAGAAATATTAAAGGGGATCCTTTGAGCAGAGAGAGAGCTCAAAAGTAACAAAGATCAGAAAGGAACAGACATAATCTACAGCACTAGCGATTTTACAGGTAATACAATGACACTAAATTCATATCTTTCAAAAATTACTCTGAATGTAAATGGACTAAATGCTCCAATCAAAAGACATGGAGTAACAATTTGGATTAAAACAAAACAAAACAAAACAAAAAAGCAAGACCCATTGATAGGCTGGTTACAAGAGACTCATTTTAGACCCAAACATACCTCCAGGTTGAAAATGAGGGGTTGGAGAAGCATTTATCATGCTAATGGACATCAAAAGAAAGCTGGAGTAGCCAACTTTATATCAGACAAAGTAGATTTTAAACCAAAGACTGTAATAAGAGATGAAGGACACTATGTCATAATAAAGGGGTCTATCCAATGAGAAGATCTAGCAATTGTAAATATTTATGCCTCATTTATGCCCCTAACTGGGGAGCAGCCAATTAGGCAAACCAATTAATAACAAACATAAAGAAACTCATTGATACAATACAATAATACTAGAGGACTTTAATACCCCACTCACAGCAATGGACAGATCATCTAAGCAGAAGATCAACAAGGAAACAAGGGCTTTGAATGACACACTGGACCAGATAGACTTCAGATATTTTCAGAGCATTTCATCCTAAAGTAGAATACACATTCTTTTTGATATACATGGAACATTCTCCAGAATAGATCACATACCAGGTCACAAATCAGGCCTCAAACCGTACCGAAACACTGAAATCATAGCATGCATATTTTCAGGTCACAATGCTATGAAAATTGAAGTCAACCACAAGAAGAAATTTGGAATGACCACAAATACATGGAGGTTAAAAAACATCTTACTATTGATTGAATGGGTTAACCAGGAAATTAAAGAATTAAAAAAAAATACATGGAAGCAAATGAAAATGAAAACATGACAGTCCAAGAGAGGAAGAAAGGGAAGTTGAGAATGTTTCAAAGAAAAAAAGTAATCTTTGAGTTGAACTTTAGAGGTTGAGAAGTTCACAAGGCAAAGAAGTAGTATCATTAAAAATTGCTACCATTTATTGAGCATTTAAAATATGCCAGGCATGCAGGAAATTAAAACCAATTGGCAACCAGGGCTTACAGTGGTGTCCCCAGATCAACCATACGAAGAAATATATTCTGGGAGGTGACTGCTTCATCTAAGTGTCCCCCCGCCCCCCCACAAATGCACTGATAGCACTATGCCACTTGCTTTCACAACTTACTGTCTGCATTTTTGGTTTGTTTTAATTCTGTCCCAATCCATACTTTAAACAAGATTTAAAAAGGAAACTATATAGCATCTGATGAGGAGGGTAATCATCTATGAAAACAGAATAATTTCTTTACTTCTTTATCCATTTCCTAATGCTTTGCTTTCATTAACACATCTTTTGAAATTACATTTCATATTTACATATATGTAATATTTGAAATATTAAATATATGAAATATTTACATATATGTAATTTCAGCTCCTTATTCTAAATTTTAATGTTTTTTCATTTTCAATTAAAGAAAAACTACATTACGGGCGCCTGAGTGGCTCAGTCAGTTAAGCGACTGCCTTCGGCTCAGGTCATGATCCTGGAGTCCCGGGATCGAGTCCCGCGTCGGGCTCCCTGCTCGGCGGGGAGTCTGCTTCTCCCTCTGACCCTCTTCCCTCTCATGTGCTCTCTCTCATTCTCTCTGTCTCAAATAAATAAATAAATAAAAATCTTTAAAAAAAAAAAATACATTAAAAAAAAAAGAAAAAAAAAAAAGAAAAACTACATTACCCCTTAAAAAAACAAACAAAAAACAAATAAACAACAACAACAAAAACATGAACACAATTCAAAACCATTGGGAAGCAGCAAAGGCAATCCTAAAAGGGAAATATATAGCAATAAAGTAGGCAGTGAACTTGTGGATATGACACCAAATGCATAAGTGATAAAAGCAAAATAGTAGGACTACATCAAATTAAAAAGTTTCTGAACAGTAAAATAATAAATAAATGAAAAGGCAACTTATAAAATGGGATAAAATATTTGCAAATCATCTATCTGATAAGGGGTTAATATCCAAAATATATAAGGAACTGATACAACTGAATATCCAAAACAAGCAAAAAAATCCAATTAAAAAATAATCATAGGACCTGAATAACCATTTTTCCAGAGAAGATATCCAAATGGCCAACATGAAAATATGCTCACCATCACTAATCATTAGCGAAATGCAAATCAGAACCACAATGAAACATCACCTCAAGCCTGTTAGAATAGCTGTCATCAAAAAGACAAGAGATAATAAATGTTGGTCAAAATGTGGAAAACTGGGAACACTTGTGTACCGTTGGTGGGAATGTAAATTGGTATAGCTACTATGGAACACACTGGAGGTTCCTCAAAAAAAAAAAAATTAGAAATTAAACTATGATATATTCCAGTAATCCCATTTCTGGGTTTATATCTGAATGAAATGAAATCATTACCCTTAAGAGACACATGCAACCCCATATTCATTGCAGGATTATTCACAGTAGCAGAGACAAGGAAACAAACTAAGTGTCCATCAACAGATGAAGGGATAAAGACAGTGTGGGAGTGGGGGTCCAAGAAGGCAGTTTAAAAAGGCCTTGAACTCACCTCCTCCCCTGGACACACCAAATCTACAGTTATATACAGATTATTTACCTCTGAAAAAGATTTGAAAACTAGATAAACTGCTCACCATGACAAAGGATAATAGGACCACATTGAGTTGGGTAGGGGAGGCAGAAACATGGTCCCACAAAAAACAACCCCCCCACAAAGAAAAATCTACCCAAGTGCAGCACCAAACAATAAAGAGGGATCTAACCAGATAGGCACTTTTCTCAGAGGAGTGAAGAGTTCATGTCTTACGTTGGGCACCCTGGCCTTTGAGATATAAAACAGAAGGATGAACCCCCAGAACATCCAGCTTGGAAAACCAATGGGGCTGACATCAGGGATCCTAAGGTGCTATAGTAAACAGATTTCCCTCTTGGAGGTCTTGGATGTGGTCTTGCTCATCCTGAGACACTGGCAAAAAAAAAAGAGAGAGAGAGAAAAGGTATTTGAAATGTGCCTAGACTATATGTGAAGAAAATTAATTTACTGATCTAGGGCATTATCTGGAGGTGGGGGGCAGTTGAGATGCTCCCCAGAGACAGAGGTGCTGGTGGACATCATTGTTGCATGGTTCACATAGTCTGCTAGTACTGTCTGGTGAGCTCTGCTGTGGCACTCTCCCACTGCTTTGCTGGGATGCATGGGAGCAAATGGTGGCGGCATTGCTGAGGCCAAAGAGCATGAGACAGTTGCAGTGCTTCCTCACTCCCTGGCTGGGATGGAGAACATGAATGGTTGGGGAGTTCTTCTGTTCCCTAGGTAAAATCTGTTAGTGTAGATGGTTGTGAAACTGCCTTCCCTTGGCTGGGGCTGGTGTGCATTTGTAGTAGTGGCATTCTCCTGCTCCCATCCTAAAACTGACATGAATGTCCAGACAAGGCACTGTCCCATTGCATTTCTGAAGACCCTGAATGTGAGCAGCCAACAATTTTTCCAGCTGTCTTTCAGATGCCAGTGAATATGACCCACCCCTTACACTCTACAGATGCCTTGCTAAAGCCAGTGAGTGAACACACACAATTCATACAGGGGACACCCCTTGATCACCTGGCCCTGGTGGTCAAGACGGATGGCCCTTCAGAGCTCTACAGAACCGTAACAATTACAAGGACAGTGCTTGGCAGTTCACCGCACCCAGGACACTCTACAGACAGCAGATGGAAACACACCTCCAGTCTTCCTATGAAAAAGGCCTCTTTACTTATCCTGGAGCTTCAGCCTGAAGGACAGGCTTCAGATTTCCCACACATCTATTGGTGAACAAGATCCTCTAAGAGAACATAAGCAGGGCGAAACTATACTTGTACACACATTTATCCTCACTACAGCTCAATGAGACCTCCCAGAAATAAGATTATACATTCATTTGAAGCTCAGATTTTCACAGCTATCATCCATGGGACATTTGAAGTTCTCCAGATCTGGAAGCCAGTAGGAATTACAAATGAAGCACCACTGGACTATAGATATTTGCATACTTTAAACCTGCTGCTTGAGGGCTTAGCTTCCAATCAGCCTGAAATTAGGTGTTAAATGAGATTACTCACATTGAGTCACTGACAGGTCTTGGCACATTCTCAGCAACAGGGACATATCAAGCATAAATCAAGTGGTTCAATCCCAGTATTATTTTATTTGTTTTTATTATGTTCGGTTAGCCACTGTATAGTACATCATTAGTTTTTGATGTGGTGTTCAATGATTCATTAGTTATGTATAACACCCAGTGCACATCACAACACCGGCCCTCCTTAATACCCATCACCCTGTTACCCCCTCCGCCCCACCTTCTGAGACCCTCAGTTCATTTCTTTTCTGGGGTCCATAGTCTCTCATGGTTCATCTCCCTGTTTGATTTCTCCCCATTCAGATTTCCCTCCCTTCCCCTTAGTCCACTGTGCTATTGCTTATGTTCCACATATGAGTGAAACCATATAATTGTCTTTCTCTCCTTGACTTACTTCACTTAGCATAATCCCCTCCAGTTCCAACCATGTAGTTACAAATGGTGGGTATTCATCCTTTCTGATGGCTGAATAATATTCCTTTGTATATATGGACCACATCTTCTTTATCCATTCATCTGTTGAAGGAGATCTTGGCTCCTTCCACAGTTTGGCTATTGTGGACATTGCTGCTATGAACATTGGGGTGCATGTGGCCCTTCTTTTCACTACATCTGTATCTTTGGGGTAAATACCTAGTAGTACAATTGCTGGGTCATAGGGTAGCTCTATTTTTAACATCTTGAGGATCCTCCATACTGTTTTTCAGAGTGGCTGTACCAACTTGCATTCCCACCAACAGTGTAAGAGGGTTCCCCTTTCTCCACATACTTGCCAACATTTGTGGTTTCCTGCTTTGTTAATTTTTGCCATTCTAACTGGTGTAAGGTGGTATCTCATTGTGGTTTTGATTTGTATATTCCTGATGGCTAATGATATTGAGCATTTTTTCATATGTCTGTTAGCCATATGTATGTATTCTTTGGAGAATTGTCTGTTCATGTCTTCTGCCCATTTTTTGACTGGGTTATTTGTTTTTGAGTATTGAGTTTGAGAAGTTCTTTATAGATCTTGGATATCAGCCCTTTATCTGTAATGTCATTTGCAAATAACTTCTCCCATTCCATGGGTTGCCTCTTAGTTTTGTTGACTGTTTCCTTTGCTTTGCAAAAATGAACTTTTGGGATTCATCAAGACAATCACAGTTTTAAAAGGCAACCAAGAGCTAAGACAAGTTAGAATGAGAAGGATCATCACCTCCACAATGTTTCTCTTTCTAGAGTGGGAGAAGTAGCTGTTACATCTAATACATAGAAACAGAGAGTCAAACAAAACGGGGAAACATAGAAATATGTTTAAAAAAAAAACACAAGACAACTCTGAGAAAAATAACTTAATGATATGGAGGTAAGTAATCTAACAGAAAAAATTAAAAGTAGTGTTCATAAAGATGCTAACTGAACTTAGAAGAAGAATAAACAAGAATGCCTGGATGGTGCAGTTATTTAAGCATCTGACTCTTGGTTTTGACTCTGGTCATGATTTCAGGGTCATGAGATTGAGCCCTTGTCAGGCTCTGTGCTCAGCACAGAGTCTGCTTAAGACTCTCTCTCCCTCTGAGCCTCCCCTGTCCCTGCTTGTGTTCTCTCTCTCTCTAAAAATAAATAAATAAATCTTTAAAAAAAGAATAAACACAGTAAAAGAACCTAAACAAAGAAATAGAAAGCATAAGAAAGTACCATACAGAAGTCATAGAGCCAAAAAATACAATTACTTAACTAAAGAAATAAACTAGAGGAGGTCAACATCAGACTGATGAAGTAGAATGGAACAGAGAGCAGGAAGATGTAACAATGGAACTCACCCAGACCAAACAGCAAAAAGAAAAAAAAATAATTTTTTTAAAAAATTAGGATAACTTAAGGGACCTCTAGAATAACAAACAGAATAACATTTGCATTATAGAGGTCCCAGAAACAGAAAAACAGAAAAGGGCAGAAAACTTATTCAAAGATATAATGGCTGAAAACACCCTTAACCTAGGTAAGGAAATACAGATTCAGGTGAAGGAATTCTAGAGTTCCAAATGAAATTAACCTAAAGATATCCACAACAAGATTCATTATAACTAAAATGTCAAAAATTAAAGATAAAGAGAGAATCTCGTGGGCAACAAATTGTTACATATGAAGGAAACACCATAAGGCAATCAGCAGATATCTCAGCAGAAACTTTGCAAGCCAGAAAAAAGTGGCATGACATATTCAAAGTGCTGAATGGAAAAAAATCTGCAGCCAAGAATGCTCTATCCACCAAGGCTATCATTTAGAATAGAAGGAGAGATAAAGAGTTATATCCATCAAGAATACTCTCTCTATCAAGGCTATCATTCAGAATAGAATGATAGAGTTTCCCAAACAAAAACTAAAGGAGTTCCTGACCACTAAATCAGCACTGCACGAAATATTAAAGGGGACTCTGATTGCAAAGGAGAGACCAAAAGTGAAAAATACAAGAAAGGATCAGTGAAAATCTACAGAAACAACAACAAAACAAGTAATAAAATGGCAATAAATACATATCTATCAATAATTATTATGAACATAAATGGACTAAATACTCCAATCAAAAGACATAGGGTGTCAGAAATGATTAAAAAAAACAAGACCCGGGCGCCTGGGTGGCTCAGTCGTTAAGCGTCTGCCTTCAGCCCAGGTCATGATCCCGGGGTTCTGGGATCGAGCCCCGCATCGGGCTCCCTGCTCTGCGGGAAGCCTGCTTCTCCCTCTCCCACTCCCCCTGCTTGTGTTCCTGCTCTCGCTATGTCTCTCTGTCAAATCAATAAATAAAATCTTTAAAAAAAAAAAAAAAAAACAAGACCCATCTATATGCTGCCTACAAGAGACTCATTTTAGACCTAAAGACACATACAGATTGAAAGTGAAGGGATGGAGAAATGCTTATCACACAAATCGATGTTAAAAGAAAGTCAGAGTAGCAATACTTACATCAGACAAACTAGACTTTAAACAAAGACCATAAGAGACAAAGAAGGGCACTATATAATCATAAAAGGGACAATCCAACAAAAATATATAATAATTATAAATATGCCCCCCACATGGGAACACCCAAATATATAAAACAATTAATAACACACATAAAGGAACTGATTGATAACAATACAATAATAGTAGGGAACTTTAACAAACCACTCACTATTCCCAGTATTATTCAACATTACATTAGAAGTGCTAGCGAAAGCAATTAGGCAAGAAAAAGAAATAAAGGACATCCATATCAGAAAGGAAGAAGCAAAACTGTCACTATTTGCAGAAGACAAGATAGTATATATAGAAAACCCTAAAGACTTGAGCAAGAAACGTTTGGAACTAGTAAATGAATTCAATAGAATTGCAGAATGGAAAGTTAATGTACAATAATCTGTTCCATTTTTTAGTAATAACAAATTATCCAAAAAAAAGAAATAAAAAAATCCCACTTAGAATTGCATCAAAAAGAATATGATACATATGAATAAATTAAACCAAGGAGCTTAAGACCTGTACACTGAAAAGTGTAAGACATTGATGAAAAGAATTGAAAAAGACACAAATAGGAGAGGGAGCAAGATGGCGGAGGAGTAGGCAATCTAAATTTCGTCTGGTCCCAGAAATTCAGCTAGATAGGTATGAAACCAGTCTGAACACCTACAAACTCAACAGGAGATTGAAGAAAAGAATAGAAGCAACTCTCTGAACAGAAAAGTGACCACTTTCTGGAAGGTAGGACGTGTGGAGAAGTGAATCCGAGGCAATATTTGGGAAGTTAGACCACAGGGGAGGGAGCTGGCTACCAGCAAATGATAGAGCAGCAGAGCACAAAATTGGAACTTTTAGAAGTCTGCTCTGCTGAGACAGTGTGGTCTCAGGACCCTCAGGGTCACAGAAAGACCAAGGGTGCCTGAGTGTGTCAGAGCTCCCAGGTATCGGAGCGGGGAAGCAGGCTGCAAAGATGGAGACTTGGAGTGGGCTCTCAGCTCAGGGTTGGCATAAACTGTGATCTGTGGCACAGTCGGGCCACTACTTTTCGAGCAGGGACACAAAAAGCGGCAGATCCAGGGAGACTCCTCTTCCACCCCTGGAAGGAGTGGCATGAGAGTGCACCACAGGAATCTGCTGGGTTTGGAGAATCCAAATGGGGCCATGTGCCAGACATAGAAATGCTGGGTCAGAGGCCAGGTGAGCATGGAGTGTGGCTGGAGACCAGGGAGACAGGAGTGATTGACTGCTTTACTCTGGGGGCTCACTGAGGAATGGGGTCCCGAGTTCTCGGCTGCTCTGGGGTGGAGATTTGGAGGCCGCCATTTTCTTTCTTTCTCATCTTCCAAAGCTGTATGGAAAGATTTCAGGAACAAAAGTTACTGAGAGCAAATCTAAGCCGATTAACTAGCCCAGCCCCAAACAAGGGCAGTGCAATTGCACCTCAGGCAAAGACATTTGAGAATCACTGCAACAAGCCCCTCCCCCAGAAGATCAGCACGAACAGCCAGCCAAGACCAAGTTTACTGGTCAATGAGAATGGCAGAACTCCAGCACTAGGGGAATACAGCATATAGAATTCATGGCTTTTTCTTCTCATGATTCTTTAGTCTTTCGAAGTTAATTTTTTTAGTTTTCTTTATTTTTTTCTTTTTCTATTTTTTTTTGAATTTTTCTTTTTCCCTTTTTCAACTAATATCAATCTCTTTTTTAAAAATCTTATTTATTTTTCATTTTTAGAGTCATAGTCTATCCCTTCATAGTAGTTAACCTTATTTTTGGTATATATATAAGTTGTTCTCTCTTTAAAATTTTGGGATACAGTTTCTTCTAACAGACCAAAATATACCCTAAATCTCTAGTGTATGGCTTTGTTCTAGTCTCCACCCTGATCACATTCTCTCCCCTCTTTTTTTTGTTCTTTTTTAACTTCTCTTTTCTTTTTTTGACCAACTTCTTATCTTATAAATTCCTTTTATAAAATTTTTTATAATTTTCATCTTTACAATCATATTCCATCACTTCATCATATTTACCCTTATTTTTGTACATATATAAGTTTTTCTTTCTTTAAAATTTTGGGAGGCAGTTTCTTTTAACAGACCAAAATACGCCCAAAATCTAGTGTGTGGTACTATTCTATTCACCAGCCTGATCATATTTGACCATATCCTTTTTTTTTTTTCTTTCTTTCACTTTCCTTACGCCACCACCCCTGGTTTTGGGTCTCTTCCTACTTGTTTAGTATATATTTTTCTGGGGTCATTGATACCAGTTAGCATTTTGTATTCTCATTCATCTATTCTCCTATGGACAAAATGACAAGATGGAAAAACTCACCTCCAATAAAAAAGAACAAGAGGCAGTACTGACTGCCAGGAACCTAATCAATATGGACATTAGTAAGATGTCGGAACTGAGTTCAGAATGATGATCATAAAAATACCAGCTGTGCTTGAAAAAAGCATGGAAGATACTAGAGAATCCCTTTCTGGAGAAATAAAAGAACTAAAATGTAACCAAGTCGAAGTAAAAAAGGCTATTAATGAGGTGCAATCAAAAATAGAGGCTCTAACTGATAGGATAAATAAGGCAGAAGAGAATATTAGTGATATAGAAGACCAAATGATGGAGAATAAAGAAGCTGAGAAAAAGAGAGTTAAACAACTAAGGATCACGAGGGCAGAAATCGAGAGATAAGTGATGCCATAAGATGAAACAATATTAGAATAATTGGGATCCCAGAAGAAGAAGAAAGAGAGAGAGGGGCAGAAGGTATATTGGAGTAAATTATAGCAGAGAACTTCCTTAATTTGGGGAAGGAAACAGGCATCAAAATCGAGGAGGCACAGAGAACCCCTCAAAATCAATAAAAAAGGTCAACACCCCGACACCTAATAGTAAAACTTATGAGTCTCAGAGACAAAGAGAAAATCCTGAAAGCAGCTCGGGAGAAGAGATCAGTAACCTACAATGGTAGAAACATTAGATTGGCAGTAGACCTATCCACAGAGACCTAGCAGGCCAGAAAGGACTGGCTTGATATATTCAGAACACTAAACGAGAAAAATATGCAGCTAAGAATACTATATCCAGCTAGGCTGTCATTGAAAACAGAAGGAGAGATAAAAAGCTTCCAGGACAAACAAAAACTAGAGGAATTTGCAAACACAAAACCAGCCCTGTAAGAAATATTGAAATGGGTCCTCTAAGCAAAGAGAGAGCTTAAAAGTAACATAGGCCAGAAAGGAACACAGACAATATACAGTAACAGTCACTTTACAGGGAATACAATGGCACAAAATTCATATCTTTCAATAGTTACCCTGAATGTAAATGGGCTAAATGCCCCAATCAAAAGAAACAGGGTATCAGATTGGGTAAAAAAACAATTGATATGCTGTCTGCAAGAGATTCATTTTAGACGCAAAGACACATCCAGATTTAATGTGAGAGGGGTGGAAAACAATTTACCATGCTAATGGACATCAAAAGAAAGCTGGGTGGCAATCCTTATATCAGACAAATTAGACTTTAAGCCAAAGACTATAATCAGAGATGAGGAAGGACACTATATCATACTTAAAGGGTATATCAAACAAGAAGACCTAACAAATGTAAATATCTATGCCCCTAACGTGGGAGCAATTTTATAAGGCAATTAATAACAAAATCAAAGAAATCCATGGACAACAATACAATAGTAGTAGGGGACTATAACACCTCCCTCAGTGAAATGGACAGATCATCTAAGCAAAAGATCAACAAGGAAATAAAGACTTTAAATGACACAGTGGACCAGATGGACTTCACAGATATATTCAGAACATTCCATCCCAAAGCAACAGAATACACATTCTTTTCTAGTGCCCATGGAACATTCTAGGATCACAACAGATCACCTCCTAGGTCACAAGTCGGGTCTCAACTGGTACCAAAAGATTGGATTCATTCCCTGCATATTTTCAGACCACAATACTTTGAAAGTAGAACTCAATCACAAGAGGAAAGGCAGAAAGAACTCAAATACATGGAGGTTAAAGAACATCCTACTAAAGAATGAATGGGTCCACCAGGAAATTAAAGAAGAATTTAAAAAATTCATGGAAACAAATGAAAATGAAAACACAACTGTTCAAAATCTTTGGGATGCAGCAAAGGCCATTCTAAGAGGACAGTATATAGCTTTTCTCAAGAAAAAAGAAAGGTATCAAATACATAACCTAATGCTACACTTAAAGGATCTGGAGAAAGACAGCAAATAAAACCTACACATAGCAGGAGAAGAGAAATAATAAAGATCAGAGCAGAAATCAATGAAATAGAAACCAAAAGAACAGTAGAACAGATCAACAAGACTAGGAGCTGGTTCATTGAAAGAATTAATAAGATTGATAAACCCCTGGCTAGATTTATTGAAAAGAAAAGAGAAAGGACCAAAATAAAGAAAATCATGAATGAAAGAGGAGAGATCACAACCAACACCAAAGAAATACAAACAATTATAAGAACATATTATGAGCAACTATAAGCCAGCAAATTAGATAATCTGGAAGAAATGGATGCATTCCTAGAGATGTATAAACTACAAAAACTGAAGCAGGAAGAAATAGAAAACCTGAACAGACCTATAACCACTAAGGAAATAGAAGCAGTAATCAAAAATCTCCCAACAAACAAGAACCCAGGGCCAGATGGCTTCCCAGGGCAATTCTACCAAAGAAGAATTAATAACTATTCTTCTGAAACTGTTCCAAGAAATAGAAATGGAAGGAAAACTTCCAAACTCATTTTATGAGGCCAGCATTACCTTGATCCTAAAATCAAAGACCCCATCAAAAAGGAGAATTATAGACCAATATCTCTGATGAACATAGATGCAAAAATTCTCACCAAAATACTACTCAATAGGATCCAACACTACACTAAAAGCATTATTCACCACGACCAAGTGGGATTTAGTCCTGGGCTTCAAGTTTAGTTCAACATCTGCAAATCAATCAATGTGATAAATACATTAATAAAAGAAATAACAAGAACCATATGATCCTCTCAATAGATGCAGAAAAAGCACTTGACAAAGTACAGCATCCTTTCTTGATTAAAACTCTGCAGAGTGTATGGATAGAGGGTACATACCTCAATATCATAAAAGCCATCTATGAAAAATACACAGCAAATATCATTTTCAATGGGGAAAAACTGAAAGCTTTTCCCCTAAGGTCAGGAACACGGCAGGGATGTCCACTATCACCACTGCTTTTCAACATAGCACTAGAAGTCCTAGCCTCAGCAGTCAGACAACAAAAATAAATAAAAGTCATCTGAGTAGGCAAAGAAGATGTCAAACTCTCATGGCGCCTGGGTGTCTCAGTCGTTAAGTGTGTGCATTCAGCTCAGGTCATGATCCTGGGGTCCTGGGATCGAGCCCTACATCAGGCTCTCTGCTTGGCAGGAAGCCTGCTTCTCCCTCCCCCACTCCCCCTGCTTGTGTTCCCTCTCTGGCTATGTCTCTGTCAAATAAATAAATAAAATCTTAAAAAAAAAAAAGAAGAAGTCAAACTCTCACTCTTTGTAGATGATATGATACTTTATGTGGAAAACCCTAAAGACTCCACCCCAAAACTGCTAGAACTCATACAGGAATTCAGTAAAGTGGCAGGATATAAAACCGTGCAGAAATCAGTTGCATTTCCATACACGAACAAGACTGAAGAAAGAGAAAATAAGGAGTCGATCCCATTTACAATTGTACCTAAAACCATAAGATACCTAGGAATAAACCTAACCAAAGAGGCAAAGAATGTGTACTCAGAAAACTATAGAATACTCATGAAAGAAATTGAGGAAGACACAAAGAATTGGAAAAACTTTCCACACTCATGGATTAGAAGAACAAATATTCTGAAAATGTCAATGCTACCTAGAGTAATGTACACATTTAATGGAATCTCCATCAAAATGGCATCAACTTTTTTCAAAGAAATGAAACAAATAATCCTACAATATGTATGGAACCAGAAAAGACCCTGAATAGCCAGAGGAATGTTGAAAAAGAAAAGCAAAGCTGGTGGTATCGCAATTCAGGACTTCAAGTGCTATTACAAAGCTGTCATCATCAAGACATTATGGTACTGGCACAAAAACACATAGATCAGTGGAACAGAATAGAGAGCCCAGAAATGGACCCTCAACTCTATGGTCAACTCATCTTCGACAAAGCAGGGAAGAATGTCCAATAGAAAAAAGTCTCTTCAACAAATGGTGTTGGGAAAATTGGACAGCCACGAGCAGAAGAATAAAACTGGATCATTTCCTCACACCACACACAAAAATAGACTGAAAATGGATGAAAGCCCTAAATATGAGACAGGAATCCATCAAAATCCTAGAGGAGAACACAGGCAGCTACCTCTTTGACCTTAGCCACAGCAACTTGTTCCTAGATACATCGCCAAAGGCAATGGAAGCAAGGGCAAAAATGAACTATTGGGACTTCAAGATAAAGCTTTGGCACAGCAAAAGAAACAGTCAATAAAACCAAAAGACAACTGACAGAATGGGAGAAGATATTTGCAAATGACATATCAGATAAAGGGCTAGTATCCAATATCTGTAAAGAACTTATCAAACTCAACACCCAAAGGACAAATGATCGAATCAAGAAATGGGCAGAAGACATGAACAGACATTTTTCCAAAGAAGACATCCAAATGGTCAACAGACACATGAAAAAGTGCTCAACATCACTCAGCATCAGGGAAATCCAAATTAAAATCTCAAAGAGATCCACCTCACACCAGTCAGAATGGCTAAAATTAACAAGTCAGGAAACGACAGGTGTTTGTGAGGATGCAGAGAAAAGGGAACCCTCCTACACTGTTGGTGGGAATGCAAGCTGGTGCAGCCACTCTGGAAAACAGTATGGAGGTTCCTCAAAAAGTTGAAAATAGAGCTACCCTATGACCCAGCCATTGCACTACTGGGTATTTACCCCAAAGATACAAATGTAGTGATCCGAACAGGCACGTGCACACCAATGTTTATAGCAGCAATGTCCACAATAGCTAAACTATGGAAATAGCCTAGATGTCCATCGACTGATGAATGGATAAAGAAGATGTGGTATATATATACAATGGAATATTATGTAGCCATCAAAAAAACGAAATCTTGCTACTTGCAATGACGTGGAAGGAAGTAGAGTGTATTATGCTAAGCGAAATAAGTCAATCAGAGAAAGACAGGTATCATATGACCTCACTGATGTGAGGAATTCTTAATCTCAGGAAA
>NC_138385.1:64997690-65011873 GCF_054177405.1 Leptonychotes weddellii
TGTGAAACAAACTGAGGGTTTTGGATGGGAGGGGGTGGGGTTTGTGTTTGCCTGGTGATGGGTGTTGGGGAGGGCATGTGTTGGGTGGAGGGTTGGGTGTTGTGCACAAGTGGTGAATCATGGGGCACTGCATCAACAACTAGTGATGTAATGTATGATGACTAACATAACATAATAAAATAAAATTAAAAAAAAGAAATTACCAATGACAGAAAGAATAATTACTCATATTCCCATCATTGTTTTTATTTTTTTTTATCCTTTCATGGACATTTTTTTTGGCATACCTATTTTTAAAATTAAAATGGGTTTCTTCACGGTGTTGTAATCTGCTTTTGTTCCACTCAAAAATACATCTTTTCTTGCCAACATAAATACTTCACAACATCACATATACAAATTGTACAATATATTATTACATGTGTGTGCTATGGTTATTGAGCAGTTTTTAGTTACTGATATTTAGTCTGTTTCTGATTTTTCCTATGGATAAGGTTGTTCTTAATATCTTAAAACGTATTATTTTCTACCATGTTCTCTGGCATTTTCTGTTTTCTGATTCAGGATTCTGACTTGAATGTCCCTGGTCAAAGGAGTTCTTTTCATTCTGTGCTTTGTTTTTAGTTGTTTGTTTGTTTATTTTTGTTGTGTTGTGTTGGTCACCATAAAGTGCATATTTGCTTTTTGATGTAGTGTTCCATAATTTATTGTTTGTGTGTGGCACCCGGTGCTCCATGCAGTGTGTGCCCTCCTTGGTGACCATCACTGGGCTGGCCCATCCTCCCCCCTCCCCTCTAAGACCCTTAGTTGTGCTTCTGTTTTTAATAAGAGGTCTGGATGCGATTTGTTCATGTTTGTGTTTTGTATTCTGTAAATAATGCAAGGTGCTGTACATCTGTGAGGGCATTATATGGACTCAGGTGATATTAAAAATATTTAATAACTGGTTAATATAAACTAACATGAACAAGGAGTAAATAAATTAGAAAAAAAAGAATTGAAAAAGACACAAATAAATGGAAAAGCATTCCATGTTCATGGATTGGATGAATTAATATTTTTAAAATGTCCATACTACCAAAGAAATCTACAGATTCATTGAAATTTCCGTCAAGATACTAGCTGTATTTTTCACAGAGTTAGAAAAAATTATTCTAAAATTTGTATGGAACAAAAGAAAAGATCCCAAATATCCAAAACAATCTTGAGAAAGATCATAGTTGGAAACATCACACTTCTTTATTTCAAACTATACTACAAAGCTGTAGTAATCAAAATAATATGGTATTGGCATTAAAACAGACACATGGATCAATGGAGCAGAATAGAGACTCTAGTATTAAACCCACACATATATGGTCAATTTATGACAAAGGAGGCAAGAATATACAATGGGAAAAGAACAGTCTCTTCAATAAATGGTGTTGAGGAAACTGCACAGTTACATTTAAAAGAATGAAACTGGACGACTATCTTACAAAATACACAAAAATTAACTCAAAATTGATTAAAGACTTGGATATAAGACCTGAAACCCAAAACTCTAAAACAAAACATAGGCAGTAAGCTGCTTAATATAGGTCTTAGTGATTTACTTATTTATTTTTTTGAGGGGACTTGACTCCAAAGGTAAGGGAAACAAAAGCAAAAATAAACAAATGGGTCTACTTCAAACATAAAAGCTTCTGCACAGCAATGGAAACCATCAACAAAACAAAAAGAAAACCTACAAAATTAGAGAAGATATGTGCAAATCATGATTCATATGATAAGGGATTAATATCCCATATATATATATATATATGAACTTACACAACTCAATAACCAAAAAAAATGTGATTAAAAATGGTCAGAGGATCTGTGTGGACATTTTTCCAAAGAAGACCTACAGATGGACAAAAAATACATGAAAAGATGTTCAACGTCACCACTCACCAGGGAATGCAAATCCAAATCACAATGAGGTATCACCTTACACTTTTCAGAATGGCTAGTATCAAAACAACAACAACAACAAGAAATTAAAAATGTTGGCAAGGAAATGGAGAAAAGGAAACCCTTGTGAACTATTGGTGGGAATATAAATTTGTGCAGCCACTATGGAAAATATGGAGTTTTCTCAAAAAATTAAAAAAAAATAGAGATACCATAACATCCAGCAATTCCACTGCTGGGTATCTATCTGAACAAAATGGGAACACTAATTTGTAAAGATATGTGCACTCCATGTTCATTGCAGCATTACTTACAATAGCTAAGATAATGGAAACAATCTGCAAGTTCATCAATGGGGGGCATATATATAAAATGGAACACCATTCACACTTAAGGAGGATGATTAAAAAAGGAATGAAATCCTGCCATTTGCAACAACAGGGATGGACCTTGAGGTTACTATGCTAAGTGAAATATGTCAGATAAAGAAAATACTGCATGATTTCACTTATATGTAGAATCAAAACCAACCAACCAACCAAAACAAAACAAAACCCAGATTCATAGATATAGAGAACAGATTGGTGGTTTCCAGAAGGTAGGGTGAAAAATTGTTGAAGGGGATTAAGAAGTGCAAACTTTCAGTTATAAAATAAATAATTGATGAATATGTAATGTACAGTATGGGGGATATAGTTATTAATATTGTATTAACTTTCTAAAGTGATAAATGGTAACTAGATTTATTATGGGGACCATTTCACAATGTATATAAATGTCAATTCACTATATTATACACCTGAAATTAATATAATATATGTTAATTATACCTCAATATTTTTTTAATGAAAATGTGTTACGCACATAAACAACAGACTACTATTCAGACATAAAAAGGAGGAAATCTTGCCATTTGTGGTAACAGGGATGGATGACCTTGAAAGAATTATGAAATAATGTGAAATAAGTCAGATAGAGAAATATTGTATGATCTCACTTATATGTGGGATCTTAAAAAATAAACTCATAAAAACTGAGTAAATTGGTGGTTGTCAGAGGCAAAAAAGTGGGAAAAATGAGCAAAAGTGGTAAAAGGTTACACACTTCCAGTTCTAAGATGAATAAGTTCTGGTGATTCAATGAACTGTATAGTGACTATAGTTAACAGTACTGTGTTGTATACTTGAAAGTTATTAAAAGAACAGATCTTAAAAGTGCTCACCATACACACAAATATTCTATGTGAGGTGATGGATATGTTAATAAACCTCATTATGGTAAATATTTCACTATATATGTATACTAAATCATTACTGTACAGCAGTATATATGTATAGTGAATCATCATTATACAACTTTAACTGATATATTATTATATATTAATTATATTTCTTTCTTTTTTTTTTAAGATTTTATTTTTTTGACAGAGAGAGAGACAGCGAGAGAGGAAACACAAACAGGGCAAGTGGGAGAGGGAGAAGCAGGCCTCCCGCTGAGCAGGAAACCCAATGTGGGGCTCGATCCCAGGACCCTGGGATCACAACCTGAGCCGAAGGCAGACGCCTAACAACTGAGCCACCCAGGTGCCCCTCAATTATATTTCAATAAAGGTGGGGAAAAACATTCTTTGCTAAAAAAAAAATATATATATATAAGAAAAAACAAGTTTGCTGAGCCCTAGAAAAGGTGCCAGATAATGATATAGAATGTTAATGGGGGGAGTTAAGATGGTGGAGTAGTAGCAAGACCTTATGCTTTTCTCGTCCCTTGAACACAGCTAGATAAATAATGGACCATTCTGAATACCCAAGAAATCAATCTAAGACTGACAGAACAAGCTGCATGACTAGAGGGAGAGAAGAGGCCACATTGTGGAGGATAGTAGGTGCAGAGACATGATTTGAGGAAAAAAAGGATTGTGGGCACTGTGGAGGGAAGAAAGCCCTGATCACAGAGAGAGGAGAGAGAAAGAGGAGAGAGATAAAGCAGTGCACAGGGGATTGCACAAGGAAAACTCTTCCCTAAAGCCATTGACTGGGAAAATGAGAAGGACTTGAGTGTTTAAAGCCAGTGGAGCTCAAAGACAGTTTTAGAGTTCTGTGCTGTGCCTGGTGTGGAGCCTCGGAGGCACTGCAGTGCTCATGTGGAGGAGGGCAGAGGCACAGGAGCAGACGGTGTGATCTGAAGACTCCCAGGGAGACAATGGGAGGAACAGTTTTCCCTTCTTGGAGTGCATCTGGGATAGGTGGCTTTGCCTCTCAGGAGAAAAAAGCCATTGGGTGCCATTATGTTCCCCTACCCCTTAAGCACAGGCAGACACAACTGCTGAGGGTGGCTAACCTGAACTCAGGCTTTATGCTGCAATTTACTCCAAACTCAGATCTGCATGTTGGTGCAACTACCCTTCTGGAACAAACTGGCACCAGCCCCAGCATGACAAGACATTCCCCCAGAGGACAGCATGGGTCTGTGTTGCACCAGGTACCAAAAGTTGGAAGTTTTGAAACTCAGGCAGCATTTCTGAGATAAAACAAAACAAAACAAAAGCCAGTTGTACTGCACTACTGGGCAGGCAGATTGCCTAGACACAGACAGGGTGAACACAGGGATCTGAAGGATGCCCTGGACACTTGAGGGGAGACTGTTCACTCTTCTGGGAGGGCTTCCCAGACAGTGGCAGGCACAAACTCTCCTCTCCAGGGATGATGGAGAGGGTTGATGCCATTTTCTCCCTGCCTATCAGCATGGACTGACTTCAGTGAGCAGCACAGTTCCAACAGTGAAGACCTGAGCCACTTACACCAAGACCCACCCCCTGTGCTCTGTAGGTGCTTCTTTATTCGGGCAAGTGAGCCCAAGAGCCAGAATAGCAGGCCCCTTGTCCAGGAGACTAGGACAACAACCCTCCACCCCCTGCCCTGCACATACCAAGTCTACTGACCATAGAGTTCTTCAAAGCTTCAACTCTAGAGGAAAGAGGATCAGACCTCTTTTAACAAACAGACCAGAGCACACCTACTTAAAACTTGCAACATACTGGACAAGGTGTAAACATTCCCTGCTGCAGGTAAGGAGAAACTCTGCAGAGGACTGACCTGAGGGAAAGAGCAGTCAAAACACAGCAGCAGAGTGCACACAGCATACACCAAAAAAAATCTTGAAACGCCAGGCCCTGGACAGTATATGACCTCTTCCTAATAGAGTCATTACTCCCAGGAGCAGGAAATATAACAGGGCTTCCAAACACACAGTAGACAGAGGTCTAGGCAAAATGCCAAGATGGAGGAATTCATCACAAAAACGAGAACAAGAAAAGGTCACAGTGAGGGATCTAGTCAAAACAGATATAAGTAATATGCCTGAACCAGAATTTAAAAATAACACTCATAAGGATACTAGCTGGGCTTGAGAAAAGCATAGAAGACCCCAGGGAGTCCCTTACCACAGAGATAAAAGAACTAAAAAGAAGACAGGCCAAAATAAAAAATGCTACAACCAAGATGTGAAACCAACTGGATATAATGACCACAAGGATAGAAGAAGCAGAGGAATGAATAAGTAATATAGACAATAAATTATGGAAAATAATGAAGCTGAAAAGAAGAGTGAAAGAAAAATATTGGATTACAAATGTAGACTTAAGGAACTCAGTAACTCCATAAAGCATAGTAACATATGTATCATAGAAGTCTCAGAAGAAGGAGAGAAGGAAAAGGAGGCAGAAGTTTTATTTGAGGAAATTATAGCTGAAAGCTTCCCTAATCTAGGGAAAGAAACAGATATCCAAATGCAGAAGGCACAGAAAGCTCCCAACAAAATCAACAAAAGCAGGACAACACCAAGACATATTGTAGTCAAATTTGCAAAATATAGAGATAAGGAAAAAACCCTAAAGGCAGAAGACAAAAGAAATCCTTAATTACAAAAGAAGACAAATAAGATTAGCAACAGATCTCTTCACAGAAACTTGGCAGGCTACAAAGGAGTGACATGATATATTCAACGTGCTGAAAGGGAAAAACATGCAGTTAAGAATACTGTATCAAGCAAAGCTGACATTCAGAATCAAAGGAGAGATAAACAGTTTCCCAGGCAAACAAAAAGGAGTTCATGACCACTAAACCAACCCTACAAGAAAGATTAAAGGAGACTCTTTGAGTGAGAAAATAAGACCAAAAGCAACGAAGACTAGATAGAGAAAATCTCCAGAAACAATGACATAATAGGTAATACAATGACACTAAATTCATATCTATCAATAATCACTCTGAATGTAAATGAACTGAATGCTCTGATCAAAAGACAGAGTGTATCCGAATGGATAAAACAAAACAAAACAAAACAAAAACAAAAACAAGCCTCTTCCATACTCTGCCTACAAGAGACTCATTTTAGACCTGAAGACACCTGCGGATTGAAAGTGAGGGGATGGAGAAAGGTTTATCATGCTAATGGATGTCAAAAGAAAGCTGGAGTAGCCATACTTATATCAAACAAACTAGATTTTAAACCAAAGACTGTTATTAGAGATGACGAAGGGAAGTATATAAAAATAAAGGGGTTTATCCAAGAAGAAGGTCTAACATTTGTAAATATTTATGCCCTCAACTTAGGAGCACACAAATATATAAAACAATTAATAACAAACTAAAGAAATTCATTGATAATAATACAATAAGAAGAGTAGGGGACTTTAAGAGGGTCAACCCCTGAATAACTGGAGGTTGACTCTAAATTCTCTAACATTATTGAAATATTCTCACTCTGTCAGAGATGTGTCATCAAGTTGGAGAATATGGACAACCAATAATATAAGAACATAGACTAGAAAGAACCCTCAACACTTATTCACATGGCACATGCCCTACTTGGATGAAAATGCCACCTAATTTGTGTATATATATAAGTTTTGCTTTCTTTTCAATTTTGGGATTTAGTGTCTTCTAACACACAGACCAAAATTCACTCAGGAACAAGTGGATCACCCTGTTTTGTCCACCCTGTGAGATTATATTCTCTCCCCCTCCCTCTTTCCCCCTCTTTTTCTTTTTTTTTTTTGTTCTGTTTTGCTTTGTTTTGTTTGCTTTTCTGTTTTGGTTTCTGACCACTTCGGATTTGTCTAGTGTGTATTTTGCTTGGGTCATGGTTGACATTTTTGATTATATTCACTCAAATACCCATTCTTCTCTGGGCAAAATGATTAGAAGGAGGAATTCACAACAAAAGAAAGAACCAGAGGTAATGTTTTCTGCCACAGATCTAATGGGTATGGATATAAGTAAGATGTCAGAGATGGAATTCAAGATAACAACTAAAGAGTTAATAGCTGGGCTTGAAAAAAAAGCATAAAAGATACTAGAAAATCTCATAGTGCAGAAATGAGATCTAAACAGGCCAAACTTAAAAATGCTATAACAGGTGTAGTCCAAATAGGATGCTCTAAAAGCTAGGGTGAATGAGGCAGAAGAGAGAGTAAGTGATCTAGAAGACAGGCTGTGAAAAGGAAGGAAGTTGAGGAAAACAAAGCAAAACAACTAATAGCCCATGAACAAAGCCTTCAAGAAATTAATGATGACATGAAACATACTTATGTCAGAATGATTGCGATGCCTGAGGGGGAAGAGAGAGAGTCCAGAAGGTATATTTCAGCAAATCATAGCTGAGAACTTCCCTACTCTAGGGATGGAAAAAAAGCATTCATATCCAAAAGGCAGAGAGGACCAGTCCCAAAATCAATAAAAATAGATCACCACCCCAACATATACTAGTGAAGTTTGCAAATTGTAGTAAAAAAGAGAGAATCCTGAGAGCAGCTTAAGACAAGATGCTACTTACCTACAGAGGGAGGAACATCAGACGAACATCAGACATATCCACAGAAACCTGGAAGACCAGAAAGGGCTGTCATGATATATTCAGGGTACTAAATGAGAAGAATATGCAGCCAAGAATACTTTTTACAGCAAAGCTGTCATTCAGAATGGAAGGAGAGATAAAGACCTTCCAGGATAGACAGAAACTGACAGAATATGTGACCACCAAGTCAGCCCTGCAAGAAATATTAAGGGGGACCCTGTGAGCGAAGAGAGAGCTCAAGAGTAATACAGACCAGAAAGAAACAGAAAATCTACAGAAACAGGGACTTTGTAGGCAATACAATGGCACTAAATTCATAACTTTCAATAGTTATTCTTAATGTAAATGGGCTGAATGCTCCCATTAAAAGACATGGGGTTTCATATTGGATAAAAAAGCAAGACCCATCCATGTACTATCTATAAGAGATTTATTTTAGAACTAAAGACACACCCAGACAGAAAGTGAGGAGATAGAGTATCATTTACCTTGCTAATGGCCCTCAAAAGAAAGCTAGGGTAACAATCCTCATATCAGACAAATTAGATTTTAAACCAAAGAGTGTAGCAAGAGATGAAGAGGGACACTATATCATACTTAAAGGGTCCATCTAACAAGAAGATCTAACAACTATAATACTTACACTCCCAACATGGGAGCAGCCAATTATATAAAGCAATTAATAAGCAAAGTAAAGAAACACACTGATAATAATAAATTGATAGTAAGGGACTTCAACACCCCACTCATGGCAATGGACAAATCATCTAAACAGATCAACAAAGAAACAAAGGTTTTGAATGACACACTGGACCAGATGAACTTCACAGATATATACAGCACATTCCATCCTAAAACAACAAAATACTCATTCTTCTAGAGTGCACATGGAACATTCTCCAGAATAGATCTCATACTGGGTCACAAATCAGGTCTCAAAACAATATCAAAAGATGGAGGTTATTCCCTGAAAATTTTCAGAGCACAATACTTAGAAACTTGAACTCAGTCACAAGAGGAAATTTGGAAGGAACTCAAACCCTTGGAAGTTAAAGAACATTCTACTAAAGAATGATTGGTCAACCAGGAAATTAAGGGCACGTATTGCATGGAGCACTGGGGGTTATACACAAACAACGAATCATGGAACACTACATCAAAAACTAATGATGTACTGTATGGTGACTAAAATAACATAATAAAAAATTATTAAAAAAGTATAATTTGTCTGAAAAAATAAAAATTCATGGAAACTAATGAGAATGAAAACATATCTATCCCAAAACTTTGAGATACAGCAAAGGTGGTCCTAAGAGGGGAATACATTGCAATACAAGCATTTCTCAAAAAATTAGAAAAATATCAAATATACAAGCTAATCTTACACATAAATGACCTAGAGGAAGAACAGCAAATAAAGCCTAAACCTAGCAGGAGAAGAGAAATAATAAAGAATAGAGCAGATATCAATGAAATAGAAACCAAAAGAACAGTAGAACAGATCAACAAAACTAAAAGCTGGTTCCTTGAAGGAATTAATAAGATCAATAAGCCTCTGGCCAGAATTATCAAAAAGAGAAAACACCCAAATTAATAAAATCACGAATGAAAGGGGAGAGATCACACCAACACCAAGGAAATACAGACAATTTTAAGAAAATATGATGAGCAATTATATTCCAACAAATTAGGCAATCTGAAAGAAATGGATGCATTCCTGGAAACATATAAACACCAAAACTGAAACAGAAAGAAATAGAAAACCTAAACAGACCAATGACCAGCAATTTAAGCAGTAATCAAAAACCTCCCCCAAAACAAGAGTCCAGAGCCAGATGGCTTCCCAGGGGAATTCTACCAAACATTTAAAGAAGAAGTAATACTTATTGTAGTGAAGCTGTTTCAAAAAATAAAAAGGGAAGAACTTCCAAACTCATTCTATGAAGCCAACAATACACTGGTCCCACAACCAAAGACCCCATCAAAAAGGAGAATTACAGACCAATATCCCTGATGAACATGAATGCCAAAATACTCACCAAGATAGTAACCAATAGGATCCAACAATACGTTAAAAGGATTATGCACCACGACCAAGTGGGATTTATTCTTGGGAGGCAAAGGTGGGTCAACATTCGCAAATCAATCAACATGATAGATCACATTAATAAAAGACAGGAACAATATGATCCTCTCAATTGATGCAGAAAAAGCATTTGAAAAAATATAACATCCTTGGGGGGAGGAGCAAGATGGCGGAGGAGTAGAGACCTAAATTTCGTCTGGTCCCAGGAATTCAGCTAGATAGGGATCAAACCATTCTGAACACCTACGAACTCAACAGGAGATTGAAGAAAACAATAGCAGCAACTCTCTGAACAGAAAAGCAACCACTTTCTGGAAGAGTCATATTCTATCCCTTCATAGTAGTTAACCTTATTTTTGGTATATATATATATAAGTTGTTCTCTCATGAAATTTTGGGATACAGTTTCTTCTAACAGACCAAAATATACCCTAAATCTCTAGTGTATGGCTTTGTTCTAGTCTCCTGCCTGATCACATTCTCTACCCCCCTTTTTTTTTAAATCCTCTTCTTTCTTTTTTCAACCAACTTCTTATCTTAACAATTTCTTTTATAAAATCTTTTAAAATTTTCACTTTTACATTCATATTCCATCCCTTCATTGTATTTACCCTTATTTTTGTACATATATTTTTTCTTTCTTTAAAATTTTGGGAGGCACTTTCTTCTAACAGACCAAAATACTCCCAAAATCTAGTGTGTGACACTGATCTATGCACCAGCCTGATCATATTTGATTAGATTCTGTATTTTTGTTTGTTTGTTTGTTTTTCTTTTCTTTTGCTTTTTTCTTTCTTTCCCTTTCTTTTCCCCCAGTTTCAGGTCTTTTCTGATTTGTTTAGTGTATATTTTTCTGGGGTCATTGTTAACCTGTTAGCATTTTGTTCTCTCATTCATCTATTCTCCTCTGGACAAAATGACAAGATGGAAAAAATCACCTCAAAAAAAAAGAACAAGAGGCAGTACTGACTGCCAGGGACATAATCAATATGGACATTACTAAGATGTCAGAACTAGGGTTCAGAATGGCGATTTTGAAGATACTAGCTGAGCTTGAAAAAAGCATGGAAGATATTAGAGAAACCCTCTCTGGAGAAATAAAAGAACTAAAATCTAACCAAGTCGAAATCAAATAGGCTATTAATGAGGAGCAATAAAAAATGGAGGCTCTAACTGCTAGGATAAATGAGGCAGAAGAGAAATTAGTGATATAGAAGACCAAATGATGGAAAATAAAGAAGTTGAGAAAAAGAGAGAAAAACAACTACTGGATCATGGGGGCAGAATTTGAGAAGTAAGTGATACCATAAGACAAAACAATATCAGAATAATTGGGATCCCAGATGAAGAAGAAAGAGAAAGAGGGGCAGAAGGTATAATGGAGCAAATTATAGCAGAGAGCTTCCTTAATTTGGGGAAGGAAACAGGCATCAAAACCCAGGAGGCACAGAGAACCCCCCTCAAAATCAATAAAAATAGGTCAACACTCAGACATCTAATAGTAACACTTACGAGTCTCAGAGACAAAGAGAAAATTCTGAAGGCAGCTTAGGAGAAGAGATATGTAACCTACAATGGTAGAAATATTAGATTAGCAACAGACCTATCCACAGAGACCTGGTAGGCCAGAAAGGACTGGCATGATATATTCAGAGCACTAAACGAAACAAATATGCAGCCAAGTAAACTATATCCAGCTAGGCTGTCATTGAAAATATAAGGAGACAGGGCGCCTGGGTGGCTCAGTTGTTAAGTGTCTGCCTTCGGCTCAGGTCATGATCCCAGGGTCCTGGGATCGAGTCCCACATTGGGCTCCCTGCTCTGCGGGAAGCCTGCATCTCCCTCTCCCACTCACCCTGCTTGTGTTCCTGCTCTCGCTATGTCTCTCTCTGTCAAATAAATAAATAAAATCTTTAAAAAAAAAAAGAAAATAGAAGGAGACATAAAAACCTTCCAGGACAAACAAAAACTAAAGGAATTTGCAAACATGAACAGCCCTACAAGAAATATCGAAAGGGGTCCTCTAAGCAAAGAGAGAGCCTAAAAGCAACATAGACCAGAAAGGAACGCAGACTATATACAGTAACAGTCACCTTACAGGCAATACAATGGCATGAAATTAATATCTTTCAGTAGTTAACCTGAATGTAAATAGGCTAAATGCCCCAATCAAAAGACACATGGTATCAGATTGGATAAAACAACAATACCAATCAATACGTTGTCTGTAAGAGACTCATTTTAGACCCAAAGACACGTCCAGATTTAAAGTGATGGGGTGGAAAACCATTTGCCATGCTAACGGGTACCAAAAGAAAGCTGGGGTGGCAATCCTTATATCAGACAAATTAGATTTTAAACCAAAGATTATAATAAGAGATGAGGAAAGACACTATATCATACATAAAGGGTCTATCTAACAAGAAGATCTAACAATTCTAAATATCTATGCCCCTATCATGGGAGCAGCCAATTATATAACCCAATTAATAATGAAAGCAAAGAAACTCATCGACAATGATACAATAATAGTGGGGGACTTTAACACCCCTCCTCACTGAAATGGACAGATCATCTAAGCAAAAGATCAACAAGGAAATAAAGACTTTAAATGACACAATGGATGAAATGGACTTCACAGACATATTCAGAACATTCCATCCCAAAGCAACAGAATACACATTCTTCTCTAGTGCCCATAGAACATTCTCCAGAACAGATCACATCCTAGCTCACAAATCAGGTCTCAACACAACTGTTCAAATCTTTGGGATAAAGCAAAGGCAGTCCTAAGAGGCAAGTATATAGCAATACAAGCCTTTCTCAAGAAACAAGAAAGGTCTCAAAAACACAACCTAACCCTACACCTAAAGGAGCTGGAGAAAGAACAGCAAATAAAGCCTAAACCCAGCAGGAGAAGAAAAATAATAAAGACCAGAGCAGAAATCATGAAATAGAAACCAAAAGAACAGTAGAAGAGATCAAGAAAACTAGGACCTGGTTCTTTGAAAGAATTAACAAGATTGATAAATCCCTGGCCAGACTTATCAAAAAGAAAATAGAAAGGACCCAAATAAAGAAAATCATTAATGAAAGAGGAGACATCACAACCAACACCAAAGAAATACAAACAATTATAAGAACATATTATGAGCAACTATATGCTAGCAAATTAGATAATCTGGAGGAAATGGATGCATCCCTAGAGATGTATAAACTGCCAAAACTGAACCAGGAAGAAACAGAAAACCTGAACAGACCTATAACCACTAAGGAAATTGAAGCAGTAATCAAAAATCTCCCAAAAAACAAGAACCCAGAGCCAGATGGCGTCCCAGGGCAATTCTACAACACATTTAAAGAAGAATTAATACCTATTCTTTTGAAACTCTTCTGAAAAATAGAAATGGAAGGGAAACTTCCAAACTCGTTTTATGATGCCAGCATTACCTTGATCTCAAAAGCAGACAAAGACCCCCATCAAAAAGGAGAATTACAGACCAATATCTGTGATGAACAGGGATGCAAAAATTCTCACCAAAATACTAGCCAATAGGATCCAACAGTACATTAAAAGGATTATTCACCATGACCAATTAGGATTTATCTTTGGGCTGCAAGGTTGGTTCAACATCTACAAATCAATCAATGTGATACAATACATTAATAAAAGAAAGAACAAGAACCATATGATTCCTCTCAATAGATGCAGAAAAAGCATTTGACAAAGTACAGCAACGTTTCTTGATCAAAACTCTTCAGAGTATAGGGATAGAGGGTACATACCTCAATATCATCAAAGCCATCTTTGAAAACCCCACAGGGAATATCATTCTCAATGGGGAAAAACTGAGAGCTTTCCCCATAAGGTCAGGAACACGGCAGGGATGTCCAATATCACTATTGGTATTCAACATAGTGTTTGAAGTCCTAGCCACAGCAATCAGACAACAAAAAGAAAAGGCCTCCGAATTGGCAAAGAAATAGTGAAACTCTCACTCTTTGCAGATGATATGACACTTTATGTGGAAAACCCTAAAGACTCCACCCCAAAACTGTTAGAACTCACACAGGAGTTCAGTTAAGTGGCAGGATATAAAATAAATGCACAGAAATCAGTGGCATTCTTATACACCAACAACAAGACAGAAGAAAGAGAAATTAAAGAGTCAATCCCATTTAAAATTACACCCAAAACCATAAGATACCTAGGAATAAATCTAGCCAAAGAGGCAAAGAATCTATACTCAGAAAACTATAAAATACTCATGAAAGTAATTGAGGAAGACACAAAGAAATGGAAAAA